>NC_069120.1:27688184-28054434 GCF_025612915.1 Magallana angulata
GATAAAATACATGTATGTATTTTTGCTGTTTTTTTTAGTTAGGGCAACTTAATATTTTCGATATAGTGAACAGGGTATATTTATACTCTAAGAGTGTACCATATTCTTTTACATGTATATATATTTTTAATTGAATGTCCTGGTATTCTGATTGCACTGTGATCTTTGGATTTGAGATAGAACAGCGTACTGGTGATGTTCATTTTCTGATGGTCTGAATACTAATCAGTTCATACATTTATAAGAAGAATTAAAAGTGGGCAGTAATGGTGGAGGCAGAATTAATCAACAGTGCACAGCATTGTCTTACTTTACATACTCAGTCCTTTTCATGTTGGTTAGCACATAATGCAGTACAGTAATTTGGAATGTGGTATCCATTTCATCCTGCTTTATGCTGTTGAATTTCAGGAATTATTAACATTGAACAATTTTTTATTCATCGATTGTTTCTACGTGATGCAAAACCTGCTCTAACCAGAAGGATTCTTGCACAGACAGCCATTGAAGAAGAACCTACCAAGCTTCTTAAGAAGGTTTTGAAGATCTGCAAAGGAATGGTTAGCTGTTGTGACCATGATCAACAGAGTTTCAGATTACGAGGCGAAGCCTGGTTTACATGCAAGTCTTGCCAGATATTTTAAAAGTCTCGAGCAACATTTATCTGACTTGAATATACATGTACTTTCAGGTGGGAAAAAATATTTACTACTGGGAACATTTCATATTATGAAAGATCTGAGTTTAGTTTACAGGTTATGTTCTTCTTTATGTCTGGGGATTTTTGTTGGTATTGGATCATTTGAAAATTAAAGAATGAAATGCTCTCAAAAGATATTAGATGTAGTGAAGATTCAGGATCAAGCTATTAGAATTTGAGAATGTACCATGCAACTTCTGCAATTTCTTCAGGGAAGGAATCTCCACCCAAAAGATGTGAAGAAGTCTCTTGGTTTCCTCAGTTGCTGTACATGGAAAAACACTATGTTTTGATAATGTCCTGCCTGGTGGCTGGAGTGACACAATTAGAAGAATATTCTGATCTGCTGTAAATCAAGCACCATGATCTTCCATGGGGCTGTAGCTGTAATCTGTTGTTTGCAACTGTAAACTTGACAGAAAATGAGATTTTTCTTCACTTTAACGAAGAGTTTCACCTTTCTGATTTGGAACACAACAGAGCTTTATCAATATTGGCTCAATTTCTGTATTATTGACTAGAGTATCAAAGTTTTGTGCGTGAATAGCAGTATATCAAAGCTGTAAATGTGATAGGCCAGTGTAACCAAGTTCGACCCAGTCTACATCAGTTACCAGAAATAAGTTACAACTAGAAACAGTTCCTGTTCTGCTGATCTACAATTAGATGCTGTGTTTTCTTCAGATGATGCAAAAAAGGAGTTGGCAGCGTACTCTTAGTTATGAGTTGCAAAAGCACCTCCTTGCAATAGGCAAGACAAGTATCTTTATGAGTGATTTTTTGAAAGTGACCTAAGAGTCAAACATTAAAATCAAAACGCACACACATTATTATGCATATTTTGATTGCACTTAAGAATTTTGATAGTGTCTATACCACCTTTTAATGTTCAGTTTTTGATTACATGTATTTTCAGTTTGTGTTTTAAATAATAATGCACAGTTGTGTATGAGGTGCAATGGACAAGATGTAAATGTTTGCAGTACATGTATTGAAAACTTGCACTTTTTCTATCATGAAAGTTGTATGGAAGTTAATGGATGTATTGTTTTAGCAATACTAGCGAACAGGCGTCTGAATGCCACGGCTTCTCAGAGACACCATCGCTGCATACAGATAATGAGATTGTGAGCACGAACAAAAACACCAGCTTAAAGTGCACCATCCTGAATATATGGCCTGAAGCAAGACATTCGGAGGGAAGAAGAATTTGAAATAAAAACCAAAAAGGAAGCATTTTCCTCTATACGAAAGATTTCAGACCTGCTGCCTGGACATAAAAGACAGAAGATACACATATTCACTGAGGACTATCTTATGATACGTCAAATGAACAGTATGCAACAAAAAGAATTGCTGCAAAAGTTGAAGCCAGTCGGATTTTAGCATTTTAAAAGGTTTATATTCCCATGACCAAAAGGGTAGTTAGAGCCAGTTAGAAGATACAGTTTCCAGCAGGTTGATCTCTGAGGATCGTGATGTGACAGATGCCGCAGCCGAATGAACTGATGAAGCCATGCTTTTTAGTCCTCCTACTTGTAATGGGCTTAGATTATCAGTGATCCTGATAGTTGAACTTACGAAGATTTTGTGACTGCTCCATTGGTTGTTTAGGTTTTGTCTTGGAGAGTATTGGTAATTATGCCTTACCAACAAGATCAAGAATAGTTGCTGATTATAAAATGTCTAAAAATGTTCTCGATGTCTGGACTTGACATGAGATTTGCGGTTGCTCGCGTTGATTGAATTATTACAGACTGACCGAATAAAGAAACAGTTGGAAAAGAGAAACAGATTAAAGAGAAGATTTCACCAAATATTGATTTTTGCAACATTTGGATTTTGCCAATTTTGAAAAAAAGAGCCATTTGCAAAATTGGCGAAACCCAGCTCGAGCACTGTGATAAGACAGTGTTAGTATACCTTCCATTTCAACACCTTGAAATGCTTTTGACACATGAATTGGTGAGACAGTATGTTGTTTAGGAATGATCCTGTTTCTGAAAAAAAAAGATAGTTTAAGTACCAGTAGATTTTAGTAAAATGAGTTCACAGATGATCTTGATTAGAAGAAGCAGTTGATCGTGGAGTACCCTAGGGAGTGAAATGAAATATTCTGATGTGATCCTGATTCCTGAACTTGAGAAGCACTTGTACTTTGAACATCTTAAGATTCACAGTGAAATTTGTTCATTTGATCCTGATCCCAAACTATAGGAACAGTTATCCTTGGAATTCCCTGAGAGTCTTGGTGGAGTATCCAGAGATATAAAATCGAAATGGCTCCAGATGATACTGATCATTGAACTAGAGAAATTCATTTGAGCATATGTACCATTGTGAAATGAAAGAGATGATCCTAATCCCTGAACCTAAGCAGTTAATTGTCCAAGTACCTTAATGAATACATTGAAATGTTTTAGTTTGATTCTGATCTCTGATCAAGAGGAAATTTTCCAATGCAATGAACTGTGAGTTGTGAATTGAAATGTTCTCATTTGATCCTGATCCCTAAAACTCAAAACAATGGGCCTTGGAATACTATGGTGTTTGCAGTAAAATGTTTTGAACTCCAAGATGATCCTAATCCTTAAAATGGAGAAGGAGTTGTTTTTTGGAATAATCCAAGACATGATAGATGATCTCGATCCCAAAATTAGAGAAGAATTTAACCTGGAGTACCTAGAGGTCAGAAGTGAAATGATCGCAGTTGATCCCAATCCTTAACTAAGAATTAGAAGACTTTGAAATAGAAAAGCTCACTGGAGAAGCAGTTGTCTTTGATGTACCCTAATTGGGAAGTGAATAGGTGATCCTAATCCCTAAACCGAAGAAGCAAATGTTCTTGCTGGGCTGTAATATTTAAAGTGAAATGATCTCATTTGATCCTGATCCCTGGACGAGAGAAGCTATTTTCCTTGGAGTAACCTAAGGTGTAAAGGGATATCATCCCAAATGAACCTGATCCCTTAAGTTTTTTACCTAAAGGTATAGCAGCAGTTGTCTTTAGAGTACCCCAAATTATAAAAAATCCCAGATGATTCTTACACCTGAACCGGAGAAACAATAGACTTTGGATTTCCTTGGTTACAATTTTCAGATGATTGGACTCCTGAACTTGCGAAGCAAATTGAAGAAGCAATAACTGGCGGAATAAAAATGTAAAATGACTTGTTTTTACTTGTTCCTGATCCCTGAACTAGAGAGGCAATTGTCCATATATGCCTAAAGATGTCAAGTGATATGTGCTGTGATTTTATCTTGATTCCTGAATGGGAGAACCCGTTGTCCTTGGAAGTAACATAGGATGTGAAGTGAAATGATCCCAGGTGATCTTTAGCAGCAAGTGTCCTTGGAGTACCCCAAGGTATAAAGTGAAATGACCCACATGATCTTGAAGTCCAAACTACAGAAGCTTGAGGCACACTCTTATTCCTGACTTACTTTTTTATCAAGACAAAAAAAAAATCATCTCCTGGAATCTAAGCAGTGGAACCAAAGTTTGGAATTTTCCATTTTGTGAATGCAAACATTTATGATGATAATGCTTCTAAAACTTGCCATACTGTTACCTTGCAGTGTTTCTTTATTACTGGCTACTGTAAATTGTATGTATTCTCGGAAAACCATGACAGAAAAAGATGTAAATTGAACAGTTATCAATGCTATATTGTAGAGAAGTTGATGATCTTTTAAGAGGCAAAGAAATATGGAGGCAGAAATAATTTAAGCTGCAGAAGACAAAAGTAAATATTCTGGAAACCATGGTGTGACAGTATTCCAATGCAATTCAACAGAAAATATTGTTTTTGTCTATTTGTAATAACCATGATCCATGTAGCTCCAGAGTAGAAGATCTTCCTCATGGGTGATGAATCCTAATTAATGTCTATCCTGCTTTGAACCTTCCAGCCAGGATATATTATTTATGATAATGATGTGCTTCACTTCTAATCAGTGTTTGTCTGCCTTAAATTTAGACTGAACTATGTGTGATGACAGACCACGAAGGATCATTTGCTGAGTTGTATCATTTTAAAGGACCAAACAGTTTCAAAAAAAGTAAATAATGTTGAGATTGAGGATAGATTTCTGCTACCTGCGCACAGCTGAATTTTGCTTTCCAGTGCTTGGAAAGACCATTGATACTGGTAGTTCCGATCCATATATCCCAGTCTTCAAAACATGAGAGAGGGATGAGATGCCTGCAAGGGGACTATACTGATGTGGAGGAGAGTTGTCATCCTGTGTGATTTTTTTACAAGCAGAGAAATTGAAGCACCATTAAAAGACGTTACAGAAATTAAACAAAGTCTAATAGATGGATTGGTTACAGAGAAAGGTTTCAACTCCATAACGTTTGAAAGAGTGGAATGTAGTAATGTGTGCTGTTGGTTTATGCAAAAGTTGTATGCTAGAGTATGACTGTAGAAATGGTAAAAACTATGTTATAATGATGTAATGTCTTGAGATTTGTTGTTGCTCTAATGCATATTTGTTACTCAAGACAAATATTATTTTTTTTAGATCAAATCCCAAAGAGAGGATTGCTGTATATTCGTGGAATACCAAAGCATATATCTGAGGAGAAACTGGCTAATTCTCTTAAGGCTATCGAAGCCATTATACCCAAAAATCTCATGGATAAAAGAATAGGGTGAGTATTTCCGGTGCAGGGTTCCAAGTCTTGCCGAAAGTCCATAGATTTGGGGAATGTCAAATATGGTAAGTAGTCAACATAGCCAAGGAAAGGTGAAGAGAAACCAAAGCCAACAGGGTTTAAAAAACCAGAGAGATGGGGTTGAATAGTTCTGGAAAAGAACAGGACGGGTGTTGATGTTGAAGATCAAGGTCCAATTGGATGTCCAAAGAGCAGCCAGCAGTTCTGAGAAGTCTGAAACGAAGAGTTTATCTGCAGTCCTTGCTTCAATGGATGTCGGTTCACTTAGATACGAAGTGCAGGAGAGAAGACAGAAAAAAATCCCACTTGCCAGTTTTACTATTTCAGTTTGATAACAACAAGCCTGATCAAAATTTTGTTTTTGATGATTTTTGTGTTCACTGTTGTCTTCCTTTTCCAAGCAGATGATGTTGTATATATGTTTTGTAACATAACCATGCACAGTCTCTGCAAATTGAATCCAAACCACTGTTTGAAAACAGTTTACAGGAGGTGTCATTTTTTATTGGAAAAAAGTTTGCAATTTCATAAAAAAAAAAAGCCCAAAATAATACATGTACTTTGAATTACAAATTAAAAATGTAAAGCTACTATCCCAGGACTTCTTCAATGAGCTTCACTTCTACACACATTATATAATGCATGAGAGTTTATAAACCCTTGCAAACAATTGCCTTTTATGTAGTAGCAGGGAAGCAGTGTCTTTGAAGGTAACTCCAAGCATTCTGCTATATGTTCAAGATACCTGTATATTATTTTCCTCAGAATATTTTAGAAACAAAACATATAAACACATAATGTGTGTTTTTCACATGAAATGATAAACTATACACAATAACAGTTTTTAAAAAATCCAAATTTTCATACAGTACAGTTTAAAGTCATGATTGAAGGGAAGCATCAGATTTCCATTGATGAGGCCATTTATGATGAAACGGTGACTACAGAGGCTTGTCATTGTGCTTGATTCAATTGAAATCATTCAAAAGGTGTACATGCACATACAGTGACACTCACTTTGTAGGATCTTGTTGTGTCGTGAACTGCTTTTTGTCCTTGTCATGAAATACTAGTAAATGCCAATGCATACTGGTATTATGGAATCCTCTTCTGTACTGAATTGTATCATGTAAAAAAAAATAATCAGAATCTCTTTGCTTACATTAATCTATCATGGTTTTATGTTTATGTCTTGGGGGGGGGGGGGGGGGGGGGGAAACCCAATGCTTCGACTTTAAGCCTGTTTTGCTATATACAAAAGCTATCAATAAGGTGTATGAAGTGTTCCAGACTTTGAATTTATGGTTACCATAGTATCCGAGATCCCTGGTGTCTGTTGGAACCATTGAAATACTGGTGTTCACTGCATTGTACATGTAATGCATGTTATCAAAAATTAATTTGAAAACTGCAGACACAGTTGGAGTTACATTGAAGCATGAGTGAATTTGCATTTTCACCTGCACTCAAACTTAATTTAATATACGAACAATAAATACTACACATTCCATAAGCCAGGTTTTTATTTATACACGTGTATGAAAATGTTATCTTTAAGTGTGGATAGATTCTTGCTGGGGTGTAGATCTAAAAAAAAATTGGAATAAAATCAAACAAATTCTGTTTCCTCACCTGGACTTTTTATACATAGTGGTCCAAGGTTCTTTATGCCAGAAGATTGAAGGATTGTCTTTCATGAGAACTCATCATTTCAGACTATGGATAAGTTTTGGATTTCTAAAGTCTGATGGTGAATATTCCACAATATTTATCCATTTTATAGCATGGTGGTCACCAAACTGTAGGACAATTTGTGGCAGTACATATTCCTAAAGTATTCGTGGATCAAAAGAAGCAGCTAAATTTTAGACTGTATAGTTAATTAACTTGTATTTGTATAATTGACAAACATTTTAACACACTTAATGATGATTTGTACTAAACTCAGTTCATTTGTAGGTTTCAGGAAATATATATGCCTAGATTAACATTTACCATTGTTTATTCACTCCACATACTTGTTTTATTTGTGTATGGTTTATAAGATATATTCAAAGCATGTCACTGATATACTTGTACATTTCATTTTAAAAACATTATAATAAGGGTTATAAAATTCTGGTGAATTTCAACCAACAGAATGTTGATTACTAAAAGCAGAGAAGAATGTTGAAAATTGCATTATTTGTACTTCATTGACAGGTTTGCTATGGTGGTCTACAACACGACAGAGGAAGTGAAGAAGTTCCTAGCCACGCTGAAGATCTTTGACAAGACCTGCATCAGCTACCAGGAAATTGCCAAGAAACGTAAAGGTATGGTAGGTTTTCCAAACTGTTTGAAAACTTAAACTACCATCGTCGGTGACCCACGTGTGATTCACATCGATTCTCTCCATCATCACATTTGAGGAAACTTGTGGACTCAAAACTGCGGTTTGCGACGATGTTATTTCTTTTTAAGATGCACCCCGATAGCAATTTTTCTGATTTATTAAATAGAAAAAGTCACCAATGATGAGCTTTTTCAGAAGTTATTGTGCTAAATTAGTGCAATATGCAGTGTTATTTTGTGATTGATGGCTTGATCTGTTCTGTATGTTGCAGGACTCTTCAGAGAGCTACAGGAGCATCCAGAGGCAAAGGAAGCTCTGCTGGATGGAGACACACAGCTGCAAGTGCATAAACGACAGGTTGAAGCACGGAAGAGACTGATGGCCATACAGGAGCAAATCATGAAGAAAAACAAAGAAAAGGTCAAGAAAACACGGAACAAAAAGCTACAGAAACAGAGGGAGCGTCAGAAGGAGAAAGAATTACGAAGTCTGATGATGAGAGCAAAGAAGATAATGGAAGAAGAAGGCCTGGAGGAAAACCTGGAGATTGTCACAGATACATTTCCAGGGAAGTACAACAAGGGAAGAAGTATGGAAGAGCATGAGCAGCTCAGGAGTCCTCTGAAAAACGCAGAGCTCAAGACGGCAACATGGATTGTTCCGATAGAGGGCAGTGTAAGAGATGCAGACTACAACAGACTGAGGAGAGAGGTTCTGGACGAGCTGAAAGATGATATCAGTAATGGTAGATTTAAGCACCAAAATCATCTTGAGGATGCTATAAGGAAGGGTATAGAGGCGAAGAGGAAAGCAGAGGCCAGAATTAGGCTGACCAGATGGGGCAGTGGGGGAGTAGGGGGTGTGGTACAGACATCTCAACCAGGTGGGACAGGGGAGGTGTATTCCATCAATCAGTTCAAAGAGGATTTTAGGAAGACCAGAGTCATGGTTCAAGGAGTTCCAATGCCAGATTCTAGTCTGCCCAACATGGTGCCAGATAGTATTGAAATTATGATTCCAGTCCAAGAGGGTTCTCTTCCCATGCAGGGTATGCAAGGTCAAACACATATGATGCCCATAGGAAGTCAGGTTTTGCCTGCTCCTCTCCAAATGGTGCCCAGACCTGACATTTCAAGCAGCCAGGTTCCTATAAGCAGCATTCCTGGTGTTCCAACTCTGGCTTCTGTGCAACAACCATTTCCCCTCTCACAAGCTCCACAGATGACAATGGCCTCTGTCCAGCAACCATATCTGCAATCACAGGCTCCACACATGACAATGACTTCTGTCCAGCAACCATATCCACAATCACAGGCTCCACAGATGACAATGACTTCTGTCCAGCAACCATATCCACAATCACAGGCTCCACAGATGACAATGACTTCTGTCCAGCAGGCTCCACAGATGACAAATATCTCTGTCAATCAAGCATTTCCACAACTACAGGCCCCATACATTCAAAATTTTCAACACCATCCTCCCAGGCCACCTGTGAGTAACTATGTTCAGACAACTAGGGCTCCAATGCCTGTTCCTTCAACCATTGGACAACAGGTTCCCATAATGCAGGGAATGCAGCAAGGAGGAGTGGCCATGCAACCTCGTGGTGTAGGAGGCACACTGCAAAGACCCCCAACTGGACTCCCAATGCCAGGGTTATCACAGCCAGGACTTGTAGGTTATCCAGGCTCCAGGCTCCCTGGTGCAGTTCCACCTGGTAACATTGCTCCTCGGCCTGTTCCAATCAGCAATCCTCCGGGCACAGTTCCTAGGGCACCTGTTCCACAGGCACCTATTCCAAGGGCCCCAGTCCCAGTTGTTAACCCTGTAACACCATCTGTCATTCAATCCCAACCAGTTCTGTATAAACCTCCCACATCTAATGCACCAACTGCTGGTCCGACAAATCCAACAAAGAAACCTGTGGATGATGCACAGAACAGAAATAATTCCCAGCAAGAAAAGTCAAACAAGGATGATAGAGTTTCAGACACACAATCCAGATCCAAGGGAAGAGAAAATGCACCAGCAATTAAGATTAACGTCGGAAGTCAATTCTCCAGGAAGTCAATGCAGATTCTGAAGCGAAAGAATGAAGACATTGATGGAATGCCAATGTCAGAGGGAAATTCAGCTAAGAAATCAAAAACAGATGAAGTAGGACCGAAATCAATTTTAAAGAAAGATGAGCAACAAGGGAAGATTGACATGTTTGAAACAGAGGCAGGGAATTCTAAAAGCAGTGGATGCAAAACCACTCCCAGCCAGTCCAGTGAGTCTCAGTTTAAAAGGAAAGGGAATCTCATCAGTGTTCCAATTCAGCAGGGAACCGTTCAGCAGCAGAGGACTACATCAAAGCCAGCACAGCAACAGGAGGTTGGCAAGAAGATTCAAGTTTTACAGAACAGGATAGCTCAGAAATTCCCATCAGCCGTTTCCAAAAAGGCCTCAGAAGAGCCTCCTCAAGAGGACACAGAACATGGCAACGTGTCTCCTCAAACTCTGTCCTACCTGAGATCTCACCAAGTGAGCCAGCAGAAAACATCCTATTCTTCCAGTGAATCAGAGGATGACTCGACAGATTTCATGCAGAGGCTGAAGGGCCCGGAGGGCCTCATGTCACTGATGGATGTGGATGTGTCTGGTGTTCAGCCCAGCGGTCAGGGCATTCAGGACATGCTCAAGAAATGGGACTATCTGGCTGAGAAGCAGAAACTTCAGAGAGAAAAAGAGAAACTAGCAAGAAAAGGTACATGTAATATAATGTCTTTCGAATATTTCTTGTTTATTAAAAAATGTTAAGTCTTTCAGATATATGTATGGTTTGGTAAAAAAAATGTTATATACTACGGTATAATTTCTTGTTTTTTTTTTCAGAGGCAAAACTGAAGAAGTTCATGGAGAAAGCACCCATTCTTGTATGTATTAACATTTTGTCACTAATTTTTTTGTTTGAATAAAAATGTTGATACTGTTTGATAATAATACTGTAATAATCTGGGTTTTATTTTCATTAGATGCAAGAATATGAAGAAAATGAGAGAAAAAGGTATGTTTTATCAGTTGGTAGTAAACTTTGTATTCAGTTGTTGCACGCACTGCATAAAGCACTGTAAACTATTTGATATTTTAAAAAGATGTTTATATCAATTTAATCTATAGACAAGAGAAGAGGAGAGCCCAGGAGAATGATCCTTTAATAAAACTGTTACAGTCAGCTCTTGAAGCTGCTCAGGAAAAGGCAAATAAGAGGTAAATGTAACCAAGTCATGGTCTATGTCACTAGCTATGCAGTTCATTCATTTACATATTCATTTAATGTCTATATTATCATAAATATCATTATACATGTATTATCATCAAAAAGAATTGTTGTATGTAAATTATGTTAAGAAATACTTGTACATGTATTGCATATGAAGTTGTATTGATTCAAATGGAAATTTTAAAAAAGAGACACGTAATTCAAACTTTCTTTTGCAATCTTGTGTACCATACTAGCTGTATACGAGAAGTATTCTCCATGTTCTTAATTGTGAGGGGGTGAGTTATAAACTGCTATTTATCCTCTCTGTAGACGCTCGCCCTCACCGGTCCTCACAGACAACGAGGAGGAGGACATGTCCTTGTCTGAGGATGAGGAGAAAACCTCAGCCAGCGGAGAGTTCATCATCGACTATGGACACAGGTCTCTGACTGGACAAAAAGGTAAAGGAGGAGTTGATGAATGGCTGAAAAATATCATAAATTTACCTACATGTATAAGTTTGCAATTTTATGCAATAGATATAGATTTAATAAGTAGTAATTACAGTATGTATGGCTTGGTGGTGGGTATGTATAGCAGTGTGATGGAAATATTACATTGTGGTCATGGAGAAACGTTATTTAGATATTGTTTTGACATTTAGATAAGCCACAGAAATTGACAAGGAGGCAGAGAAGAGAAAGGAGAATGGATCAGAAAAAAGCAGAAATGGAGTACAGAAAAAAGATGGAGGTATTTATGGAGCATTTTATGTAAAGAAATCTTAAAAGAAAATTGGTGTAGTTTTTGTTGTTGAATTTTTTGGTTTTTCTATTTTTAGAGTGAAAAAGGCCAGAAGTCAACAAGGTAAAATTTTAAAGATTTTTAGTATATGTTGAAATGCAACTATTGAGCTAATTTAATCTTATATTACCCAAATAGTATGCTTTATCATTCACAATCATCTGTGTTATAGCAAGATAGCTGTTCTATCACTTCTATGTGTATTTATCATCCGAAAATGTTTTAAAATCTTTGTATTTTAAAGTGAGAAAGACTCCAGAGATGAATTGACAGACATGCTGAAATCTTCCTTAAAAGCTGTGCAAGATCATCTCGAGTAAGTTGTTCAGGTGTTTGCACTATCACAATCTAGATTTTTTCCTTAATTTAATAATGGGGAATTGACAATGCATTATTCAATATTGCAGTGAAATGAAGAAACAGAAGCCTCAGTCCCAGCAGGAGCAGGCATCCCAGAATCCATTCCTGCAGGACCTAATGTCTCGAGTCCACACTCACATTCAAGCTCAACAAGGCGGAGGCGGCACTTCTACAGCTCAACCGGGCCCACAGCCTGGAGCCGCTACATCATCAGGACTTCCCCAGAAATCATTCACTCAGACTTCAACTGTCACCAGTATGGAAGCTGGATCCAGGGGGCCGGGAACCAGCTGGGCCTCTCAGATGCAGCCCCAACATGGAGGACCCGTTTCCATCACTCCTTATGTACCTTTGTCTAGCAGTGTGTCCAACTTGCCCTCTAATACATTTGAATATGGCCATAGCAGTAAGAGTGTACAGCCAAGCTGGGCTGGAGGATATGGAGGCGATTTCAGGGCTGAAGTGTCATCTGCTGCTCAGGATCAAATGGGGGAAAAGCCTGTTCAGGAGAGGACAGAGGTGTTTGATTATGGGCACAAGTCAAAATCTGAAACAAAAGGGAATCCCCCAGCTTCTACAAAAGGTAAGAAATAGACATTTTGTTTAAATGGTATAAACGATTTTGCTTTTATTTGGACTGCAAAATATTTCAATGGATTTATCTTGTAGACACTGCAACTGCATCCTCTACCCAGCCACAGTCCCAGACTGACATCCACAGCTTGACGATTGAGAGCATCAGTGAAATTTTACAGGTGGCCAAAACCCTACAAGCTTCACAGGCCAAAATTAAGGATACCATAGGAAAACCAAACACCACTGCACAACAGCAGAAGGTTACTCAGGAAAACTTGAAGAGGAACAGTGTTGGTGAACTTCTGAAAAACATCTCACAGAGTGGCGGTAACAGTTCACAAAGCAATAAAGGTCCCGGGAACAAGAGTGTGTCTGGCCAGGCTTCCTCTGGTCCTACTGGGACTAGAATGCACTTCCATGGAAATCAAGGGAAAAATCAAAAAGCTCCATATGTCGGACATCAAGGGAATCAGAACAATTTACAATCAAACAATGCTGCACCACAGCAGAACAGAGAGAAGTCGGAGTCCCCGCCTGTAGAGATGTTTCTGGGAATGGAGGGATCCAGGTATGAGCGACAGAAACAAAGAGAAGAGGAAGAAAGGCGAAAGAGGATGGAGAAAAATTCACCTGTTGGAAACTTTGGCAGGCAGCAAAGTAGGGGAAATAATAGTTCCTCTCTTCAGGGAGTGGGAAGAGGATCGGCTCTCCCTGGTGGACGGTCGTCTTCTTCATCATTTGGTTCAGGGCAACGGAATTCCAACCAATCGGCTTTTGGATCAGGTGGTTCACATTCACAGCAACATTCCCAACAGCAGAACAGGCAAGGTCATAATCAAAACAGACAAGGGCAGAACACAATGAATATGTCCAGTCATAACACAATGAATAGACCAGGACAAAACACAATAGGTGGTTTTGGTCAAAACACAATGAACAGACCAGGGCAAAACATGAATAGACAAGGGCAAAACAATATGGGTGGAAGAGGGCAAAACATGATGAATAGACCAGGGAATAATGCAATGGGTGGGTCAAGTCAAAACACAATGAATAGACCTGGGCAAAACAGTCAAATCAGCCCTGGACAAATGCAAAGTAGGCCTGGGCAACCACAGCAACAAAGATACCCGGGTATGTCCCAGTCATCCATGCAGAGTAAAAGAGATGCCGAGTCTATAACAGAACTGATGACGGAGAATGAACTTCAGTCCTGGGAGAACCTGCAGAGACAACTACGGCAGTCCTACCTGGAGGATCAGATATCTGGACCCACAATGTCTGCCTACGACCAGCGACTGAAGCAGAGCAATCAGCAGGCTGCATCTTCACAAAACCAACCCCAGGCTGGTTCTCTTGACTGGTTCCAGCAATCCAAACAACTACAAATGCAGGACAGACTGAGAAGACAGGCAGCTCCAAAGGGAATCCTCAAAGGAGGTAGGATGCTAGCTTTAGCTTACTGTTCTACAGTCTAATCAAAATTAGATGTTAGATCCGCTCGCTTATGTGAAGCAAGTAATCGAGCAGATCTAACATCTAATTTAAATTAAATTGACTGTTCTACTAGTTCTTTTTATATGGTAAAGGTAAAGAATTAAAGATTCATGAAAATGAAAGGAGTCTTTTTATTTTGTATAGTAAAACATGTTTTAAAGATCAACAGCATTTCTTGCTGATTTCAGTGTACATGTGTATTTTAATTGAATTCTGAATCTCTATTTTAGCACCAACTAAAGCAAGTAAGATTTGGGCAGAAGAAGACATGGAGTTCCATTCAACATCTCAACAAGTAGCAAACTGGGGTCAAGGTGCTAAGTCCTTCAACCAGGGCAACAAGGGACCTAACTCCACTCTAGTGCATTATGCTAATTCAGACTCGGACTGACTGAAATAACTGGAAATTTCCAGTGATTTAATTAAATGGGTTGTTTTTAATTTCAAAGTGAGGTTACCATAACGTTGAAGAGAAACATGAAAGTGTTTGAAGATCTTACTGTATGATTTTTGAATTTACATGTGAAAATCAGTTTTGTACATACTGGTAATTCTTTTTAGCATGGGTCTTAATTTACATGTATTTTTTTTCTAAAGAATACAAGATGAGCAAAAGATTTTGTAAATATGTATGAAATAGATAAAATGTTGTGAAATTAATTTTATACAGAAGTGAAATTGATTTTAATAATGCCTAACACCCTGTATTTGTGCCATTTTCATATTTAATCATGTGAAAAATTCTTGTTGAGTTTTCCGGGCTCTTGATTTGTTACCGATATACATTTGTTGATTTTATTGTTAGTTTATTTGAATTTTTCATAGAGGTTTCCCTTATCTTTGGAACATTTAGATGAATTAGCCACCAGAAAATACAGTAATATCACTATAAGATGCATGTGATCTAGTTTCTGAAGGAAAAAAACCTGATAATTGATTATTATCTTTATTATCCGTGCAATTAATTTGCATTAAAATCATCCGTCTAAGATTTGTTGTAAATTGAATGTTTTAAATAAAAGATATAAATATGAACATTTGACTTTTTATCATCAATTGTGATTAGCAAGAGTATTAATGTATTAATAATACGGTCAATAGCTTTTAGTCTTTGAATTATGGTCAATCATTTTTGAATTTGTTTTTTCTATGTACATGGTTGAAAACATGGCTATAGTTGGTTGATAAACCTGAAAAAATTGGTTATACTGTCAGTGGCTTTTGGTCTTTAAATTATGGTCAATCGTTTTGAATTTTTTTTTTTTTGGATACATTGTTGAAAAACTTGGCTAGTTGGTTGATGAACCTTAATACTGAAAGAATGGGTTTTACATTTTGACTATTTCTTATATACATTGTACTGCTAAAACTGCCAATTCCTATGGTTTCTTTTACTCTGGCCTCTGGATCATGAAGAAATTTCAGACTTAAGGGTGTTGTTTACTCAGGGTTTGAGATCTCAAATTCGGATTGTTATAAAGTTTAATATAATCAGTAAAATTTGTTCTAAACACAAACAGTATTTATGAAATGAATTATTATTGGCAAATCATTCGATATTTTTTCTTTATTATGGAATTAGGCTCAAACAAAAATTGACTATTAGCCAAACAGAGGAAATTCGGACTAAATTTTGAAGATTTTGTTTTTAGCTAAAAAAATGTTGGCAGTACTCTAATAGTAAAAGATAGGATGTTATATTTCAGCATATGTAATTTTGCATATTTTCTGTTGGTTTTACCTCACTTATTCATTAAAATAATCTTTTGGCACGAATTGCAATAATATTGAAAAATGCTTAAAAATGATAAAAGACACCATATCTCAAAATTTTGATCATTGACCTTATATAAATTTTATGCCAACAGAATAAGGTTAATATAAGTAGTTTAATACCATATATGTTTTTGTATTATCATCATTCAATTTTTTGTAAAATTGGATTTAAAATAGGTAGGGATTTGAAAACTGATAGAGGAAATTCGGACTGGAATATTTTCTAAAATTGTTGTAGAAATATTAATGCTTTGTGATTATTTAGTGCCACTACCATTCATAAACTGTATTTTATTTTTTAAAGTGTTTTATTATTTGTAGTATTTTTACAATTAAGAAAATCTCAATCGTAGTGTAAAATTTTATGGGATTTTTCTTGATTTTCCAAAAAATACGCAATGGCCATTAACTCGAAAAGTAGGTCATTGACCTACTTTTCTGAAAGTGAAAAATAAAACTACAAGCAAAGGTCTATAACACACAATAGATGGTTTTTCATTATCATCAGTGGATTTTTTTTTCATTTTGAGTAAAGGTCATCCTTAAGTCAAAACTTCAGTCGGTCATAAAATGATTGTTTGATATCATAATATGACAATTGAAATTTGTAATTAACAGCATTATATTAAGACACTTTTGATAGCCTATGAATTATGTCCGAAATTTTATTCAAGAGACACTGTGACAGTATACAATTTTAGACTTAAGTCTAAGATTCTTTCATGATCCTGGAGCCTGTATGTACAAAGACTGAACCTCCAGGATTTTGATGATGAACCTTTGTTATAATGTCTAAAAAATTTACTACATCGTATTCATTAATTGTACTGACTGTTGTCATCCCAAAATGTTTGATTTTTTTCACTAAAAATATATAAAAGTCAAAATTTCTCTCCTCTTGGTTTTGACTGGGTGAAACTGAAGTCAAGATCATAGCAGATACCAGTAAAAATCTGTTAGCATGATGTTTATGATTTAAAATTATGTTCATGTTCACATACTGAAGGAATATCAGCTCTCCAAAGATATATATGCTTGTTCACTTCTTTAAAAAAAGAATAATCGGCAATAAACAACCTATCGAAGATTTTAAAAGAAAACCACCCATTCCCCTGAAAAAAAAAAAATTAGTGGCAGCGGTGGGATTCGAACCCACGCCTCATTGAGACTGGTGCCTAAAACCAGCGCCTTAGACCACTCGGCCACGCTACCTTGCAATAATGGTTTTTAAATGTTATATATAAAGTGTACTGTGATTGGTGACCCCGGCAATCGTTTACTTTCGGAACTCTCCCGAAGATGTGCCAAGGACGTGTTTACGACAGATTTGCAGTCGGAGTATTCTGAAAGTTGGAAAAGAAGGAACAGTGACAGCTGAAAACTTGAGGTTTGTGAAGTCCATTCCCTTTCAATTGTTTATAGGAATGACTCTCATTTTGCTGGTCTCATTTTTAACACGTTTAATTAACACGCGGGTACAACGAAAACAAAAAAATCATATATGATATATTGTAAAGGCTGGTGTAATATTTTTATGTGGGATTTTCCCATGTTTACAACAATAGACCCAACGAATGTAACGTTAGAGGGGTTATTTATGGAGTGTCAAAACTTTAATTAAACGTATTTTATATATTTTATTATTTCTTTGTGTTCAGGAAAAAAAACCACAGAGGAAACTTGCATACTTGGCGAGGTGTGGACTCAGCATGAACAAAAATCGTCTCTTATTTGGAATTCCAAACGACAGAAATTGCTTCGTTGCAATTTTTACATTACATCTCAAAGTGGATAGAGTTCTCAATTTTTGAAAGACTAGAGAGTTAAGTGTTAACAATGTCGCATTCAATTTCATCCACCGACGATGAATTTGGAGACATTGTTTTGTTTCCACTTACCTTCAGTGATGATGAAGAAGAACAAGAAGATTTAACCGAAAGTTCAAACGATGCCTCTGATGAGAGGGAATCGGAGAATGAAGTGGAGGAGATCAAACCGAAAGCTCATATGACATTGCGACAGAGGCGACTCTCAAAGTCTTACGCCCCTCTCGCCAATTTGAAATTGAAAGTAAAACCAGGCCAGTCTCGTGCACAGAACCACTGGATTATGGCCATCAAAAAGGCAAGAGACCTTTCTGATCCCTGGGCTAGCTTTCATATTGAGGACATTAAAACTGAATTCTGCATTAGACATCGATACAACCCTCACAAAAAGACGTGGACCAAGGATGAAGTTCAGGTCAAAATGATGCAGAAGGTATCTTTTATAACTTTGCCTTGATTGTTTCTTTTTTTTTTTCTTTATTGTTTCAGTTTGAATTATTGAGAATTAAATGAGTTGTCGAAATACTTACTACCGGTATTTAATGACAAAAGAGAGATAATTTAAAAAAATATTTTACATGCATTTTAAATTAGCTTTGCGACATATTTATCGATTGTTTTTTTTGTTTTTTTAGCCCTTTAATAGAGGTGCAATGAGACAATGCTTCAGGCTGTAAGTATAGAGATTATTATTTTATGTACCGGTATATAAAATTTATTTTCCTATTTTATTAATTATTGGTACATCAAAATGAGTTACAGCTATCGCAAAATTGCCTATATACTTGTCACATTAATTTCCAATCATTTACATTGAAATGCTAATTAAGAAAAATCAAATTAAATATGTAAAGCCTGGGGAGCATTTCATTGTTGGCTGATGTGCAGTTCTTGTGAGATAGGATTTGCCAATTCTGGTGACAAGGAGCTGTTTTTGATGTTGCTTGTTGCTTATGTGAGAGAGAGAGAGAGAGAGAGAGAGAGAGAGAGAGAGAGAGAGAGAGAGAGAGAGAGAGAGAGAGAGATAGAGCGAGATTGTTTTCATCTCACCAAATAGATAGGTGAAAGGATGTAAGCATTTCTTTGAAAAAATGTTTTATATCAGTTAAATTGGTCATATCATTGTGTCAAGTCAAAAGTATTATAACTCTTAGGACTGTTCATTTTATACCTGACACAGGGATGTTTTTTTTTCTTTACAAGGAAATAGATGATGCATGTGCATGCATGCACATAATGATTTACAAGCCAATACAATGTTTCCTGATTTCATACAACATGAATCAAGGAATACACATAGCTCTGCTTTTAAGGTCTTTTGATGATAAAATATTGAAGTTAGAATGCACAGAATCTCGGATTTTGAAACCATCTTTTTAATGTTACACAGATCAAAATTTTAAGGTGGCCTTTGAAGACAATTTATATACTGGCATTGAAAAAAAGAATCCATAAAAGTTGGGTATAAATCATTGGAAGTTGCAGCCTTGCCAAGTTGTGACATTCACCTAGTTGATAGATGTTCCATTTTGGCAAACTTTCAGCTCTGGACCAACTTGATATTGATAGATTTAAGAGAGAGAGAGAGAGAGAGAGAGAGAGAGAGAGAGAGAGAGGAGAGAGAGAGAGAGCATTCCTTTCAGAATCAGCCAATATTGTTCAGGAACTAATTCAAAATGTCTTTAATAAATAATTCAAAGGTGCATGCCAACTTGAGATTTGGATACATGTGAAAGAAATTGTTTTTAATTTTTTGATTGCAATCCTGTACCTTGTTCAAATGAAAAGTTCATAAATATCCAGGAAATTTTATATGGCTTTCTTCAGTGTCATAAAATTTAAATGTGACTTGTCTGATCATGGCTTTTTAGTTTTTAAAACAAATTCTGACTGTAGTAACACAAGGATTCATGCATTAATTTATACATGTATCATCATCTACTTCTATAACAGTTTCTTGAACAAGTCTAAAAATGCTTGGTATGCAAAGTTGCTACAAGTTAAAGTTTTACCGGGTACTAAGTAAGTATTCGAGAACTTTACCTTACTTAGTTTAAAGAGGTGCTCAGTAATAATAAGTAGTTTTCAGTTTTGCAATAACATTTACAATCAGTATCCCTGTATGTACACATAAATGACCTAAAAAAAAATCGGACCTTTTAACATGGTTATCATAATAGCTGAGAATACCAGTGTGTAAATAAGTTTACAAATCAACCTTTGTAAACTGAAATCTATTTTCCCTCTTAAATCCTAATTAGGATCACAGTTTAATCTTTTTGTATGTAATCCCATCTGAAAATTGTTTAAGTGTGTATGTATTCAGGTGTATTTATATTTACAAAAAATACAGGTATATAAAGGTACATCTATAGCATTATATTGGCAGCAGGGTCTTTTTCGATCATTAATACCAGTAATATAAAATTTAGTGTTTATAGTCTTTTAGAATGCAGAATATATTAAGGTAAAAGAATGATTAGTTTTGGTGTTTTTTTTTTAAATCAATACCCTTTGATTTTTTCTTTTGCCTTGGACTTTTGATATATTCATGCTGGTATCTCTCAAAATACTGTGTGTATTTATAACTCTAAAGTTGTTTCATTTATATGGTGGTATACTGACTTATTTTCAGCTGACATTAAATTGGTCCCAGTTTGTTTTGAAGTGAATATTGTTGTATGAAGAACAACTCCCACTCTTTTGTGGATTTTTGGATGCTGGTAATATTACTATGCAATAGCTTTTTAGCTTGTTTCCTTTTGTATTTTTTTTTATTTTGATATCATTGAGTGATAGAAATTTTCACAGCAATAGCATTACATACAAGACACCAGAATGTAATACTAATAAAAAATTCAAACAATTTATTCTTCCCGTCGCTCTAAAAGATTAAAAAGATATTGGATTGTTGTGTTGTGTATATAGGGCAGATATTGAGAGAGAGAGAGAGAGAGAGAGAGAGAGAGAGAGAGAGAGAGAGAGAGAGATTTTTATTGTCAATACAAAATTACTTTAATTCAGTCAGTCACTTGAGGTTGCAAATATTTTACAGTGTGATGTGTGTAGATAGCTCTCCTTAACAAAGAACCTATATATACATACACCGAGGAAAGCACACATACACTGATGTGTCTTTTGTTGATTCTGTGAAGTGCAGTCAGTGCAAAAAACAACCACAGTGGTTAATCATAACAAACAACGCACTTCCCTATGTTTACGTGTTTTGCTTTTTTACACAGTCGATTGTTTTTTGTATTTGATGATGTCAGAGCCTCGTTGACAAGAGTGACTTCTTCTTCAATGCATATATAGGGTTTTTGTTTTCAGTGCAAGATTTCCAATTGACTATTGTTATGGTGGGGCGTTAGAATGAATTGTCACTCTCATGATGATATATTAATTAATTGATAAAAGTAAATTTAGTGATGACTCTCTTTTATATCTGAATTAATTTATGACTTCGTAACTGGAAGAAGAAAAAAATTAGTTCAATTGCTATAAAAATTTTTGCTGCAGGTCTGTAGCTCCCGCTCTGAAGAAATTCTAATGAATAATCAAAATTTTTTCAGGAAACGGAGCTACAGACCTCCAGCTATAAAAATGAATGGATTGAATATTCTAGATCTTCCTATTCTTCAAATGCTATTATTAAACATAAGATTAAGATATGGATCAGTTGAAAGGGATTGAAAGAAAATCTAAACCACCTAAGTACATGTATATGATTCAGTTGTTTGGAGACTGTTATTCAGCCAGTAGCATTCTATAAAGCATATAAATGCATGCTCAGAAAATCTCTGGATGCATGCTGCATAGTGCTGTCACAAATGGTTTAATTTGCTGCACCTGTGCAGCTTGGAAACTTTACCATGTAATATCATATACATGTACTGAAGTACATTTCTATACGTGTACCTAAATCTGTGATACCTACCAGTAGTTTCCCCATCTGTTTACAAAATAATAGAGGAGATTGACCTCCATATATCTACTATAGGATTACCCGGTACATGTTCTGTTTTCCCAAATTGATTTTTTATTATCTCAGACCCTCTTGTAATTTGTTGTGAAACTAAAGGATAAACTTCTATCTATTGCCTGTCAGTCTGGTATACAAGAGTTTTCATGCACAATTAGTCTTTATAGTTCAAGTTCAGTATAAAGGTCTTTGACCAGTTTGGGGCCTTTTGATAAACAGCCCGCAAGTCCAAGACAGTAATCTTATTATCCAAGAACTGGCACCTTGACTAAGTGTAATAATGCCAAGCGTCACGTCGACCAGGCATCGCTGTATATAACAGTCAACAGTAAACAAGTTCGGGTGACCCTGTTACTCAGGATATAGGTAACAGGTGAGATAGATAGGCCCCTGCTTACCTGATTTGTATACATACATATACTGCTGTCAGATAGATTGCCTAGTCTTACAGCATAGGGTTTGGGACATGGGATTTGCGAGCTGTTCCAATTGCATATTGATGACCAATTGTTCAGCGGTTTTTTTAGTTCTTGCTGAAAGGGGCCTTCTGGGATGTTTTTTTTAATGATGCAAAGCTGTTTTGTCTAGTTTGTGTATTGATTCATAAGATGAATCTCAGTGCAAAACAGAGTCCAATTATTTCTGTTTTTGATGGATCACATTCATTACAAATATGTTGGTGTCAAATAACAAGTTATAATCAGTTTTCCTGATAATTTAATGTATGCATTGGGGTCAAAACAGAATACATGGATTAACATTATATGGGTAATTTCCTGTGACCAGCTAGTATTTTGCTGAATAAACAATGTGTTGGTTTTAAACAGTAAATATATTAAGCATGCGTCCTTTTCATGACCTCGTGTTACAAGCAAATTTAGTCAACCGATTCACTCACCAAGATTGATGGTTATAGCTATATAGTAGATCCAATGGAACGATCCATTTATATACAGGGTCATGGTCATTAGAATCTGCAAAACTAGAACTAACGGTATTTGAAAGTGTTGATGCATGCAAGTTTTAAAAATAATACATGTAGCCAAACATCAAAAGAATAATGCATTTGTTCACTCGGGGATAGCCTTCATCAGAAGAAAAAATACACAGACAGCTGCTGGCATTATTATCAGGGTGTCATCTATATCACTCGGTGTATATTAAAGCTTAGAACTGCATTGTTTGCATGTTTAGTTGTTTTCAGTCTGTGTATTTCTGTGCTTTCAGCAAGAAGATATCCACATTTTCCCGCAGCGGCGACTGGAGCCATGCACAGAATTACGTTGCTAAGCGATACATCGAGAAGGTGGATCGAGACGTGTACTTCCAAGATGTCCGTCTGCAGATGGATGCCAAAGTGTGGGGGGAGGAGTACAACCGACACAACCCTCCAAAGAAGGTTCAATCAGAGTTCTTATGTTGGTTAAAATTTAGTTTTGCACGTGGATGAAACTTACCTGTTGTGATAGACAAAAAATATCATACAAATTTTTTTTTTAAAGATATGTTTTAGCTTTGGGGCCATTAGGAAGGTGGGATGGAGCACCTTGAGATATTAATGTGGATGAAAGTACATCATTTTCAAAACATTATCATCATTTCAAATTTTTCAAATGGTTAAAGTGTTTTATGATAACATACATTAAAAAATTAGTAAAATTTGAAATGACTCTAGTGGGTCTCAAACTCATGACTTGCAGCTCAGTAACTTACTGACACCTTTACTCATTGCACTACGCTGTTCGACAATATTTTTCTGAACTTTATTTTATATTTTGAAAGGAAGTACATCATAGCGTTCCTATCCCTTCTTAAGATACTCAATGACATAACATTTTAGATATTTTAGACAATTATTACTGTCAGATCTACCGATAAAAGAGTTTCCTTATTGAAAGAGAAGAAAGAGAAAAAAGAAAACTTGTAAATAACTTCTTTTGTTTTTGCACTATTTTCATTGACCTTTGTGTTGTGTTATGCAGGTGGACATTTTCCAGATGTATATTTTGGAGTTCAAGGACAGGCCTGGGGAGCCCCTGTATCACCTGGAACACTTCATCGAGGGCGAGTACATCAAGTACAACTCAAACTCGGGCTTTGTGGACGAAAATCTAAGATACACTCCCCAGGTTAGTTTCAATGATGTCATGATCATAATTTATGTTTGCCGATATATATTCACTATTAAAGATAAAACTGGAAAGTATTGCTGACTAATGACGTACTATTACTGATAATGCAAAAAGCTTGATTTAAAGTTTTTTCTTACAAATTTCAAACATTGATATCTAAAACACCATGAATATATTAAATATATAAAGCCCTATCACTTTTTATCATGCAATAATTATGCCTTGAATTCTCATATATCAGGAAGTGTTTTTCTGATCCCATCTAGTTTGAGATATGATTAGGTTGTAAATTTACCAATATAACAGTACATGTACCAAATTTTGATTTAAATTGATATTATATTTCCAGGCTTTCAGTCACTTCACCTTTGAGAGATCGGCTCACAACCTGATTGTTGTGGACATCCAGGGGGTGGGGGATCTGTACACTGACCCACAGATCCACACGGTTGGGTCTTGTGAATACGGGGACGGAAACCTTGGGGCCAAAGGCATGGCCCTGTTCTTCCACTCCCACATCTGTAATGACATCTGCAACAGCCTCAATCTGACCGAGTTTGACTTGTCTCCCAGAGAAATTGCAACTCATAAGGACTTCTTAAGAGCCCAGGTTTTTACTACCGTAATCCGGTGAATATAATACGCAGTAGTGTACAATACGCACCCCCCACTTTGTGACTGAAAATGATGAAAAAAAGCTTGTGGGGATGTATAATACGCATCAAAAAAATTGACCAAACGGTTATCCTTAGTATCAACAAAGCAGTTATACTTTGTATGCACGCTCAACTTCATCGCGGGAATACGCTACCGGAAATAAGAAAAACCAATATTTTCTTAGATACGGATTTATTGTAACTAATACATCGCGGTAATATCTTTAATTCATAATCAATGTTTTAAAAAGACCTAGTATTAAATATTCTACCGTGAATAAAATCAACTACTTTTAACAAGCGTTATATAATTGTTTAGTCATTACAATCCATGTGAAGTGAAAAACGGACAATGTACAGGTATGGAGATAACGGACGATGATGATCAAAGTGATCAATTAGAGGCCTGGAACTTAATAAAATATGTGCACAAATAGTTGTGTTGTGTATAGTACACTTATAGCCTAAGGGGAGTGTCTGAGATACCCAAGGTGTCAAGCGTTAGCGGAGGGGGAGCACAACTGTTTCAATGGCTTCAATTAACGGAATAGGTTATAGAATTATTTATATTCATAATCATTTGCAATAAATCAGTTAGCATTACATGAAAATGGTTAAAAATGAGCCAAATGATGTGTAAGCTGTTTTCAAAGATCGGTTACAAATAGCACGTGGCCATCCAAGTCCGCATTCTATTAATAACATCTGTAATGGCGGCGTACACGGAGATAAAGAATAGGCAGTTCAAATTAATGTTTAAAGGCCATTTTGAAACAGTTTATTTATTAACAGACTCCAAGTATACATTTTCTTTAATTACATGCCTCAACAATGATTTCATAAGGGTTAAATAATAATATATATGTGATGATGAAGGAATGTTACGATGTATAGCGGGGTATCGGTCCTGTCTGTGAACAGCATAGGTAATACGGCAGTATAATACCCCGTGCTTCAGCTAGGGAAAAAATATGTCCAAATCCTATAGGGATGTATAATACGCACCCCTTTCTCACGGTAAAAAATGCAGGGAAAAAAGTGCGTATTATATTCACCGGATTACGGTACTTAAATTCTTTAAACTCTTAAAGGGTACCTGCAGTGCCGGTCAATTTTTGATATAATGGAGATCTATGTGTAAAAACATCATCCTGAAAATTTTACAGCGATCGCATAAGTAGTTTTCGAGATATTTGGGAAAACCCCGATTTCACACCTGAACGAGTTTTGAATCAAGCCGATTTGGCGCGAGATGAACTGTGACGTCACGGGGTCAACGCCGCTGTATGAGAAACAGGAATATCGTATGAAAACTGTTCGTTTTCTTGCATTGTTTTATCAATATATGAACAATTTTTTCTGTTGTTTTATTTCCTTATCAACCCTGGATGACTAATTATACTGTTGTTTGAGTTTAACCTGTATTTTATCGAACAAAAATGCCGAATTCGGATAATTGTTTGCTTCATGAATTTCGTCAAATGTGTAACACATTTTTACATATTAATGCACACCATATGTAGCAAAATGACAATTATTCAAAGCATTATTGTTATAAGAAACATATTTTGTTAATATTGTCATTCTTTCGAATGATTTCTCAGTGATATTATTAACTGATTAATAATATTGATAATACATAATGATATTTCGTAAAAGGTAACTCGGGGTCTATTCCTCGTATAAGGCATAAAATTACAAATGATGTCGCCTGATTATTCAATAATATTGATATCGGATCAATAAAAATCAAAATAGTGTGCATTCTTTAACAAACACACACGGGATTATTAACGGATCAAGGCGAAAGTCCAAGATGGCTGCATGATTAAGTCTGTCTCATATTCTTTTAAAAATACGATAATGGAATTTAATTTTACATTTATTTACATCCTTTGATGAATTGTAACTTTGGTCATTATTAAAGTGATTAGATAAGTAACAATAAAGGCATTTACTTCGAACATTAGTTTTACTATTTAATAGTATCATGCATGATTCTTTAATCACTGATTGACGGACTATACACGTTTTAACTGACGAATGCTTGATTTTACACAGTCTTATTTATTTTTCTGTTTTATCTTTTAACAATTGAGAAGCTAATTATACACAAATCAATTTACCAGTCTAGAGGTGTGAAACTCTCTCTTTGTTCACCAGACTCGTGTACCTTGTGTATACATACCCCAGATACACGTGTGTCTGGAGCAGTGGCTTCGTTAGTTTACCTGTTTACCTGTGTCATTGTCTCGGATCACTCGTGTGTGAAAGATATTATGTAATCAAAAAATGAATAATGAACATAAATCAGCCCATGTAAGCGTTTTAAGATATCGTATTCATCGGTAAAAAGGCGACGAGAATAACAACTTTTAAAATCCTTAAAAAAGAAATCTGATTGTAATTAAATAATAACGGATACAAATTTCTAGATCTACAATACTTAAAATAACAAGATACGTCAAAACATCAGACCTATATCAATCATTTTGGCTTAAAAATCGAATTTAATTTGTATAGCTTTGTAAGGAAATTTCCCTCCCGTTGACCTCGTGACGTCACTTCCGCTGAAGCCTCGTTATCGCCTAATTCTGTTTTCTATTGATTAGATTTCCCAAAGCAGGTAAAAATAGCCACTTTGAAGAGGCGTAACTCCGTTATTTTTGCACCGATTTCGATGCGGTTTTTTGCATTAAATTTTGGTAAATAAACTCTTTAACATATGTTTCACATCGGCTGGGCTGCAGGTACCCTTTAAGTTTTTTTTTTTGTACTTGATTAATTCTTGATGAAATCTTGTTATGTGATTAAACCTATCATTCAAGAATCATTCCACAACAGGAGAAAATTAGGCCAAGTGTTTAGCCAGATATACATTTGCTGATACATGTATAAGGACATTTTGAACAATTATGTATTGTAGAGAAAGTCCATCATGCAGACCAAAGTTCGAGGAGAAATTGAACAGTGTCTGTCCCTATCTCCCTCATCTGAGAAGATCGACATCACAAGATTCCTGGACTACCAGAGGACCTGTTCCACTGGGGTCAGTGATGGTCACACCCCCACAGACCTGGACAGCCCAAGCATGGACGACGAGGAACCCATGTCTGTAGACAGCCCCAGTCCCTCAGGGGTCCCGTACGGGGTCCGCTTTAGGTCACCAAGTGACACTGATAGCCAGTCATCCATGACCAAAGAGGTGAGTGATGCAGTATTTGAACAACAAAAAGATGAGTCAGTGTGATTTTGTAATAATAAATTTTGCCAATTACAGGTATTTAGATGTTTTAAACTTGTGCAAGAAACAAATTTCAATGTATTTGATGTTTTGGCTTTTCGTAGTATAAGATTAGATGAGACCAACTTTTTATTATGATATTTGTTGTTTGGCTGAATTTTTGTGTGTAGAGAATGTAAATTGTATTAATTGTGATTGTAAAGGGATGCAGAAGTAGCAAGGAAAGGTCCCCTATATACGAGGTAGAAAATGGCATGAAGGAATTGTTTTTTGTGATGATAGTGAATTTAACAATGATTTTTTCACTGAGTACATTGGAATGAATTTTAATTACCTCATCTTGTAGCAATGTCATGAGTCATATTTGTTTGAAAACAATAAAAATATAACCTTCATGTATCGATAATTTTGATCTGGTGTGACATCTTACAACACTAACATTAATATATAAACAAATCAGTCCCAACTTTTCAAACCTATCCACCCAATGAGTGAAATCATGAATGAACATGGAAAATAAAAATTAGAAAGGAATTTTTTTTTTTTCAAAATCTTTTTTCGTCATCTACACAATCAAAAGTCTGAAAAATCGAATCTTGTAGATTTCAATGGCCGATATTGTTTTTCTGTGGCAGACCCGCGCTTTATTGAATTTTTTGATTGACAGTTACTGTTACCCATGCTTTGCATGTTCAGAAATGAAACTTTTTTAGAGGAAAATTAACAGGCAGATGGATCATATAGCTATTGCTCATTAATAGTTTGTGTTTTAAATCCTCATAAATATCAAATGGATGTAGAATCAAGATAGAGGGGTGGGGTATGCAAAGATTAAATTGCATTTACAAGCATTTACAAGTTACAACATGTTTCAATATATCCACAGCCAGATGATCAGGTAGTATGAACAAACACATTGATAAAACTTTCTTTCCCTAGTCATAGCTTGTATCCAGCCATAGAAAAGAAATAAAACTTAATTTCCTTTGAAAAGCCGGCTAATATTCATTTCATATTCTTGTTTTTGCACAATTTCTTACTTTTTCTGAGTCATATTTAGCAATTTCATTAGTACCATCACATGAAACTTAAAAATGCGACAGTCTACAAAATTTGAAATCTGTTGTGTATTAAAGTTTATCATCTGTTATCATACAATCTGACAAATCTCTCTGATGCTTTTCTTGAACCAACTAGAGGACGACTAACCGCTCCCACTTTCGATTTGACCACCACCAACTAACACTCACTTACCACTTACCCACCTTACACACACTGGTAATGTATCTGGCGTATACATATGTAGTACATTCCACAACTATGTTCTTTCATATATTGATGAATATGTTATATGTTCCTTAATAGAATCTTTAGTGGTAGTCAACCCTATATGCACTTCTCAAAGTATTATACATGTATTATAATCAGTAATTTTTAAAGACTTGATGCCTCAGTAGATGTTTTGTTTGCCTGTGAATTGGTATTTCTATCATGACTGAAATTTTTCTCATCCGATTCCTAGTATTTCTGAATGAGGGAAATTTGTGTTTTGCATGTATTTATTATGTAGATACACATATTTGTCAGAGTTGTTGAGAAATTCAATGAAAATAGTACATTTTAAAATTATAAACTGTTTATGAAGATATGAAAAAAAATGTGAAGAGAATTGATAACCAATTCCTGGCATAAACTACCAAAAATCTGTTTTATCCCTTAAGTTTTTGTTATAATAAAATGAAGATGTTAAATAACAAGGAACCATTCGAGTTACTGGTAGTAAGACCAGTTACTGAAATGAACACAAATGGCTTTGCAATTTCTCCTCAGCTATAAGTATTTTTAAAGTTATCAGTACAGTGACTTTTACATATTATATATATTAAGGACCTTTGCTCTTCTGTAGGAGGAGGAGGAGGCATTCAACAGGATGGCTGGATCACAGAACGCCCGACCCTCCTGTGTGGCCCTCGAGAAAGACTTCCGCAAACTGATGAACCACAAGATCGGGGACTCCATTCTAGGAAAGGTAAGGCAAAGAATACTCTAAAAATCTGTGAAGACCAAGCAATATGGTATAGGTAGGTGGTACAAGTTACCAGGTTATATTACATGTATCAGCTTCTTGAATAGTAGTAAATAAATAAAGATGTATAAGAATGATATGAAGGAGAGGGCTTCCCAAGTTGTTTTTGCTCTCAGCAACTAAGATGTGAAATATCTTTAAACCATCAGAAATATGATGAAAATCATGTCTTGATTGTTGTTAACGAGAAACATTGGGCCCCAAGGATTAGTATTCCTTTCATGACATGAGAATTTTTGAGAAAAAAAATCTTTCTTTTTTTTGATCCAGGTTCACCATGAAATGGCAAAGTACCATGAGGTCGGGCGATTTGTATTGGGTGATTCCAAGGATGAAAAGTTAATTGATTGGGAGTCGGCCATCTTTCATGAGGAGCACGCAGCAGAACTTGGGGAGCTGGAGGCCATGGTGACAATGGCTAAGCTGTATCTGGGTCAGGATAGGGAAGTACTGGTCAACTGTGTGGTAGAGGTACGTCGAAAGCTGAACTTTTATTTCCACTTGTCTGGAAATTGAACATTTAAGAATTGAAGATTTAGTGTTTTATCTTCTATATGTTTTGGTTTACCTTTTCAGCCATCTGATGAGCACACTAATCGTGGGGTCGATTTTATGGTGGAAGCAGCAGAGGCAGGGGACCGAGGAGCCATGGTCTACATGGGCCGCGCTTTTGAGACAGGCGTTGGGCTTGGTACCCTAAGGTAGGAAAATATCCAATTTATCCTATTTTAAAGGTCTTGACATATTATTATATTATAAATATATTATATTACACATATATTATGTATATTTACATTACACTACATGATATACATGTAACTGGCAATGGAGGATTGAATAGGGTACTTGGCCCCCTCTCAAGTTAGGCCCTGGGTCCCTTTTACAGAATGATATTGAGGCCATATCTTTTACACATAAAATCTTTCTGTACAATTCATACTTATTCTTTGCTTTATATCAATTATGCATTTTCTTAGTTCTTGATTACTTGGGAAAGGTTTCAGGGTTTCTGGGCATTTTTAAAAGGGGATATTATTTATAAGAGGATACATATAGTTAGAATCAAGTGAGGTTGTGTCTGATTTCTTCACCATTAAAAATTTGACATGATTTTAAATTACTATTGTGAGAATTGTGGATCTTATAATCTATATCATTCCTTCATTTTGATAGAAAATAATGGCTGCTTATTAAATGGTTTGATTTTTGTTGTGAAAGTATTGTTTGAAATGGCATACATTGAATTGACTGATGATTTTTTCTTTTGTCTGTATCTTTGTTTTGCTAATTGGTTCATGTCGTCCACATATGTTTATAATTATATTGATTCTGATATTTTGCTGCTTTCAGTCGGGATGGCCAATGTAGGGGCTATTCTGATAATAGCTAAATCAACCATCAACTTATTAATAGTGAATTTTCTAAGCTATCATTGCTAATAGATGAGGTTACAATGTACAATGTACTAGAATATTGCTTACAGCATGAAAATGAAAATATTTTTTTTCCCTGGATTTGTACTGTCATACATATAATTTGTCAATCTGTTCATTCCTGTGTCATATTATTCCAGTCAATTAATAAAAAACAGAGACAAAAATGCAAAATAAATGATAATTATGTGTAAAAAAAATAGTATACCAACTGATTGCCAGTACCGGTAATAATGAACCTTTACGACATAACCTTTCAGTGAATAGACAAATCTGAACCTTGCATTTATGATAAATGTGTAAGACCGACAGACTATAATGATGAACTTATATGACACGTGGCCTGTCTATGAATCAACAGGTCAGTTTCCTGGGAGGATTCTGTTTACTGGTATGAGCAGGCAGTGAAGACACAAGACCATGATGAAGGAGGGCAGTTTGACTGCACCATCAACGACCCCTCCTACACGCTGATGGCCAAACAGGCAGAGATGTACAGACAGGGGGGACACGGTCTAGATAAGGACCCCCAGAGAGCAGGTATGTGGGAGACCTTTGTATAAGATGGAGAGGAGATATATACAAGGGGAAGAAAAGGTCTAGATTAGGACTGTTACCATAAATGGGATCTCACTGTATGTGAGAGATGTTAGAAATGTGTATGAAAGGGCAGGGTTATAACATTTTTAAAGGCTTGTGTTATTTGATTTGAATTCGAAAATAAATATATAACAAATTTGAAGTCAGGGAGTGTTTTAAAAACCTATTTGGGTGGGTTTTATCAAAGCAGTTTGAAAAGGAATTTTCAATAGAATAGAATATTGGAGTGATTGTGAATTAGTGATGGCAGGATCTCTCATGTTCTCATTTCTGTTGACTAAAATATATGTACTAAATATGAATTTGCTTAATATCTTGTAGGAGATTTATATAATGAGGCAGCAGAGGCTGCTATGGAAGCCATGAAGGGGCGTCTTGCCAACAAGTACTTCGCCTTGGCTGAAGAGGCATATGGCGAAATGGAGGAAGAAGAGGTAGAGACCACTGGATAGTGGAACTGTGAAGAGGGGGCCCCACAAGGGGCAATGATGCTACAATATATACTTATGAAGAGGGGGCCCCAAAAAGGGGGATCAAGTTCTGGAGAGAAATAAACTCGGCGATGCTGGAATATGTACATGTGCATGTATATATAGGTTGTAGACAGATTTGTATTGACACCTTAAAAAGGATCTCATTTACTAATGAAAAAAAAACCATTGATGCAACTTGCTGTTTTATTATGTCTATTAGTTTATATTCCTGAAATTGTGATTCCTCACTGTATATCTGCAATGCTGCTTTGAAAGAAATTATGCATAGCAAAAAGTGAAAAGAAACCAACCCAATGTTGTAAGTTAATGCTTAGGAGTGGAAATTCACCCTAGTGTTGAGATTATTGCTATAATGCTCTCTATGTTACCAGGTATAATAATCTGCTCTTAGTTTACTCTTTCATGTTTGCATATAAATTTGAATGTTTTTTATAGCAAAACCCTTAACAAGCAAAGTTATTCTTATGGTTTATTACCATATTGATTTTTTCTATACAATTTGATATGTGTATTATTGTGTTGAGTTTATGTACATTATGTCTTTAATGTTGGTGTTTGCCTGTAAAAAAAAAAATTACCTCTTGTGCTCCATTGAAAATTTTTTTCAAGTCTTATATAGGCCTATGTGTGAAAAAAATGTTAAAGCTGACAAAAACCAGAATACAATATTTTTAAACTCATATTTATGCAAATTTTCAATATGTAGTAACCCAAGAAATGTAGTTTTCATAAAGATGTGGCTTCATTGGATAAGTGGATGTTGAAATAAGAGCAAGACTTCAAAAGTCACATACTGTAGATACAAATACCTCTATACATGCTACCAACTTGTTGGAATTGTTAAAGGTTGGTTGCAAGGTTTTTTTTTCAAATTAAGTTACAATGTCTGATCACTGTTCTTTGGATGTTGTTTGAGAAAGATGTCATAATTATGCTGAATATTTTTTATGGAAAATACAGATATTCATAAAAACCTTTTTAATTTTTTAGCTCACCTGAGCCAAAGGCTCAAGTGAGCTTTTCTGATCACAATTTGTCCGTTGTCTGTCGTTGTCGTCGTTGTCGTTGTCGTTGTTGTCGTTGTTAACTTTTCACATTTTCATCTTCTTCTCAAGAACCACTGGGCAGATTTCAACCAAATTTGGCACAAAGCACCACTAGGTGAAGGGGATTCAAGTTTGTTCAAATGAAGTGCCACGCCCTTTTTAAAGGGGAGATAATTGAGAATTATTAAAAATTTGTTGGTATTTTTCAAAAATCTTCTTCTCAAAAATTATTCAGCCGGAAAAGCTTAAACTTGTGTGGAGGCATCCTCAGGTAGTGTAGATTCACGTTTGTTCAAATCATGGTCCCTGGGGGTAGGGAGGGGCCACAAGAGGGGGATCAAGTTTTACATAGGAATATATAGAGAAAATCTTTAAAAATCTTCTTCTCAAAAACGATCAGGCCAGAAAAGCTCAAATTAAAATGGGAGCATCCTCAGGTAGTGTAGATTCAAGTTTGTTCAAATCATGGTTCCCGGGGGTAGGGTGGGGCCACAATTGGGGGATCAAGTTGTACATAGGAATATATGGAGAAAATCTTTAAAAATCTTCTTCTCAAAAACTATTAGGCCAGAAAAGCTCAAATTTAAATGGAAGCATCCTCAGGAAGTGTAGATTCAAAATTGTTCAAATCATGGTCCCCGGGGGTAGGGTGGGGCCACAATTGGGGGATCAAGTTTAACATAGGAATATATAGAGAAAATCTTTAAGAATCTTCTTCTCAAAAACTATTTTGCCAGAAAAGCTCAAATTAAATTGGAAGCATGCTCAGGAAATGTTGATTTAAGTTTGTTCAAATCATGGTCCCCGGGGGTAGGATGGGGCCACAATTGGGGGATCAAGTTTTACATAGGAATATATAGAGAAAATCTTTAAAAATCTTCTTCTCAAAAACTACTAGGCCAGGAAAGCTCAACTTTGAGTGGAAGCATCGGCAGGTAGTGTAGATTCAAGTTTGTTTAAATCATGGTCCCCGGGGGTAGGGTGGGGCCACAATAGGGGGATCATGTTTTTAAAAGGAATATATAGAGAAAATCTTTAAAAATCCTCTTCTCAAAAACTATTTTGCCAGAAAAGCTCAAATTAAAATGGAAGCATCCTCAGGTAGTGTAGATTTAAGTCTGTTCAAATCATGATCCCCGGGGGTAGGGTGCGGCCACAATTGGGGGATCAGGTTTTACATAGGAATATATATAGAGAAAATCTTTAAAAATCTTATTCTCAAAATCTATTAGGCCAGATAAGCTCAAATTAAAATGGAAGCATCCTCAGGTAGTGTAGATTCACGTTTCTTTTAATCATAGTCCCTGGGGGTAGGGTGGGGCCACAATTGGGGGATCAATTTTACATAAGAGTATATAGAGAAAATCTTTTAAAAAATTTCTTTTAATAACTATTTGGCCAAAAAATCTCAAATTGGCATGTAACCATCCTCAGATAATGTAGATTCAAGATTGTTCAAATCATGGTCCCTGGGGGTAGGGCGGGGCCACAATGGGGGATACATTTTTATATATAGAGAAAATCTTTAAAAGTCTTCTTCTCAAACGTATTAGACCAGGAAAGCCCAAATTTGAGTGGAGGCATCCCCAGATCATATAGATTCAAGTTTGTTTAAATAATAGTCCAAGGGTAGGGTGAGGCCACAATGGGGGATGAATTTTACTTAGGAATATATAGAGAAAATCTTTCAAAATCTTCTTTTTAAAGACTATTTGGCCAGAAAAGCTTAAACTTGTGTAGAGGCATCCTCGGGTAGTGTAAATTCAAGTTTGCAAAATCACTAGTGGTAGGGCGGGACCGTGATGGCGGTTTGAATTTTTACAAAGGAATATATAGAGAAAATCTTTAAAAATATTCTGGGAAAGTTTTTGGTCCAAAACTCAGTACTTAGTGTGAAAGCACAGATTATGAGATTAAAGTTAGATTTAAGTTTGATGAAACCATGATTCCCTAGAGAATAATGGGGCCACGAAATGGAGGGGGGGGGGTATATAGGAATAGAGAAAAATCTTAGAGGTACAACAACAAAAGGGGCTTGGTATTTACCAAAAAATAAGAGGTGGATAAAAATTGGCAGATTTTCAATTTTTTTTAGCAAGATCTACTGTACTTAGTTGTCAAGATATTTTGATACTGTAATGCTAATTTGATCAGAATTAAGGCAATTGTTGCTCAGGTGAGCAATGTGGCCCCTGGGCCTCTTGTTTTTTCTTAATTGATGTTTTTAAAAGAACCTCGTAATTTTTTTATTCTTTTTTTTTTAATGTTAGTCATTGTTTGGAGGGAAAATATGCACATTTCCTGTAATATTTGTATGTTTAATTGATAAAAGTTTGCTTCGAAGATATTGTGAACATATGCAAGTGACAGTTTACACCATAAATGAGGGTACATTGTATTTAATTTTTTATTGCAGAAGACTTTGTATTTGTTTTGAACATATTTTATTGATTAAACAAAAGGATTAGAAACAAGTTCTAACACTGTACAAGTTCCTCTCCTTAAATTTAGCAATAGTTGTCGTGCATATGAATTTAGAACAAAAGAAAATATAATATTGATATACACAAAGAAATATTATTTAAGTGTCAAGGATTCGTATATAAACTTTTGTACAGAAGAGAAAAATTTTTTTTTATTAGTAAAGGTAGTTTGTTGTTGCCATATAAAAGTAAATTAGTATCAATATTGACTAAATCTAACATAAACAATTGATCAAACATGGTGTTTCTCGCTCTAGAGTAGTTTTAACAAGAAAAAAAGAATTGATACACATCTTCTGTTTGACCACATAAACACAACGGATTATTTATAATATTACGTTCACAAAGATCATAGTTTATTACACAGTTATGTCTCAGCTTTGTATAAATAATGTTGATACAGCGTTTACCAAAAGAAAAATAAATAGGGGGTTTTGTAACAGTAGGCATATGTTTGCAAAACAAATTCAGTGAGGTGGCTGTTCTGGCTTCTATATTTAGTGAATTCCATTGACAGCATTAAGTACAACGCAGCTGTACCTTACAGTAAATTCTACATATGCCAATATCATTTACTAGTGCTTACAAGAAGGTTTAAGCTTGCATACCGTAATACAAGAGGTTTACAAGTACTGCAGTAGGCAACTTTGAAATCTTCATTACGTTTGATTATGCCAATATACTTTTAAGTTGTAATAATAACATTGATTTTACAGAGTATGAAAAGAGAGAGTGCTAATTACTAGTCATAAATATCTTCTTTTTTTTTTGCTGTAGATCAGAGGTCGTGTTCATTAAATTTTGTACATACTAATTATGTATTTTTTGTTTTTCGCTCATAAATGTAATCAATAGGGATATGTGTTCAAAACTTATATGCATCACAGAGCTCATGAAGAATGTATTAGTTGATTCAACCTTATTATATTTGTGAGAAATTTCATATGCTAGCCTCTTTGCTTGATGGTATTATCTAATTTAGCCTGTCTTTTTAATAACAAAAGTTCTATTTTTAAATTTATACTTTAACAAAGTCCCTATTTTTTTTTTAATGGATGATAATTGTTCTGTGCATATTACGGTAAAAATTAGAGGCAAGTAATATTCATTGGTAACTGGACATTGTCTGTCAATTTTATGCATGAACCGTGATACTTTAAATTCCTTATTTTACGCGAGTACTTAATTCCGCTATTTTGTATCAAATCGAGAGAATATAAATTCGCGAGCACCAACTTTTTGTTATGATTTCCTTTAGTTCAAACAATCTGGAAAATAAAAGCGAGATTTTAAAATCTGCGAGGGTTGCTTCTCGCGATTTTATGCGGAAATATTATTTCCTTGCGTTTAATTAGGAATTTACAGTAGTGTATTGTTGGTACTTGTTTTATTTTCCTGCTTGGGAGCCCGGGTTTTTTATATCTGTGATTAAATTTTTTCCATTTGTTGTGATTTTCAATTTCATTTTCAACGTCAAGGAATACTCCATTGTATGATTTTATAAATATGTGCATTATAACTTTACACTTTTCAAAGCAATTTCTCTCAGAAAGTCAGCTATTTTTTTATAATCTTTTTTTTTGTCAGTTTTGTTGCAGTGGTGGTTTTAGTGCTTTTGTCATGATGTTAAAAAGAAATGGATATTGTCATTATTAGTCAATGGTGTGAAACCATTCTTTGTGACTTGTTTTATTTCAAATGCACCTATCACAAAAACCAGTGGGTCTAAATTGTCATGTTAATGTACATTTTTTCCTTGATGGGTTGATTATCTGCTGAAAAATCAGGGAAAATGTACATGAATTATGCATATGATTAGGATATGATCCCTACTGATTCTTTTCTTTCTAAATCAGCTTTTAGTTATCAAATTTGAAATCATATCAGGAATTTGTCAATTAGTTAAGTTAACCCCATACGAACTTTTCAGCTCAGCTTTGCTTAAAGAAAATACATGCAGTCATTCCATTCAAATAAACACTTGTTGAAATACTGTAATAATCTTTTTATTATGAAATGTATTTGAATTCATTTAAATTTTTTTTTTTAGTGTATTGTGCAAATCATGTAAATAATTATAGACTTCTTCAGGTTTAAGTCTTTGATAATTAAACTGATTGGTTTATTAGTTGTTAAAATATCATATGATTGTTTAATTTATGTCATCCACTAAGTATTTAATCTTGATAATTTTCATCTTGTTTAAGAATTGATAAATTCCATCACGATACATGTGTATGTAAAGATGTTTTGTTTTGAAGCAGTTGTTTGACTTTATTTCAATAAAGTTCTTAAAAAGAAATTGAAGGGTTTGACTATTTTTCATTTATCAGATATCTTGGGGAAAATAGTAAATAGTTCCGCACCTAAACATATATTGTGGTTTGGCAAGTACTCTTTTGGTAATTCCAAACCCCCTAATTATACCCGCACTCTGGAGGAGCAAATTTTCGTTGCATTTTTCCGAGCAACAATTAATCACAGACGCTTAAAATTTGAACACGGTTTTTGTTTTGCATGCCGTAAGATGGGATACTATTTTTAACAAATTTGATTTAAACTTCCTGTTAAATGTTGACATTGCTTACTATTAATATTAACATCAGAGTAGGGGTGTAACTTGTAAACATTGGCTCACAGATAAATCTGGTTTATTCAATGTTCAAATGGCAATGACCCCCTCCTCCTTCAAGATAAAAAATCTTTTGATTACTTATGATGCAAAAGTAGGAAGGGCAGATGCTCCAGGGTCCTTCCTAACCCCGTTCGTGATTAAAGTAAAGAATATACATGTATCTTATACATGTTTTGACAAAATCCATTTCAGGGGAATCAATGACTGAAGGTCAGATAATGAACTCTGGCTCAATACAAGTGTGTTGGTCAGACTGGATTAAATACTTGCACAACTTATTGGGATAACTCAGTTGGTAGAGCACCTCTCTAGACAATTCAGGGGGCCCATGTACGAATCCTCGTCTGGTCTGTCATTCTTTTTCCCATCCCATTACGCATGTACTGGTAATGAGCCTCGTGGTTTGTAAAAATTGAATAACAAACACTTATAAAAACACAAGTAATTTTACATCATGGATGTACATATTTTATTTGAAAAAGAGTACATAGTGTAAATTCAAATAGGTGATTTAGCCATTAAAAAATAGACATTGAAACAAAACACATAGATCTATGTGTGCTGGTCTGGTTTTTAATCATAACTGCTCAGGAAAAAGAACATTGTTCAGCAAAGCATTGTCACAGGGAATTAAAGGTTACATGGTCCATAAAAAGTAATGAAGTATAAAAAGGACTAAAAATCCTTGAAAGACAGTGGTTTCACTATTTAAGAAATTTTCAAGCCAGAAATGGAGCTCTCCAAGGACTGAAAATAAAAAAAGAGTATAAAGTAAATATTTTAATCAATTTTTATCTTTAATTCATTTACAAATAGACCATGACAAATTAAAAAGATTAACATGCAAATATTTAAATATTTTTTTTCTTCATGACAAAAAATTAAATTCTACAACTCTTTCAGTTCTTAACAGTGTTTGCAACTTATTTTATATAACTGAGTAGACATTGAAAATAACATATTATTGTTTGGAAAATGCTAACATTTCCAAAATTTTAAGGTTCCTAATAGACATGTACCTTGACATCCCAAATAATCATTTGTCCGTCCTTTCCTGTTGTACAGAACTTGTTGCAGTTATCCTTAGTACCTGAGTAAATAGACACTTGCCTGCAAAAAAAAAAAAAAGGTAGCAAGGTAAATGTAGGTAAACATGTAGACGTGTACTCAAATATACTGTGAGGTAATGAATGTACTATTATTATACAAAATTAAAAGTGTTGTCTTGAAATTACCAACTGCCTGATAAAGAATCCTTAAAAAGATTCAATCCCAATTTAAAACTGAATACATGTACATGATGAAAAAGCTACTAAAGGTTTTAAAGAAAATTACACAATCAGTTATTACAAAATTGTGTTCTCTTACGTGATTGTATTTTGGTGCTTGGTTTTCAGTTCAGTGGATGAGTCTGCCGTGGCCTTCTTGTCCAAGTTTCGGAAACGGTTCATAGCACTGAAAATATTGAGAATCACCCACATGATAACATCTGATGAATTCTTGTGTATGGCACAAAAAAAGAAGAGAGAGAACATTGGGGGGGGGGGGGGGGGGGAGAATAAATAAAAAGACATGTTATAAACTAGACTTATTTTCAGCTTTACAGAGATACACCCTATGACTTTGTTCTTAAAATCTGGAACTGATATATCTTAATGTTCAGTGAATTCCTCTGGCTCAGAAGTTATAATGATAAAGGGTCACAACCTATAATAAGTTTAATTACCTCATAGTTCCCGCTTCCTTCTCTTGAGGAATGTCAAGGTCACTGACGAAGGTCACATTTCCGTCATCGCTGTACCGGAACAACTTGGGGACACAGTCATGTCCCTGTTATCAAAAAAAAAAAAAGTCAATACAGGTATAATCTGAAAATAACTGATCAATACCTTTCCCTTCTGGAACAGACTAAAATGTTAAGTGATTATGCCAAACAAAAAAATATGTTTGTTTACTGTTACATGCTGAAAAAAAATAGGGTCGGTAGGTAGGATTTTTTTTTTTATTTTATTATTTTTTTTTTTTACACAACTTCAGAAACGTCACGTACATGAAATTATTGAGACAACTCGAATATATCCCTTATCCTTTCTAAGTGACAAATTTTGACGAAAATTGGCCTAAACATTGAAGAATCCAAAACAAATAATTAAACAAAGTAATTATTATATTGAAAGTTAATTAAATATTTTGTTTACGACGGTAGATAAACAAGTCAGTGGTCGGGGTACCTGGCCCAGGCATAACTTGAACATCCCATTTCAAAGTGTCCGTAGAATTACAGTTAATGATAAAAGAAATCAAATTAAATATGTTCATTTTGCTATATTTTGCAACTAACTTTTGATTACGTTTCACTAATTTTCGAGCTGAAATACGGATATGGTACAAATATATTTACCAAGCTATAGAAATATGACGACATTACATTGAATTTTGACCTCAAGACGGCACAGCGAATAAACATCAAACTGGTGGAAATCTCAGAAGAAGACCTTTAAGGCCACGCAATTCCTTAAACCAAAATTATACGATAACCAGGGATACAGAGCTTCAGTTCATCATATTTTTTTCACTGCTTGTTTAACTAGAATTAAGACAAATAGACTAAATATCAAGTATTGTTTACCACTTACTGTTGTCAACAGTTCTAAAAAAAAAACAAGCAGGAGACATTCACAGTAATTTGATTTTAGGGTAAACAGAACTCAAAATAAAAATCAAGAATGAGAGAAAATGTAAATAATGACATCTTGAAATCAAAACAAAAGATGAGAAATAAAAAATAATTCTTATTTTCGGTCGTTTGTAAGGTGTTTAAACACAGAAGCAATGAGAAGCATTAAAATGACGTTGCGAGAAGTTTGCTGTTGCGCTGGGTCACTGGATGCAGGCACGTTGATCCACTTACCAATAATGATCTATTCATGCCATGGAAAAGAAACTTTTTACATTGATAAACTCTATTCTGATTTACATTTTGGTGAAATTTCAAGGGTTTATCTCTTTTCCTAAATGAATAAGAGAAAATGTCTCAATAATTTCCGAACAACCCTCTGAAACTGATAATACAAAACGGTTTTTCTTTGTGTCTTGCTTATTTTTGTTTGCCATATGCACCCCTGCGAATGTTATTGTCATTTAAATTTTGGACCACATGGTTTTATATGACCCTTTCACTTTCGCAATAAAAATCATGCCTCGTATTTATAGTATATTTTATAGAATCTAGGTACTTGTAATCAAATATAAAATCTAGAGGTTTATTGATTTTAAACTTTATCTTCATTGGTGGATAAAATGTGTTCTAGAAATAAATAAGACAATACAAAAAAATAGTTTATGTCTGCTGTTGCAACAATTAACATGCTTAGTAGAGATCTCCCCTGAGGATTAATTTTCGATTTGCGCCTGACCTAGTAATAGTATCAATAGTGCAACAGACTATATATTTTTATGCAGAATGTTCCTTGAAAATGGCTCGATATGCTAAGTTTTTATACAAAACAGACACCCATTATTTTTTTAAAAACATGATATTGCACACCAGAAGCATTAAACATGGCCATGATCGAAATGTGCAAAAATGGATTTAAAATGATTTTGGAGGATAATTTTAGGGAAATAAATGCAAGAAATTGATAAGATAACACCACGGATGTCTGGTGTTTAATAGCGGTTGGATAGCGAAATAAAGAAAATCTAGAAAACTCATTGCCATCCTGTTGCTTAGCTCGCTACGCTCACGAAGCTTACTGGTAGGATTTTGCCTGTTTCTCATTTATTTTCAAGAAATTGATAAAATCGCCGACTCCTGGGGTCAAAATTATTTTGCCTCCATGTTGTTTGCCTCGTACTTCAAAATCAGGAACCTTTTCATTTCCCCCATGTTATCGATCGAACACCTGGATAAATGTCATATTATTCGGCAATACCAATATCAACTGCATTTGCTTTATGTGTACGCATTCTTCAAACTGCAGAGAACATGTGGACGTAGATATTGACGCCATGTTTTTTTCACTTTCGATTTCGATTTCAAACGCTTGACAGATTAAGATGAATATAAAAGTTAAACGAACCCACGTGTGACTTCCGGATTTCTAACGATGGATAAAAACAATTAGGGTCGGCGATTAAATATAGGGTCGGTCGGGTAACCGTAAACAAACATATTTTTTTGTTAGGCCTTACACAGAGTTTAAAGAGATTTGATTACAAAAATAACTTAAGTTGAAATATTTTGATACTGCTTGTGTTTGAAGTTAAACAAGTATACATGTATATAAAAAGCTATCTTGTGCATTTAAGAAAATCTCTTCAAAATTTTTTTGTCTGAATTTCAACTCTATAATAAGGAGGGGACTATATTATGGAAATGCTCAGCCTATTGAATCACTTACTGCTGCCACAATGCTGTGAGGTCCAATCCAGGTGAGACTCAACATAGGCAAAAAGGCTCCCTTCAGAACTGCTAATCTGAAGAAAAAGAAATTCTTTTAAAATTCCAATCAAAGTACATATATACCGGTACAGTGAATACCGTATTTACTCGCCTATAAGTATTGTTCGCCTATAAGTCGGTTGTCTTTTTTCAAGTTTATTTACAAGATTTTGCCATTAACCCTCTTATAAGTCGGGTATCTTTTTCAGGATAATCAGTCTATAAATTCTCAATCAAATTAGCACATTTTATCAAGCAAGACTATATTCTAGATAAAATGTATTGGTGTTTGACCCCTCTGTTATCATTTCTAGATGCATTTTAAAAGTGTTGTGTTCAGTTAAGACATCTATCCTGGAATAATAACTTTCGATTTTGGACGCCATTTTTTTTTATTAATACACTTGGTATTAGCTCTAAAACTATTTAAAATACTGTTGAAAATAAAATTATAGTGATTTTGATCCCCTGTTGACTGATTAAGATAGTATAGCCCCTTTTAAAACTGGTGTGTTAGCTTGTGTTGTTTTAAATTAGGTGACATGCCACCTACAGCCACCAATATAGCTATTATCACCTCAGGTGAAATTAATTATGAATAATTATAAAACGATCTTTATTTTTTTTAAACAGACCAGCATTTATTTCAGTGTTTAATTTTTAAGTATTCAACAGAAATTACTGTTCTGTAATCCCACTGTCTAGATCGCTTGTAGACGCCATGTTTTTTAATAGTTTTCTGTAAACAGAGTTATCTTTCTTGAAATTTGTAACTTTCGATTTTGGACGCCATTATTTTTTTTAACACTCATTACAACTTAATTATAGCTCAAAAACTAGTTTAAATGCTACTGGAAATAAAATGACAGGTATTTTATCCCATACTGACCGATTAGGGTTGGTAATTAGCCCCTTACACTCAGTGTTGGCTTGTATTGTCCCTAGTACAGTTATACCTACAGCTAATATCACCTCAGGCGTAAATAATTGCCTGCTTAAATAAAAGATCCTATCAAATAAACCCTGTTTATATTTTTAAGAAATACAGTTGAAACTTTCAATGCATTTATTAATGTGTTTATCTTTTTAGTAATTAAAATATTAACATGTCAAGTATAGGGATCACAAGTCAAAAGTTGGAAGCTAATTGGCACCCAAAAACGAAGTTTTACCCAGTGGAAAAATTTTCTGATTGTATGTCATGCCTATAAGTCGGACCCCTACTTTTTGTTCAAATTTCTACTCCCAAAATACCGACTTATAAGCGGGAATATACGGTAGATCATACATATATATCGGAGGCATTTATATGGCTGATTAACAATACAAAATTTCACATTTTTACAGTCTTATTTCTTGCACTTTTATTTACAAAGTTATATGAATGCATGGAGAACTTACTGCTGGTTGTTGGCTCCATTCACTACACTGATGCTGGAATCATGTCCAACAAAGGCCAGCAACTCTCCACTGGCTGAGAAAGAGACATCTTGAACCCATCCACCTGAAAATTGTAAAAAAAAACTCCAGTTTTTAATTTCTTTTGAAAACAATTCCCTGCCTATCGAGCTCCACTGTCCATTTCCAAAGTCACGTTTCCCTTTTAGTGTTTCATCATATCAAAAATTGTTTGTATATAGTGAAGTAGAAAAATCATGAATGTACAAGTTATTGAATTTAACTTGAAAAATAAATTCATCCAAAATTTTTTTTTTTTCATAATTTACCTCCTCCATTGGACACCTCAAACATGCAGTTGGCAAAAGGCATCTTAGCTCCCCAGCAGGTTGATGTGGGTTTGCTTTCAATCTCCTTTATGTAAGCAGAGAAAATCCTGAAATCAAAATCGTAAATTATAAAACATGAAATATATGGGGCAGATATGTTTTTGTAAATGTATCAAGACTATAGCATTATTCTAATATTTATTGACATACTCTCAAAACTTATCATGGCAGAAAAGTTAAGAAATTTAAAAGGTACATTAACCAGGGGTGTTAAACTTTGTTAATTTCAAACGGTGAATTTACAGCTTTGGATGATGCAAATGTGACTAACTTACCTTGCTTTAAAATCAGAAGATCCAGCAGCAATCAGGACATTGTTTGGATGCCAGTCCAAGCTGTAAATGCATGTGGATAATACAATGCCTTAGTTTTATTGAAATATTTTTTGTTTACAAACAATTCAAATGGTGAAACTTTCCCTGCATATTTTGTTTAAACCTAAAATGTGTTTTAGTGACTTTTTTTTTTTTTAGATGGAAAAGTAAGTACAAGTACTTCCTTTCAATTTCTTAATTCCATGTAGTAGAGTGCATCAAGTGATTTCAGTGCTCCAAGCTTTTGTGGACCATGATGAAATTTTGCAGATTAATTTTTTCTCAAAATCTTGAATTGTCATTAAAATGCACATACAATTTGATAAAAACCATTCTTTTTCTTAATATTTTCATAGTAGCAATAATTTATGCAGATTGAAATCTGTCTCTCATATGAAAGAGATGCTCCACCTAGACTCCCATAAGAAGTTAAATTTAAATTCATACCAGGTGATGGTGGACCTAATGGGCTTCTTGATGTGCTTGCTGACCCACCAATGGTTCTCCTCCTCAAAGTAACAAATGGAGACCAGCCTGGAACCACTGCCCACGGCAAATTTATCACCTGTAAAAGATAATCAAACAACATCAAAATTATAAGTCTTGTGAAACAGTGTTACCAACACATAGAGTACATGTATTACCTGGTTCTTAGTCTCTAAATAAGAAAAACCTTGCAGTTGAAAACCTCATTTTAAATTTCTTTGATTGTATCTAATCATCATACAGGTTCTAGAAGAATGATTACTGGTACCTTACAGACAGATGAGGTAAATGTATTACTGTTGCATTTTTTATTTAATATGAAAAATACCATTATTTAAATAATTTAATGGGATTGTGTCCAAGGTTTGGCCTTACCATTTGGTGACCACTTGACACAAGAAGCTGCCCGGTTGATCCTCAGAATGACCAGGCATGGCTTCCAAGCCCCACTCTGGAACTCCCAAACATAGGCATTTCTATCCTGTATATAAACACATGGAAGTTATTGTATGTAGAATATCAATTTTTATATTTAGTTACAGAATTTTTCCATCCCTCAATTTAACAATAATGACAATAATAATACAAAATTGATTAATAATAAGTTAAAACTGACTTTTACAGCTGCCTGTTTTATATACAAGTATAAACTGGGTCTGGGTAAAGTTCAGAGCCACAAAGCTTTCTAATATTAGTACTTCCTTATAGTTGAATTTTATGCCAACGGTGAAGAGAAAGTAAAAAGTTTGTCCTTCCTTTTATGGAATTTAAATGCAATAGCTGTTATTTAGGGGAATAGTTGACAAAAGTCTCATATGTAACCAATATATCATAAAATGTATCACGCTAACTTTTCTGGCCAATCATATTGTGCCTTTACTATCAGGATTGTATTATGAATGTATGGTAATATACTCACAGCTCCACTGGTAACAATCCTATTGTGCTGGGGTTCCCAGTCTATTCCTGTGACCCGCTGACCGTGTTCAGACAAGGTAGCAGTCTGATCATAACCACCTGAGGTCTTCTTGTAAATTTCAATGTTATGATCATTCTTGGATATTGCTATCTCTGAAAGTTGTAAGAAAAATATGTACCGAAGGAAATGAATAAACTTAGCATTTGAAATTAGCCAAGTATGCCAGTGTTTAATCAATCTTACCATCGCCCTTCCCATTCCATGCATGGCAAGTGATGGGGGTTATACCAAAACTGTATGCAGACATTTTTTCAATCCTGAAATAGAAAATGGCAATAATTTAAGCAAATTGCATATACACTTAAAATCATTTATCAAAATGATACACTACAACATATCAAAAGTAAGTTTATGCACGTGGAGGGGCTATATTCGAGAAATCTTAAAATGGTCTTCAAGGAAATGAAATATATCCGAGGAAATTCGTTTGTTTACTGCCAAATTGCTATACTATGGTCAAAATGATAAACAAGAAAGTTATTCCATCTGCTTCTCAAACAAGTATAAATTAATCTTACTAATTCGTGGACTCTGGTCAGTCGACACGAATGTATCTCAAACTCTTTTCTTTATCCTGCCCGTCGTCCTCCTTTCTTCCTCAAATCAAATCTGAGCAGGAAGTGGGGACGTACTAAAGACCTGAAATACTAATGACCTGAAAGACCTGAAAGACCTGAAATTTTATATAAATGATACTTTTCTAAGATTTTTATCAAATAAAATTACTTGTGGGGGTTTAAATCATATTTCCAGGTATAATTTTGTTTAAAAAATATCATAATGACCAGTTATTCATGCAGAAATATGAAAGACCTGAGAATTTGAATTGACCTGAAAATTTCAAATGACCTGAAATTGTATATAATTGATACATTTCTATGTTCTGTATCAATATTAATGTCTATTTGTAAATTTTTATCATATTTCCAGGTATATAAGTGTTAAAATATATCATACTGATCAATTATTTATGCAGGAGTACGAAAGACCTTAAAATTTAAATTGACCTGAAAATTTGAGCTGACCTGAAATTATATATAATTGATACATTTCTAAGTTCTGTGTCAGTTTTAATGTCTATTTGTGAGTTTTTAATCATATTTCCAGGTATATAAATTAAGTGTTAAAATATATCATACTGATCAATTATTTACGCAGGAATACAAAAGACCTGAAAATCTGGGCTGACCTGAAATTATATATAATTGACACATTTCTATATGTTCTGTATCAGTTTTAATGTTTATTTGTGAGTTTTTATTTTTATTTCCAGGTATATAAGTGTTAAAATATATTATTTACACAGGAATATGAAAAACCTGAATATTTGAATTGACCTGAAAATTTGGGCTGACCTGAAATTTTGTGATGGTGTAGTTGTGTAGGTCATCTAACAGCCCATGTTTCGGTTTGATATATTTTAACACATATATACCTGGAAATATGATAAAAACTCAACAATAGACATTAAAATTGACACAGAACAAAGAAATGTATCAATCATTTAAAATTTCAGGTCATTTGAAATTTTCAGGTCAATTCAAATTTTCAGGTCTTTCACATTTCTGCTTGAATAACCGATCATTATGATATTTTTTTAAACAAAATTATACCTGGAAATATGATTTAAACCCCCACAAAGTGATTTCATTTGACCAAAATCTTATAAAAGTATCATTTATATCAATTATAAAAATTTCAGGTCATTTGAAATTTTCAGGTCAATTCAAATTTTCAGGTCTTTCATATTTCTGCTTGAATAACTGATCATTATGATATTTTTTTAAACAAAATAATACCTGGAAATATGATTTAAACCCCCACAAAGTAATTTCATTTGACCAAAATCTTATAAAAGTATCATTTATATCAATTATATAAAATTTCAGGTCAATTCAAATTTTCAGGTCTTTCATATTTCTGCGTAAATAACAGCTCATTATAATATTTTTCAACACAATTGGAAATATGATGTAAACCCCCACAAAGTAATTTCATTAGACCAAAATCTTATAAAAGTATCATTTATATCAATTATATAAAATTTCAGGTCATTTAAATTTTCAGGTCAATTCAAATTTTCAGGTCTTTCACATTTCTGCTTGAATAACTGATCATTATGATATTTTTTTAAACAAAATTATACCTGGAAATATGATTTAAACCCCCACAAAGTAATTTCATTTGACCAAAATCTTATAAAAGTATCATCTATATCAATTATATAAAATTTCAGGTCATTTGAAATTTTCAGGTCTTTCATATTTCTGCTTGAATAACTGATCATTATGATATTTTTTTAAACAAAATTATACCTGGAAATATGATTTAAACCCCCACAAAATAAATTCATTTGACTAAAATCTTATAAAAGTATCATTTATATAAAATTTCAGGTCTTTCAGGTCTTTCAGGTCATTAGTAATTCAGGTCTTTAGTATGTTCCCAGGAAGTGAACCGATAGTGCACGCCCTCTTGACTCATATACGAAAATAATTTCCCAAATTCACAGTAAAAACCAGTTAAAACTTTTTTCTTTCGATTGAAATATCAAATCATTTAATAACAATATTTGTTGCATAATATGCTTCAGTGAGAGTAGCACTGGTTTTGAAGGAAGCGTGCTTGATTAATACGAAACTAATTTTAACTAAAGTGAAAGTTTAAAACTACTTTCGGCTTCCTTGTGTTGATATGTACACAAAACACACAAGTCTGAAGTCGTGTTTAAGACAGAACTGCGTATCCGCATATTGAACGCATAAAATGCTCAAAATATTTTTCGGTTTAACGTTAGTTCTGCTGTTGAATGTGGTTGGATTCAATTGTAACGATGATGATTCGGGAGTTATTTTACCAAGCATGTGCGAAGGTATATGTAGAAATGTAGTTTCTCTTTGTCCTTTTAACAATATATTTAAGTATATATTCTCAAAGACTTTTTCAGCGAATGTTTTTCTTCTTTGAATATTAAGCATGCTATTTATTATTCGATGAAGTTAATAATAGAATGCGCGGCACAAGTTCTTAATCTTAAGCACTGATGTTGACTGGAGGAATAAGATGTTAAAGACAATACTGTACATAAAGATACACTAAATTCATAAAATAATGATATATGTCACAATGATTGACATATCATATTAGATTAATCGGGGTTTTTTTAAATCGAAGAATTTTGGCCATATCAATTTTATTTAAATTTATTATGCAAAATAGCCTTTATAGCTAGCTATACACTTGGCAGTTATTGATTGGTTGATTCCTGAAACATACTTCCTTTTATTCAGATGTTCAGGAACTAAGTTCTTTTGGTTTTTAAAAAAGATATTAAAAATTTTTTAAATTATATTTCCTAATTACATCCGTAAATTCTTGAAATTTTAATCACAATGTATTTATTTCATTTATTTTATTAGCATGTAATTCACCATCTTCACAACGTCAAGGTTTTGTGATTACGGAACTCCACACAAACCCTATCTGCACAACGTGTGGAGTTCCGTAATCACAAAACCTTGACGTTGTGAAGATGGTAATTCACATGCTAAAAAAATAAATGAAAAACAAATACTTTAATCTTTATTTTAGTGTGTAAGTTTTTTGTCACTGAACTGCAAAGCAGATTAGATGAAACTGGAAAGACCAAAGAAACTTTGCATGTTGGTCATGGATTAGACAAGAAAAAGAAGATTGTGTATAATAAGTCGTAAGTTTAATAGAAAAGTTTAAAAGTATATATATAAATGAAGTACACTTATTAGAAATAAATTAACAGTGCACTGTCATGTAAATTAATACTAATAATTAAGTAATATGATATCTGATATTGGCATTGTTTATATATATATTGTACTTTAATTTTCACAATTTTCTTTGTAAATTTTCCTTAAGAGAATTGAGACTGACAGAGGCACTCACTGATCCACATGTTTGTGATAAAATCCTGGAATACAATGTTCACAAGGAAAGGTCAGGGAGCAATAGGTTTGCCAAAGGTCGTAGTGAAACGATGGAAACATTACATGGATTAGTGTAAGTTAAAAGTTTTCAGAGATATCATAGGGCAACTCAAGGAAAAAAATGTTAAGTCCCTTCTTCTAATCTCTTTCTAAAAAAAGTGCAAGAGAGAGAGAGAGAGAGAGAGAGAGAGAGAGAGAGAGAGAGAGAGAGAGAGATGGTGTCATTTTCATAAATCATTTAACATTTTAATATTTACTCTTAGGTTTATTTTCATTGTTTAAAATATTTTTTCTATAGGAATGTTAGAAAAAAAACAGGCTCATAATTGCTTAATCCCCCCCCCCAAAAAAAAACCAATGGAAAATTAATAGTGTATGAAACCTGGACTATTTTACCCTTACAGAAATAAAGGAGTAAAAGTGGAGTTAGGAATTCCTCATGAACTGTGGGATGCACCCTCTGCTGAGGTGACAGATATGCAAAGAAAGGTGAAATATTCCAAAAATTTACAGATAATTTTTGACTGCATAAACACATTAAATAAGTGCACCAAGAAAATGTAAAAAATCTTATAATTAAATTAAATACGGTAGGTAAAGTAAAACTTACCTGTAAATCTCTATCAATGACACTTAATCTATCTCTTGTTTGAATTCTTATGACAGTGTTTCAAAATGGCGGAGGAGTATGAAGATGAGATAGAAGACTGGTATTTCAACCAGCAGGACAAGGATCTGATGACATATCTGTGTGCTAACCGTGCCCTCCGCAAGGATGACAAAAGTGAGATTTTTCTTTCGGAAAATGTTCACCTCCCTATTTTCCTACCAGCTACTCAAATGAGAATTCATTCAACATAAATTTATATATCCACCTTTATCAATAAAATGTGTTGAACTATTGTGATATTCAGAGAAAATTTGACATTTGTGTTTTTCGCTTCTTTTAATATGTTAATTTTCATCAAATGGAGTATTCAAGAATCAGATTTGCTTGCAGATCAACATAAAACTTTTTTTTTTTAGTACATGTATGTGTAAAGTTTTCCTCTTTTATTCATAGAATGCTTAACAGAGAAGTATGAACTCAAAGGAGAAAGAGAAAAAGTTGACACCGATGAAAAAACTGCAAGGAAAAAGAATAAAAGTAAGTGATACAAAGATTTCAAAGGTTTTTCACCTCCATGAGCCTTTCTTTAGAGATACAGACATGCATGTATGTTTGAAACATGGACAACTCATTTTTATTTCAGAGAAATCAAAGGGAGAAGAAGGAGACAAGGATACAAAAGATGAATTATGATGATATCTCCATAGTGATGACCTATGGCATTGATGTTTGACCCCCCCCCACTAATTGTCATTCTATTGACCTTCATTTTCTTATTTTTACAACCTTTACTTATCTGTTGAAGCGTATAGTCAAGTTCTTAATGTTAGTGCAGTAAACACAAGACTGATACTGTAGATACTTAATTAAATGCAAGGAATTAATATACGCACAAAGTCGTGAGAAGCAGCTCTCACAGATTTAATAAAAAAAAAATTTTATTTGTTTGACAGTTTTGAACTATACAATACTATTCCCAAAAAGTTCTGTGCTTGCAATTTTATATTTGCACAAATGATACAAAACGTTGGAGTTGCAGAATTTAGAACCTGTGTAAAATAGGGAATCTCCATTAATGCATAACTACTTAAGGGGGTGTTGGACATCTGTCAATATTAATTTGGATTAAAGTACATTGTAATTAAATACTTTCACTGGTTTGAATTTCCAAATTTTGCAATATTTACCGTAATCCGGTGAATATAATACGCACTTTTTTTCCCAGCATTTTTTACAGTGAGAAAGGGGTGCATATTATACATCCCTATAAGATGTGTTTGTGAAACACTTACGACCCCTCCCTGGGAAACATCCACAAAGAAAATGAACGTAAGCTGCAATATTTGGGATTTTTCTAAGTCCAAGGGGCATAACTCTGTCAAAAATGGCTCAATCATACCCAATATCGAACTTTATCATGATAAACTTGTAAACCAAATTTCATTTTAATATGTTCATCCTCTGTGAAGAAAATGAATGGAAGGGGGGCATAAAAATATGTTTTAAAAATTTTGGAAAGGTAAAAATTTTATAATCCCCAATGGGATTTGGACTTATGACTTACAGATCTGTAGTGAACTTTCCAACACTCAGCACAACACTGTTAGAAAACAATTTTGGGAAAGAAATTATTTATAAAATCATACTTGATTTTATAGTTTATTTTAATAAATAATAGGTTACAACATGGAAGTGTCCCATACGACCTTAATTTCATTTTTGCTTGCATGTATGAAGTATGGATAAAGATTACATGGTGCAATTTATTCTACCTGTTTCAATATTTCATATTCCCTTTTCAACTGAATGAGACTGATAATATATGTACATTTGTGTGGTGTTTTTTTTTTGGTAAATCAACAAATACACATAAAAAGAATGCTAATTGTATATTATATTTAATTTATAAAATATGATTTTGGTTTTTGTGAATAATTATGTTGCACTTCTAAATGCTGGTGCTAATGTAATTCAGGTCACAGTTTACTGATACAAATATTTGTTCATCTGTTCATATTTGTGCATTTGTTCATATTTTTCAAACAATAATATCCAAACATCCTAGAGAAATCTCATTAAAAGAGCTGTGTTTTTTCATGTTGGTCATCTGTTTTTAAATATTTGACTTTTTTGCTCCAATGCAGATTAAATCTATTGTTATGTCTGTAGATTTTTCATCAACCAATTTTGCTTCTAGATGTATATGCAAGTCAAATCAAAATCTTTAGTAAAAAAGGCTGATAAGAATATATGTGGTCAAATTCTATGTTTTTATAAAAAATAAATATTTCAACAGGAATATTCTTTACCTAATTGTTTCTTAAATGAAATTGAAAAAGTCTTTTTAATTTCCATTTCATAACAAAATGCACACTGTGAAATAAAAATACTGGTGCAAGGATGAAGAGCATGCCAATATTTGCAAGAACTGTATAGTAAGAATAATGGGTACAGCAAGTAACATCTGCTTTCTTAGTAGATCATCTTGTGGCAAGGGTATCATTCTGATTACTAACCATGGTCTGTGAGTACATGTACTACATGTACTAAGAACAAGGTACTGCATGTACTAGAAACAAAGTACTGTGTAAATGGAAATGACAGATTAATGATATTTTCATTTGCAAATATGTTTCGTTATATGAACCTACAGAATAGCGAAAACGTTCAATTCTGTATATTGACATTCGGTGTATATATCCCCTTATGTTTGCATAAGAAATCTGCGACGTTCAATTTTCTATGAATACATGCGCCATGAGCACAAATTAGATCCTCTCGCTTACTCGTTACACAAATGTAGCAAGTAAACGAGCAGATCTAACACCTAATTTTAATTAGATTCCAAATACTGACACAATCTTTACTCTGAAGCTTTAATGTATTTTTTGGTTCTTTTATTAGCAACAAGAGTATACTCAATCATATGGCACCATTGGCTCAATACAGTTCACACAACAGTATAATTTATTATTCAGATAGAGATAAAATTACCAAGAACTTGTAACGGATATCAGCAAACAAATCAAACTAGCTATGCAATGTAATAACAATGTAAATGAACTCTGTTGCACTAAAATTAGAGACATTCAATTGTAAAGAATCAAGTAATATAAGACGTATCCAACATATCAAGTACATATATATATAATAACAAACTTGTTAATTTCCAAGAACTTCATAACATATAATAAATAAAAAATCTACAAACTTCAATAAAAGATATATATTCAGCAAGTACTGCAAGTTTAATTTTCAACCAGAACCTGAATACAAGTATATAAGTTAATACAGTTTTATGATTTCCATAATGCTATCAATTTTTGGCAATAGCGAAAAATCCCTTGACTAATCATGGCCATTGGCCACCTCTATAATTTGTTTTACTCTCTTAAAAACTGGGTGGAGCATGATAAAAATAAAGCCTGCTTAACAATTAAGTTGCCTGTTTTTATTCAAAATTTAGATTACGGTAATTAGTTATAATGCATCAAGACATTTCAATTAAATAAAAAAGACTTAGTTTTCATTCATTTACCGCAAATGTGTTGAAAAGGCAAATGAAAATTACAAAATATAACAGTGTTAAAATTTAAAGGTTTGAAGGATATTGAAAAAGAAATTCCTGTAAAAAGGGCAGGAAGAGGTATACTGAATCAAAATATTTGAAACAAAAAAAAAAGAAACAAGTTGCAAGAAACTTAACAAAGGGAGAAATAAAATTGGAAATGAAAATGTTATGCCGTACGTAGTAAATATAAACGATATGGACCCAATAACATATCATATACTAAAATATTGTTTAAATTCACTTTATAAATGTAAAAAATATACACCCAGATATCATACATGAAATGTGATTATGTATAACCTCAAATTACATGTTAATTGCTAAGTAATAATTCACATATTGACTGTTTTTCCCTGTTTCTAACTAGATGTTCATATACATTAGAAATTGTACAAAAAGACATGTTGCAGCATCATTTCATGCATATCAGTACTGACTAGGTTAAATCTATGTTCTGAAATCTATTTTTTGTAAATAAATTATTGCTGGAAGATCACAAATAGCCAAGGATAAGAGGTAGCTGGGTCTAAGCTGTGGGAAGGCCATAACATCAGCAGACGACATTGGTCACATGACTCACAGGGTTCACGAACAGGTTTACAGCTCAAGGACTGTAAGCTTATGAATTAAGGGCTTAAGGAGGGAGGAAAAGAACTGTACCGAAGTTTTGTACATACCGTTACATGTATGTACAACACCTATTCACCAAATAATATGATAAAATATATAAAAAAGATATAAGAAGAGGTTAGCTCAAGCAAAAAGATGGTGTTATATTATTAACCCAAGTTAAACTGCTACAGAGTTTTGTAAATATGCAGATATGATTTTTTTTTAAACCCATTTTTTAAAAATCATCATTTGCTTTAGGTGGGAGGGTATGGGGGGATTCACCAAACTTAAGCTCAAGCAGAAGAAACAAGTTTTCCCTCATTCAGCCTTGTTGCAGTTCAGTGCAGCAATCGCTGATGTTACACGAAAATAAATAAGTACACTTTGCGTAGGATTGAAAGAGTCATTATCATGCTGGTGTAGTTTTGTCTTCTGGATGATGAGGATTGTAGCCATTGAACAAAGGAATTACTAGATCATCCATGTTAGGCAGCACAATGGTTCTCTGCAAGAAAGCAAGGCACTTCATTTGAACAAAAACGATTGAATGATCTTCTTCATACATGTAGAGCTCTATCAATTCAACCCCCTCCACATTTTCAATTATCATCGATTCTTTCAACGAAATTACCTGGAACTCCACGGACAACTTCCTCTCAATCCAGTCTGTGATATGGGTCACTGTGACCTGTCGAGCACCAACTTTAGGTTTTGCTACAAGGGTTAATTTGGGATTTCCTCTAAATCCATACCTGATTTGAAAAATAAATAAATTTTAAATTCCAATTCATGTAGGCACTTGAGGACTTACGATGACTGCTACATGAAATCAGAAAAAAAGATTCTATTACAATGAATGAAACTTCAACAATTTAACTTATCCATTGTCCCCTGAAAACTGGTCCCTCCTAAGAATAGTTGTATCTTAAGAGTATAGGCAGAAATTAAAAAAAATTCCAATAAAACTTTCACCCCTGAAAACATACACTGGCTGCATCTTCAAATATCATTGGTAAGAACTATAAATTCCCCTCATTAAAATACAAGCCATCATTTGATGTCAGAATTGTCCTTGAAGTGCTAACTATGAACGGCCAGCAAAAAGATTGTAAATTTGCAGACAAGGACTTAAAAAGTCTAAAAATAAATAGATCAGCCTCATACCAGAGCCTGTCGGTGGGTGGGAATGGAACATTCAGTGCCAGCTCTCCAGACAGGAAGTGAACCTCTACAGTGAGAACTATGGGAGTGTTAGAGACCCCCTCCATGGCTTTCTTAATGTACTTCAGATCCATGGCTGACTGGACATACTTGGACTGGGTAAACTTGTCTAGGAGTCGCATGAACTTCTGCCCTGATTTCCCACTACTGTAATGAGGAAATTGAAACATATTGGATCATGCTGTAAAATTACCTGATTGAAACACATTAAAATTTCATTGACTAATAGCTGGTACATTGAAAAGTTGTGTCAGATGCTTTTCTTTTAATGAAAATCATTTCAATCTGGCATTAAACTTTTGGTTTCTCATGATTAAACGACATGAATTGTAAAATGGTTAACAACAAAGATACCTAATTTCCTACTCAATCTTAAAACATGCATTCAGTATTATACAAAGCATTGTAAGCCATTTTTATTGCAAATTCTCCTCTCTGTCAAGACTCAAGAAACATTCTAAGTTTTTTATTCACTGCTTTTCTTAATGTATCAGCACTTGCTGTCTCAGAAAAATTCCTCCTCCTCCTTTCTTTTGAATGTACAATATCTCAAATTGTTGAATTTCCAAGTTTTATAAAACATTAAAAAACTAAAGGAGTTGAGTGACACTGACCTCTCTTCCTCCCCTGCGGCTTCCTCTTCTTCATCTGTGGAGGACTCAGCGCTGTCTTCCGCATCTTCATTAGTGATTGCCAATCTGAGACCAATGGAAGATTTACAAAGCATTATACTTTGATCATCACAGATTATTAAATAATAGTACTATTTCAGCAATTTGGTCTCCAGGCATAAAAAAAATAAAGGAAGCTTCTTGAAGAGACCAAAAAGACAAAATCAAGATTCTTTCTAGATTTTTTTTTTATGAATTTATGAATCAGTATAAAATTTTTTCCCTTTCAATCAGTTTTTTTAGTCAATGGTTTTAAATAGGGACGTCAATTTTTCTCGGTTAGCTTAGTCGATTAATCAGAGGCTTTAGTCCAGAGATAGTCGAGTACTCTTATGATTTAAGCGGATTTGAAACTGTGAGTCTTTTTTTAATCAAATAATGTTACTGCCACATTGATCTCATCTTAAATAAAGAACATTTAAAAATTTATGATAACATATACTAGATGTATTTGATTTATAATAAATTGGAAAATATTTTATCTAAATATCCGTTAGAGAATGTTCCGGCTTTTCCTTTGTTCTCATGACTCTTACATATAATGGAGCTCCGTATCATCTTAGGCAAATCAAATGTGACCTGTTCCACGGTACTAAGTCAATGTCCTTGCCCAATCAACAATCCAAGTTTAATGATTAATATAAAAACAAATGCCTTAAGATAATTATCAATATGATTAAAGTTTTGATTATACAAACATCTAATCCAATAAATAACTAATTAAAAGAAACTCAAATTGTTCTCATGTAATGGTATATGTCTGTCTGAGTAAATCAAAAGAGATTAATTATAAGCCGCTTCAAAAATACACAAGGGACATCCATGGAAAAGAGCTTAACTTACAGATCAAACATGTTGATAAAAGAAAAATTGTTATAAACATTCATTTTTTAAATTCTGTTTACTTTCTTACTAGTAATCGACTAAGAAAATTTTAGTCGATGATCAGTGTGACCGAACGATAGTCAAGTACTCAAGTACTCGTTGACATCCTTAGTTTTAAACATGCTGGCTCCAGACAGGAAAGTCTTTTGATACACTAGCCAACAACTACAGTAGTTCCAAAATTACTGTCATCTCTAGATACTTAAGGTGATATGGGACGCCTCCAAATTGTGATGTACTTCCTATTGAAAAACACACTCATTTTTTCTTTTCCAAAATGTTACCTAACAACGTAGCACAATAGGTATGAGCGTAACCTACTGATTTTAAGTCATGACTTCGAACCTGGGACTTTTATAATTATTATCTTTCAAAAAATTTCAAAAAAAATAATTTTAAGTTTGAAAATTATAAAGCGGTGAAAGTTTATTGATTATAATGTACTGTTATCCACAGTAATATTGACAGGTGTCCAAATCCCATATACCGCTTTAACTAGTAAACAAAACCAAAGAGTTCATAATCAAATCTAAAAATCTTTTAAACAAAATTTACATGTAAAAAATGTATGTGAAAGAAATACAATTACTTTTTAGTCTTGACTTTTTCTACTTTGTCTTTGCCAGCCACTGGGTCCTTGAGCTTCATTAGATTCGCCTTTGTCTCAATTGTCATCCTCGCACCACCCCCATAGTTCACTGCTAGGTCAATCCAAAATCCATTCTCATCAAAGTAAGGTCTAGATGCCTTCCGAATGACAGGCATTTCATTACCCAGCACAACTTCAGTGATATTCAATCCTTCAATAAAATATGGAATCTGAAAAGAAAATACATTGTGAAATCCCTTATTTCAAAGAAGACATCAAAGTATTGATTATGGAACCACCTCTTCATCTTCAAATTACGATGCTCCTGATTGAAAGCAAGGCATAATTTTGATACAACATTGTTAAAAAATGCATTAGACAAATTTTCTACTAACATGAATGGTATCCAGTTTCTTTTGAAGTTTCTCCATGACCTTCTGAGACCAATTAGGCAGTCTGAGGAAATCCCAGAAGCACCGGCTAACGAAAGCATTGAACCACAGCAGTTGCTCATCGCAGTCTATCAGTTGATGATTCCGCGAATGCATGGTGGCAAATCTGTCATACATTTCTCCAGGCATGAGTCGACTCATGTAGCGAACAAAACTCTCCATCTCTTGTTCTGGGCTCAGAATGCTCTCCTTTTCGCTGGCGGGAGATGAACAAGTGGAAGACACTGAATCTGTTGACCCTTGACGCTTGTGTGAGAAGCTGTCCACCGAACCTTGACGCTTGTTAGACAAGCTATCACCTTGAGAATTTGAGCCACTCTGCTGAACCAGTTTCTTGGAAGTTTCATAAAATTTTCGAATTTGCCCAATTGGGTTCTTCATGGGGGTTCCATCAGCTGCAGCTACGAGTCTCTTAAACCAAGTTTCTTTGTCACGACTAGTTCTAGCAAATAAATACACTACATCCTCGTCACACTTCTCCTCCGTTATCAGCTCAAATCCAGAGTCTACATCCAAAGTTTCTGAATCCTTGGCCTTTATTTTCTTTCCAGCAGTGGCAAATGCAATCTTAATTGGATACTTTTTGCTCCAAAGCCTTTTAGTGACTAGCTCAGGTGGCATTAGAGAAATACTGCTTCCTTTTATGTCAAAATGCCTCTGATGGATAAACTCCTTGACGATGTGTTTCTCTTCATCCCACAATGCTCTCCTTGGGATGTTTGTTTTGGGTCTCCTAAGACGCAGTGTGGTCCCTTCCAGTAGAACTTGTACTGGATGAGTATTGTTGATATGGTGGTTGAAAGGATCATATTCTCCGATTTCATTCATCCAACCCTACAGCATCAAAATAATTCTTTCATAAGGGAGGAGATAGGGTTTTACATGTACAAAATTGGATGAAAACTTTAACAGATTAACATATTCAATATCAACATGTTCTGTACATGTACTTTCATCAAAATATTAAATAAATACTAATTTCTGTGAATTTTGTTGATTTATTGAAATGCGATTTCTCAGACCAGCTTCTGGTAAGACCATCTAGATCATACTTGCCAACCTCCAACATGTGAAAATCTGGTCATGACCAGATTTGGAAATAAAAAATCTGGTCATAGCGCGTAACGACATTCACGACATATTTTCCATGCATTTCATAGGTATATACAATAGAAATATGTGTTAAAACTTATGTGTAATACTTTATTGCAAAGAAGCATTTTAACTAATAGTTGCTGATTTAGAATTTTGTAAAATGATCTGACACATAAAATGGTAAGTTGTGTTCAGCTAAAAAAAACATGCAAAATGAGTTTCTGCTACATTAACCTTGCTTTTGAACTCTGTAAATGATGGCATGAAAGTTGTAAGTGACTTGGAAGACTTTTGTGTATTAAAAAGCATTTTATACATGACTTAGCGTTTTTGAATGTTTAGTCAGATCATTTTGGGCAAAAAATCCAATATTCAAATGTGCGTTACATAGAACACAAAAGCCTCGTTTTGTACTCGATTATTTTGTTTTACCAATGGGAATTCATTTTCCCAGATATGTTGATAGGTACAAAAATATCGTTTTCTTTTTGTTGGTTTTGATTCCGCTGGCCCCGGTGAAGACCTTTTCTTATTGGAAGCCATCACACTTAATGATTTAAACCTTCGCTTAGTCAAAACAAGTTAACAACTCACGATAATAATTACACTTAATGTGTCTGTTAATCCAAGCTCAGCTTGGGTTCATAACTGGATGTCAAACGCGCAACGTAATTTACGAACCAAATCCGGAAATCGGGAGATTTTCGGGTTGTTCGACAAAAATCGGGTGAAAAGCATGACCCGCCGGGTCATAAAAAATAATCGGGTGAAGGGTTGAAAAATCGGGTGTGACCCGACGAAATCGGGTCAGTTGGCAAGTATGATCTAGATTTATATGTAAATTTTCTTTTAAAATTTTCATGTCTCAGATTTCCACCCCTCTGCTTACCTTATATACTCCATCTACAAATTTAGCTTCTTTCATATTGGGCAGTATGAAAGGTGGCAGTTTATCCAGTGGGACAATCTCTGGTTTGTCTCTCTGTCGGGGGGGCTGAGTGATCCAGATGTAAATCTTCCACCCTAGTGAAGACATCATCACCCCAAACACAACTCCCGATAAATATGCAGGGAGGGGCAGTATCCAGTAACAAATTAAACAACCAATACCTGGCAAAAAAGATAATATGCATATCAATTAAAAAAAATCAGACAAATATATTTTCATGCTATGTGTTTTAAATTGTGAGAAAATAAATCTCCATCAAAATACTCACATATACATGTATGCATATACATTTAAACAGCTAATTATTATATTTTGAATATCGGGATTCGAATTCATTTTTTGATCATATTTTTAACGCTAATAAGTGTATTCTCGACAAATAAAGAGATTATTTGGAAATTCTAATTTTTCGTTCTCTTTTGAGAAAACAAATCTTATTTATGATTTTACCATTGTAATGAAGTTAGAGCAGTATGAAATAAATCCCTTCATAGCACTTAAATTGGCAGTGTCATTTATCCATTTATTATAGATGATCCCGGAGGGAAGAATATGACAAATATTGCTTCTGCTGAGACAATGACACCACTAGGACTTGATACATAATTGATATCATAGTACACACAAAACTTATCACTGTAATGCCATTAACCAAATCAATTACAACCATTAGACTCAGATTCTAATAATAATTTCATTTGCTGCATGTGACGATTCAGGCACCACTATCAAAGCTGAATTCAATACCTGTAATCAATTTACGCCACGGGACAAGGCTTGTCTCGTTTTTCTTCTCGGCACTTGGGCTCTGATTAGATCCTGCCTCGCCTGATGCAGTGACAGTTTGATAAAGAGAGTTAGCACTAGAGTTTTCTTGAGTATTGACGTTTTCTATTGTCTCTGCGACTACATCTGCACGAGCCTTCAGATTTGACATCGACACCATTCCAGTGGTGACATTGGACTTGGTACGACGAATCTTCTGTTGAAGTGAAACGTTACGGAAACGGAGTTCCGGAAGGGACTGAACTCCAGTGAAATCTTCCAAGGGTTCAGCGACATCATGAAAGTAGTCGTCAACTAACTGAATGTCATCCACAGTTTCCCTGATTTTGGGACTAGTCTCGTCTTCTGCATCCGAAAACTTCTCACATGTAAAATCCTCCTTTTTCTTGACAAAAGACAGCAAGTCAGCATTGTCTATGCTTCTTTGCTTAATAGTTGTGACTTTGGGAGGAGATGAACTTTCAGTTTCAGCTTCTGGTTTAAGTTCCTTTGAAATGTCTTCCAATTTTTCCGACACCTTTTTACGCACAACAACAGATATATCTGACAAGTTCTGCTTCCATTTGGAAAACTTGTCTTCCTCCTTCAGCTTTGGTCCAGTTTGCGGCCTGGGTGGAGCACGTCCCTCTGCCGCTCGCCCGAGTACTTTGTTTTCTTCATTTACTCGACGGTTTTCTGACACTTTTTTATCGAGCTCTCCTGTCATAGAGGTCAAAAGGTCCTCATCCTCCTCTCGGTCCTCCAGTGACTTCAAGCTGAAATTCATGGAGTTATTCTTCGGTGGGGGAGGGCGCCCCGGTCCTGATTCACGCTTGCTCATCCTTTTGTCACATCACAGGCTACTCTGCAAATACAAAGCACAAATATTCATAGAAATGCATGTCTTACTTGGCTATAGTGTTACACGAATAAATCTTATCTGCTAGTGTCTGGTCTGGCTGGTTAATCAATATTAAAGCATTCCAACCTGTTACATCTCTTTCAATGGTGGTAATAAATCTACTTGACAATGCAGTATATAAATATATCTCAAGTTTCTTACTACCGTCCGGTTATACTATCATCTCACACTGCTGAAAAACAGACAATTTTAATCAACAAATAGAATCTTCAACATGTAAAAGTCTTGATGACAAAGTACTTCATCCACTGCCTGTTTCAAGTTGTCTATTTAACATCAGTGGGATTCAGTTTGCTAAAGTACCGGGGTACTGCTTAAACACTCATATTTACAAAGAGTTTCCTTATTTTTTAAACGTTAAACTTTAGTTACCAAGCCAATTCAAAAGGCTACAACTGCCGGTCCATATTCGTGTGAATTATTGTCCTCTTTGGTTTTGTAATTTTTTTATGCAGAAAATCCAAACAAAACATCATATTTTCCTTGATATGAGCAACAGAAGCCTTAATTATTGTCCACATTTAATGACATGAAGAGTACCGTAGAATGGTTCACTGATACAGGAATACATATGACTCAAAAGGGCAAAAATCATGCATATGATCAAGTACATCATGAAGGTATTCAATTCCTCAAAATGTCAAATAACTATGCATATGATCAAGCAAGCAAGACTGTATAAACTAACTATCTGCAATACTGGTTCCTGTTTATCGAAATTCAAGTCTTGTTAATGGTACCAGTAATCATTTTTTATGTTTCATTATCCTCACTAAATAATCAATAGATTATGCACACCTGCATGCATGCATTCAATTAAAAAAAAACAAACTTCAAAGTTTTCACCATGTCTTTCAAAAGGCAACTGACATAAAGGATGCACAAATGCAATCTTATATAAGCATTTATTTATAGGAATAATATTATGAAAATAATATATTTTCAAATGTATTTTGTCAAGACAAGAAATTGAGTTACATTCAATTGCAAAAAGTCAGAGTAACACAGTTTAAATGAATAACAATTTTGTTGCCTCTTGACGGCCCTTAACTGAATAACAAATTGAGCTCAAACTGAAAAAATAAAGGATTTTTTTTAATCAAAGAATAAATATTTTACTGGTCCATCTGTACATGTCACACTTGTTGATACTTGATCCCCTCTTTGAGTTAATGAGCCACCAATCACAAATATTTGTATGATTTGTTTATTTTTGATGTCGGATATCTAAAGCTGATCTTGCTTTTTTTTTTTAACTTCCCAGTTGTGTCTATTGCAACTCAAGTACCATAGAGACTAAGATGGGTAAAAATACAAATTGAAAAGTGTATTTCAGTATTACACAACGTACTAGTGTAGCCGATAATTTTACAAAAGAAATGTTATTAAAAAATATATTTACATAATAAATCATTTGAATATTTTACATAATAATTTTTTTTGAATACAATGGACTGAGTTATGAATTGATTATTAGGCAATAAATCACATGGAAGGGGTGGGTGAATAGGAATTGATATTTTGTCAGCAAGTTTAAGGTACCTCAAAACATCAAGGCTTACTGGTACTGTACCAGTTATCGGCTAAACCGAGATTTCGGGTTTATAGCATGCAACTATCTGAAATTTTTTAATTCAGTCATCTGTTTCGAATAAAGAAAAGTAAGTTTGCTTGAATATAATTTTACCATGAGCTTAAATGATCATTGTTTACTGCTGATTTACATCTTTGCACTTTCAGCAGTGGTGGAAGTGACGTAATAAGTTAAAAATACAATATGACCTCTTTGTGATACGTTATCATATATCTTTTTTGATTTGACATGTAATATCAATACATACTACAAGTAGAAATTATTATATATTGAATAATGTACAATTTTGTGTGTTACCGTACGTACTGTAACAAAAGAATTTTATGAGATTTTTTTATGTATCATAACCCCTATGACCTTTAGTCAGACCCCAAAAGGGGCATAATTCAAATTACAATATGCAGAGTATAAAATCAACATGTACAGAGATTTCACTATGTTATTATCGTGAAGCCGATAACTGGTACAGTAAATCGTGAAAACTCTGCAAATACAAGATGTTCTGAGTTCCTAATAATGATATAATCTAAAGAAGGAAATCAGCATTTAAAGTATGTCAAGTTTTATCCAAAAATAAAAAGAAATATTTCTGGATAAAACTTTTAGCCGATAACTGGTACACTGCCAGTATACTTTTCTGACATTATGTCACAAGATGGCGATTTAAATATTTTTTTTTAATTTGCCTGAATCCATCGTTTTTCGTTGAATGTCATCATAGCTCAGTGGTTAAAGTATCAGGCTTGTGCACCACACATTACAAGTTCAATTCCACGAGGAGATTTTGTTCATAATTACTTAATCAATTTTTGAAAATCATATTTATTTAAAATCCAAAACTGCATTTTTTGTTGTTACCTTTTTGACTTGTATACTTCTTATATATTATTATATCTCCCAGGATCAAGTATCGGTAATTTTCATGATGGAAACTGTTTTGAGGTGTTGTGAACCACCTTAAAGTGAAGGGGAGTATACAGAAATTAGAACTGATATTAAGTAGAAGGGATATTGAATTGATGGACATGACCATATTAAATGGAAAGCGAATATTGAATTGATAGCTGGTCAATTTCAAAAGTGGAAAGGAAATATAAACTATTTCATTCTAGTAAGCAGCTTATATGCTCTGGGCCAGTAAATTTTAAGATTGTATCAAAGGCCAAATAATGAGTCTGACCTTGCAGTGCAAATTCATCCCAATAACACATACCTAGCTAAATGAGTTATAAGAGGGTAGCATTGTATTCTTATCAAGTACAACAATTATATGCAGGTCTTTATTAATGTAAACAAGATTTTGTTGAATACAGTACTCATGTAAAAGTTTGTTCTGTTTGTACATCCACAAATCAGTTTAATATAATTAAAGCAATTAATATAAAGAAAATCCAAAATTTGACAACCATATAAATCAAATATTATCTTAACCCACTTACTTTACAAACTTACAGCCTATCCAGTCTACTTACACTAAGTACATACCAATATCTTGAGTAAATAAGGAAATAGATCAAATCAACAATATGATACCGTCATAACATTACCCTCGGTGTGTTTATCAATAACTAAGTGAATGATTATCAGGTTATATCATACAATGTCCTGCTATAGTTATTTCCTCGGTATATGAATAACCATTATATAGTACCTTAATTCATGTCAAAAATTCAATGCTGAAAAAAGTAGCCATCTATGATTTCATGCTTATAGCTAATACATGTACTTACCTTGATCATTTACCTTCCAGATTACTTTATCATATAACGCATGATATATGCCCCCTTTACTTGGTCTAGTAGGACTATTGTCACAATAGGATGGGTATTCTATACACGTATTATCATTCTGACTTCTGAAACTTGTCCCATTCAATTCAACACATATTGATTTTCTACAGGTCTTCTGCATATTTTTGTACAGTCATCAATTGTGTCACGAGTATGGGAAAAATCAAGGCTTTTCTACGCAATCTGACTATGGAGCTTTGTGAGTGAACATGTTCTTAATAAATCCGCAAAAAGTAAAAAAGACTAAAAATATTAAAAACAAAAACGCCTTCAGACAAGAAAAATATCATTTCCCTGCATTGAAATTGGACTTTTCAAAACCAACCAACCAGAAGAGCAAATTTTGCAATGGCTCTGAGGCTATATAAAACTTCACTGGTAAATAATTACCATTTTATCCCGAGATTTATTACTTGGATAACTGGGATTTCTATTCCGTAATGCAAATTTGATGAAATGCACAGGATTACTGCTATACTAGACACAATTCAGAAAGGAAAGGAAAAGCCCATAGCATCAGATGTGGACTAGCTCACTAAGCTCAAACCATAGGGCTACAAACAATTCCTTGACTCCATTGATATTATTATACAGCTGGGCTGCTGGATAAGGGCTAACAAAAATTAAGGCATGCAAAGTTACAAATGTTTAAAAAAATATAAGCCAACTTTCAGAAATACTTCTGGTAGCAAGGATAAACAGGATAAAGTACCCATCAATATTTTAGTAAAATTGAGAATTGCTGTATACATATGAAGGTATGTGAGTGTTGCTAAAATTCTTCAAATTATTTTGAATGATTATCATAAGTTAGAAGAATGGCTCGTGTTGAAATTGGTATTCATTATGTAGGCCTCTAATGTTAAATACAATAGAATCAGCAATCGGAACACCTTGGATGTCTCACACACTCAACAATCATATCCAAAAATCATGTTAGATGCAAAACTTGCAGATATGACTATTGGGGTTAACTTCACACAGTGAAATTGCAAGTTACAGACGGGAGGTAGAATAACATGAAAAGTAAGTGATTGAACGTAATAAACTATACACCAGTAAATTACTGTTTATGACAAGTAAAGCTGCAACATGCATATGGTATAAATTGCCAACTCTTTGCAGGGAATTAGCTAGGGGGTGTAAAAAGCTGAAAAATCATGAAAATGGGTGAAATATAAATGGGTCAAAGTCTCAAAAAAACCACTACCGATATGTAGAAAATTTTACATGGCGTGTCTAGTAATTTTCCTCAGAAATTGGTGTTAGGCCTTATAAGGAGTTTAAATTAAAAGTATTCATGCTGAATAGAAGCTACAGAAGGTCTTGTTACAAAGTTCCAAATACACACATATTGTATAATTCTTGGGTACAAGTGATGTGTTTAAGAAAAAAAACTGTTTGGTCACACCTTAAGTAATTTTATCAAAACAGATCAAAATTGCTTATGTTACAAAGACCTAAGGTCATTGAATTGGCCCATATTATTGAAGCTGATTGTCTTTTCTGTCTTTCATCTGGACTCTGTAGCAATGAATTGTTGGCTATTACAGTAAACTACATGATTTTTAAATCAAATATGAGTAACTTTTTTTTTTTACGAAATTTTATCTTTCTCATCTTTTTTACAACAAGTATGTAGCCAAAAATGTCAAAAAATGAGCGAACATAGAACCTGAAATTTTCTTATACAAATAACAAAATATTTCCTTCTCTGAAGATAAGGACAAAAAATATCATTGACAAGAAAAAATTAGCTGATTAGCCAATCTTAACTTTCTTTGACAAAAAAAAAATGTAAAACAACATTTCTTTAATTGCCAACCCAAACCCCATCCCCAATCTTTGAGTTGCTGATATGGATAAACATATCTAATTTGATACTCATGATTTATCTTAAATCCCATATTACTACCCAAACCCATAATGGTGGTAGTCCTTAACCAATGGATACCATTATACCGAGCGCAGCGAGAGGCGGGCGAAGCCCGCCTCGCGAAGCGAGGATTAATGGTAACACGTATATATAAGAAAATCAGTGAAAAATGAAAGTTGAATCAGGGGTACTAAGGCCAAAAAAATTTTCTTCCAGCCCTGGGCGCCGCCATATTGGAAGCCATTTTGTTTTTTAAAAGTTAGTTCGATCACTGATTGACTGTTACTTATCGATGTTTATTGCAGCTAAACTCAATTAAGATTTTCCAGTGTTTCAATAGAAGGTAATTTGAATCAAAAGAAATAAAAGAGGACAACAGATAAGTTTTAATAGTGCTTCAATCAAGAAACACGACTAGTTTTATGTATGTCTTATCAAATTATCAGATGGAAAATAAAAACATTAACATCAATAACTGATCTTTTAGATACTGAATAAAGTATTCAATTTTATTATCGCGGCATTTATATGAAATAAATTGATAAACAATGAAATAAGAAATAAAAAAAAGTTCGGAATAACGTAACTCTTCGGCTATTTCCGAAGACAAGACGTGTACGTTTTACGTCTGTAACATGACGTCATAATGTAGACTGAGCACGCGACGTTTGGTTTAACTAGCCTTGGCTGATGATTTGAGTAGGCAACCAGGCGGATCCTACTGTGTGCGTTTCAAATGAATTTTTTTCAACAAAAATCAATCTGCACTGTGTTAAATCTGCGCTCGGTCCAACGGTCACACCGTTTACATATTAAATGTTATATTGTTAATTTATTAAAGAACAAAAACAGGTGTCAAGTAATAAAGTTCATGGACCAAATGATAAATTATGCAATGAACTAACATACACTAACTCACTACATACTATATTAGTCTTCTCAAAAAGGGAACAAGTTGAGGGGATATATATAATAAATGTTAATGAAATTAAAAACACTTGCTTTAGAGTGCAATTGCACAACTAAAGGTTTGTAGTTCAACTATTTATACGTTTAACGATACGCGAACAATCATCTTACTGCACTGATTATGCAAAATCGTTTACACTTGGTGCTTTTATAGGCTAGTTGTGGACATAAGATAGAGCAACCAACAAAAATGAAGGACAATCCTTATTCTGTCAACTATAACCTATTTTTTTACCCTGTTCCAATACTCATTAAAATTCTTTTAGCTTATATTATTTTCATTTTCACTCTCTTCACAATCATTAGAATGGCATGTTCAAACTGTTACAAAATTTTATACTTAGTTTATAGAGCCCGAAATTAATCATCTGGAATTTTCTACTTGTTAACAATATGCTGTTTCATTTTTTTTCTGGAACGCAAACATTGCATTATAAATTGTCCGTGCTAAAGTAATCCTCGAATCAATAAAAGTGGATTAAGTCTAAAATAAGTTACCTGTCAAATACGTTTATGCCTTTTCACGTGTTAAAATCACGTGCCAATGGTACGGTCTACTGTGTAAGCAGGATTTTACTTGGTCTACGATACTTTCTGTTTGTGATCTATTTTAAGAAGACGTGCGCAGCAAATAAAAAACAGACCAATGAGATTTCAAAACGTATTTTTCTTCAAGAAGAAAAAATAAGCATTAGTATTGAAATACTTAAAATTTGGATTAAAATATGTGCAGCAGATAAATAGTATAATATACTTTAAATTTTCAATAATTTGTTTCGCAACCTTAGTTGACCTTTGGATTTCAACCAATCAAAATGCAGATTATTTTTGTACGGAATATTCATTTTCAAGGGAAGGAAGCATGAAAGGATAACAGCATCATCCACTTTGTTTACTATGTTTACGTAGCTTTGCTTTTATAATTAGAGATGATACCGCGAAAGAAAACAAGAAGACATGTGTAAAATCTTTCTCAAGCTTACTGGAGTGTTTTTATTAAGCCTTATAGGTTTAATAACAGTGGCAAAAACACTACAGGTAATGTTTAACATGTATGTATTCACATGTACTGATCAGCTGGTTCAGTGGTTCAGATTGTATTTCATCATTTTATATCTCTTGCATTTTACATGTATCATAGGTGATGTAGTTTTACTGAATGATTATTGTTTTTATCATGTAGATGACTTCATTGACTGTCCTTAAGAAACTGACAGTGGTTTAATTTATTGTTCAATATGAATGTGACAATATCAGCTGATCAGCATGTCTCATAAGCAAATATTGAAATACTAAAATTACAAAGAAGACGGGTTCTTGCTATATGTTTTAAAAAGCTAATTGTCTGTGTTTGCAATTCAATTCAGTCTGTTTTGTGATCTTTACAGTTCTTCAGTTAATATTGATAAAATTAAAGTATTAATGAAGAAATCAAGAATCTTATGATTCAATTTCAATAATATTGTACTTCTTTGGCAGATATATGTATTGTCATAGAGCAAGGACAACTGTAAACTGGGACAGGCTATAAATATTTATCATACAATGGATTAATCAGTGCTTTGTCTATGTAATACATATACCCGTTACATCATTCATTACATCACAAATTTAAATGATGATATACAATTTGTATCTTTAGAATATATTATTATATCAATTTTTTTATACACTGAGTCTCACTGTAAATAATGAATTATTTCCTGACAGCCAAATAAGTTGAGAAAGAATAATACACTGTTTCTGTTATATATTATAAGCTATAATGCATTTTTAAGTTGCAGGAATGCCTTGTTATATGTTAAGGCAGCTTACTACATGTACATCATGACCCACAGTATTGAGTATACTTTTTACAACCCTACATCACGAGATGGCAATTTAAATATTTTGTCACATTATTTGATGGATCATTTGTTTTGGTAGAATATTAGCATAGCTCAGTGGTTATAACATCAGGCTTGTGCATGAACTACAGAACACAAGTTTGAATCTGCCTGGAGCTTTGTTCATATTTACTGAATCATTATTCAATCTTGGAAATCTTATTTTGTGGACTTTGTATATGCTGTTGCCTATTTCACTTCAGTTTTATACCTCTAATGCATTAGACTATCTTTCATAATTAGGCACTTTTCTGCTAATTTGAGAAACTTTTCATGGTGCAGTGAGCCACCATTAAATGGCTCAATTTTTCACATGGATTTGAAAAAAAAGAAGCATGACACAAAATCTGTTAGCAGCAACAAATGAACCAGGCACGCAATATAAAATGTTTTTTTTAGCTACTACTAACAGTGTACATATTTAAAATTTTATGTTCAATCTTAGATGACCATTATGTTGTTCTATTTTTATGCTGAAAGCACATTTAAATTTGAATGCAAGCAAAATGTACTCGGCATCAGAATGAATTCAAAATGTTTTTTGTGTCTTTAGGAAAAAATTAAATGAAATAGAAGTGCATTATATAAAATAATAAGCAATAAAAAAATTAAAATAAGAATAAGGATGTTTTCTAAATGTCTTCTTACTTTTACAAAAAGTTAATTTTAGATGTCTTAAAAGTTATGTCTAAGTCCCTTTTAATATACCAGTATTTCTGATTTTAATTCTTAAATAACAATTATATAGTCAAGATCTAAAAATATCTTTAAACAGTTATTACGTTATTATCCAATTGATAGCTGGTGCATCAGTAACGGTATATTTTTCATAGGTTGATTTATATATTGTTTATACCTGTCAGTTATTGTTTAGGTATATTTAGTAAAAAATCAATTTACTGTTTCCATCTAGATGAATAATCAGGTTTCAGATGGATTAATTATTGAACATTGATCAGGCAAATGCATGTATCAGAATTAATTAATTTTGATACAGGGAAGGAAGTTCAAAATTTTTTTATTGTTGTTGTTTTTATTTGACTATGAACAAAATACAAAATTTTAAAAAAAAAATTGTGAGAAAAAAAATAGAAACATATGATGATTATAGTTCTTCAATATTTTAATTACAAGAACCCAAGGTGAAAAATAATAGACATACCATAAAACCTATGTTATGTATTTCTGAAATGGAAATCTATCTCAAAATTATGATGAATATTTGTATCTGCATGAACATGTTTTCTTGCTTATTTAACTACAACTACTTCAATTACTTTCATGTTTATATTTCTACATATTTTATAGAAATTTCAGTGTATGTCACATCATTGCTTTTCAAATTCCAATTTTTAATTTCATCTGTAGATCAACTGTCGATCATTTCTCCTGCGCATTGCATGCCATTAAACTCTTACATCTAGTGATCTACTTCTATCCAATTTCTTTCACAAAGATATTCATGCCTGTATGCATATTCAGATTTTACCAATATGTGGAATCATTGACATGGGGCACTTTAAAGCAAGTTATCAGAGTTTATTGCACTATTAAGTCAATGACTTTTTTAAAGATATTTTCTTTCGGAGATAAAGTATTCATTAGTGTGACCTTGTTCATGGTCCACTGACTTTCAAAAACACACAATGTGTTTATATTCTTATATTCATTTTATCTGTCAATGAATATTTCAGTTATTCTGATTTTCTGCTGAAAGGAAAACAAACAAAAAATCCACACCTGTTATATTTCTTTGGGTCATTGATCTTATAGTGTTGACTCGGGGAGTCTATGTTAGGACACAGATCATACTCTTAAATCGATTGGTACACATTTTGCATTACATGTAGCACATTTACTGTGTACACAGAGGCCTCAAATTTTAGTGGGCTAACCATACAGGTTGTAACAGATGTTTTAAAACATGTCAAACATCGTAGCATCTGGGTTTTTTTTTCTTTAGTTTACCTTTTCAGGTTTATTTAGAATTGTTTCTAGAAATTTCTTCTCCTGTTCTATTATCAGAGACTGGGTAACACATATAGTGAGGCCTCCGTTATCTGTCTCTCATTATCAATATTGTATTCTAGACTTTTCCTAAATCTTTTTTGATTTTATTAATAACTATCTCTGAATGCATGGCAAAAAGAGAAGAAAAACACCAAATGATATGAGATATGTTTTCCTTAGTAACATTTTCTTTTGGACATTGATTGGGGTATGCTTTTACACATGAATTCAGCATACGTACAGCAAAACCATTTTGTTTATTTCCTGACATCTGAGTTAAATGTGTTAGATATTAATGTTGATAATCTTGTATATCTTGTAGCACAGTCCTGTGTCTGTCCATGAGTCGCTGATCTACGTGTCTACACTGAGTGGGACCTTCCATGCAGTCAGCAAGTCCACGGGCAAGATAGTGTGGTCGCTGGATGAAGGCAAGTTTACTTAATTAACAGTGGTATACTAATGAGTCTCATTTTATAACAGTTGATACACTCTTAATCTGGTTTCAAAAGCATGTTATAATTATTAGGAAAAAAAATATGAGCAACCATTGCTTTTAGAAATTGATCATTGCAAACCAGTTTGTAACTGTTGTAGGAGGAAATGATATTTTAAGAAATGACTCCTTGCTCTTGGAAATTAATTTTTGCACAATGGTTTGTGAACCTAGTCATTTTTTTTTTTGCAAAATATTGCATCAATCTTGTATAGGTTACATTTATCCATGAATACTGTTCACACAAAAGAAAACCCCGTTTGCTGTCACATTGACAGTTTTTATCTTGTTTTTATTGATCAGTAGAATCCAGGATTAACACAACATAAGTCAGACAGAGCTAAAATATATAAAGACATCATCACTGCTAGATTGTGTTATTTGTTTGAAGAAATTGATTGAATAATTCTTAATTAAGCCTTTTGTTTTTCAGAACCAGTGCTCAAAGTTCCTACAGCTGTAGGGTAAGTAAATATTAGTGTGAGAAATGACAAAAAAATTCTGCACTAGTTTTATTTATCACTTGGCAAATATGCATTATGAGGCATATGTCGCATATACAGTCCGTGTTAATGACTTGCACACTGTGATTTCAGACGACTGAGTTTCCTCCCCGACCCCAAGGACGGGAGCCTGTATGCGCTGAGTGATGGAAGAGAGGGGATTAAGAAGCTGCCCTTCACTATCCCCCAGCTGGTCACTGCCTCACCTTGTAAGAGCAATGAAGGGATGTTATACACAGGTAAGGGAGAGTAACTTGCGTGTAGTATACAACTAATTTTCCAAATTTTAAAAAATTGGTAGTCCTGATGAGCTTAAATGTTTTCTGAGTTAAATTGAAAGAAGAAAAAATAGTGTTTTAAATGATTGATAATGAAACAACATCTGGTACCTAACATTTATGAAGCCATCAATTAATTTTACCAAATTTATTATTTTATAAAATAATTTATTTAATATTTTACAATTGTACCAGGACACAAGAAGGACACCTGGATAGCCATTGATGTGACCACCGGAGCCAAAATGCAGACCCTGTCCAGCGACGGGACTCAGAAGATGTGTCCGTCCAGTGCTGAGAAGGTCATTTACATCGGCCGCACGGAATACACCATCAACATGTTCGACAGTAAAACCGGGTCAAAAAGGTATGGAAATTATGGATGTTATTCTGTCGAATTTGATTGGATCATTAGCTAGTAGAACAAGAAGCCTCATGACTCTTTTAATGTTTTGCAGATGGAATGCTACATTTATGGACTATTCATCCCATGTAGGAGAAGTCAAGGAATATGGTTAGAAAAATTAATATTTTGTGTAAATGGAAGTGATTATACTCTAAAAAGTTTCTCTTTGTCAAGTTTATAAAGTGCGTTTTTTTTTTCTATTTGAAATTTATTTTTGCAGAGTTGCGGCATTTCACTGCTAGTTCAACCGGAACTGCTGTAACCCTGGACAACAAATCAGGTATGATGATATAGCCTGCTTTGTAATCAACCTAGACAAGAGTTTTTCTTAAAAGAACTGACTCAGCATATCATATATACTCATTACTGTGATGTGTAACAGTAGGCAGTTATAATTATAGATTTGGATAAGCCCAAACAATCTGGACACATGTTCACTGAATGTAAATGAATTAATGATAAGTTAATCTGTATACTATTAGTCAAGAGTTTCCTCAGGTGAATTCTGTACACCCAGAGGCCACAGGGTTGAATTGAATGCAACTTGTGGTTGATACATTCTCATTAAAATAAATATGTTAGTACAGTATGTATTTTCCAAACCATTATAGGGGATGTGCTGTGGTACACAGATTTCCGCTCACCAGTGGTAGCCATGTACACCATGGACCATGATGGCCTACAGAAGGTCCCTTTTACCAGTTTTGCCCCTGAGACTTTGGACCACCTCACAGGGCAACTGTCTTCAGAACACTGGAGAAACAAGTTTCTGCTGCATGGGAAACAGCAAGTCTTTTTGTAAGAACAATGAAAAGAATTCATTATGATGCTACATTCATGGACAAAGTTTGAAATTTATTTGAAGTGTTATTTTTAAGTGAAATGAAAAACTGTCATCAGTGATACATATTTACCTGTAATTTTTATGGATAAGGAATTTATTTTTTAGCCCTACTTTGTATGTTGGTGAATATGAACATGGCTTTTTTGCCACCAATTCTCTGGTGGATGAAACTACAGTCACAGTTGCTGTAAGTATTTATTATCGAATTATTTCTAAAACCTGTGTGGAAAAAAGGGGAAAAAATATTGTATTGAAAATAATGCATACATTTGAGCATGGTCATTTGTAATGCATTGTATGCATTTGATAACCTTGAGAGTGACAATCAACATTTTTTTTAAAATTTCATTAAGGGAAATAACTTTGCTCATTTGATGTGCAAGAAATGCAACCTGTCATAATATGTTTATCAAAATCACTCTGACAAAATGTAGCATTTGTTGATATATGTATGCATTGTATTTTGCAGCCTAAAAATCAAGGTCCCTTATTGCTGGAAGGACCTGGCATATCTAACCTACCACAGGATGTAAAGCAGGGAACAGACCATCAGGAGCCGGGGACCCATAGAGACGCCATCACCGCCCACACTGTCCGGCGGCCAGAGATCATGATACTGGGTATGCTTACAATCAGTATAAGATTTTCACTGTTTTTAGGTTTACTTAAGGCCAAAATCAGAAGTTCAATGTTCATGCCTCACAAAAAATACATTTACAGACAAGAAATATATTTACAGACGTAGTCAAGGACCCCCCCCCCCCCCCCAGTGATTAAAGTTGATCAAAATTTGATTATTTATACATGTGCTGGTAGGGCAGCCAATTTTTTCCCCCCATTTAGGTTTTAACAAGGATGTTGTAACAAAAGCATGAGATAATTAACGAACAGCAAAAATGGTGATGATGTTTCCAACAATAGGCCTAGTAGATATGTATCAATCTCATATCTTGATTTAGTCATTACATTAATTTTGAAACTTAATTAAGTAAAACAATTAATATTTTTTTAATAATTGTTCAATTTATAAAATATTAAGTTTGAAAGAAATGTATAGAATCAAGCTGTAAAAAGAAAATGAAGAAAAAACATGAAACAGAATAAAAAATTATTGAACACCATTCAACCCCCAAATGTTTAGAATAGGGGCAGTCTTATTTACTGTCCAGTACTTAATGGATTTCATGAATTTGCATATATATTCAAGGCAAATACACAACCTAAAAACCTGTGACAACTATTAATTGTTAGATTACATTATATGATATACGTTGTAGGTTACCACGAGGTGCCAGACAAAGCCATGTCAAGGTTCTCGCCCGCCTTCCAAATCGAGGACCGCTCCAGGGAGGAGATAGTGATCCCCCCAAACTTCAGTGAGGAGGGGGGTCACAGTAACGCCACAGTGTCCGCCGCAGACAACAGCATGGTCATGAAGTACCTGAGCTCTGACGTCAAGTTCACCATCACTGTGGCCCTGTCCCTCATTACCATTGTGGCTGTTGTTTACTATTTCCCAAAGGTAAGTGTTATTCATTTCATTACTGTGATATCTTGTGTCAAATGGTCATAGTATTTATTGATTGTAATAAGAATCAAGCCATCATTAAAGATACATGTGTATACTTTGTTACAAATTTATGGAAAGCTGACTAATTGATTCAGTTTTCAAAGAGAAAACAAAATTTTGTGAGGGTTATGCATTGTTTAACTTGTACCTGGATTTTGTATTATTGACTGTTGTTTTCTTTATTAAGAGAACGGAGCAGTCCATAAAGATCATGCTGCAGAAGCAGATAGAGGAACAAAGAGAGAGGGACAAACAACAGCAGTCTGCCCAGACCTCTCTCCAGGGGAGGCCATCGTCCTCTGAACTCTATGAGGGTAAGGTTAAAGGTCAAGGGTTAGGCTATAGGTTAAAGGTCAAGAAAAAGTAGTGAAAAATTATAGCAAATAACATCTTTGACAGGAAAGAGATTGTTAACAACTTCCATAATTGAATTTTTTAAATGCATTATTATGTCTGAAGATAAATTCATGGTTTTCATATATAGATATCTGAACTAAGTTGTAAAGAAAGATTAAATGGGTACCGGTACTAATATTGTGAATGTGTACACTTTCATTTAATAAAGATTTTCTTTCTGTTAGCTGTGCCAGATGGTCACTACCAAGTTGGAAAAATCTTCTATAATCCAAAATGTGTGTTAGGCCATGGCTGTGAGGGAACAATAGTGTACAGGTAAGACTCTTCTCCAAAATTCAAATTGATTTCTTATATCACATTTCCTCAGTCTTTGATTATCTAAAGAATTTGAAGAATTTTGGCTTTATCTTCATTAAATGAAGCTAGATTTTGCTTTTCTGAATCTTGTATGTTGTCTAAACTTTATGGCAGTTTATCAAAGATGATATCAAAATTTCTAAATTGAATTTTTAGGGGCAGATTTGACAACCGAGATGTAGCAGTGAAACGTCTGCTACCGGAGTGCTTTACATTTGCTGACAGAGAAGTGGAACTGCTGAGAGAATCCGATCAACATTCCAATGTCATCCGATACTTTTGCACGGTAAAGTGAATTTTTTTCAGTGTAAATAAAAAAAATTGACCCTATCCTTCATGCAATAAATGCAAAATAATGAGAATGGAATTCAGGATCTTTTTCAAAATTGAATTAAATTACTGTGGAATCATCTTTGTTCTTGGCGGACCAATGTTTGTGGCCTTTGTTGGTAACCCTCACCCATGAATACCATCCTCACGAATCTGTACACAATCATTTGTTTAATATTTATTAAAATTATCCTGATTACACTACATATGATAATAAGTCCCCACGAACCACGAAAATTTTGGCTCCCCATGAACATTGACCCCCACGAATAAAAATGATTGAACAGTACATATTTTGAGCCAGTCATGTTTTTTTTGTTGTTTTTTTCAAGGAAATAGAAAATATATCTTAAATGTTTTGTTTATTGAACAGGAGGCAGACAGTCAATTTAGATACATAGCGCTGGAACTGTGTTTAGCCACAGTTCAGGATCTCATCACGGGGAAGACACAATACACATACAAAATGGACGCCATTGATATCTTATTTCAGGCCATGTCTGGGATCTCTTATTTACACTCATTAGACATTGGTAAGCAGACACTTTCAAACTTTGGTATGTTCATGAAATAAAGTGTTTCAAAGTTTCTCATTGGTCAGGAAGGCGATCATTCAAATCAAGCAGTGTTTTATTTGTTGGTTTATCATTGGCTGTGCTGTCCATTTCTAACATACCAGTAAACATTCTGTATGCCAATAAACAGTGTATGTGTTAATGCTGAACTTTATATATTTTAAACTGTCTGTCCATAAACCTCGGCATTAGTTTGTTAAAAATTGCATGTACATTGTAGGTTTACATGTCGGTAGTCATAAAACAAATTTAGTAAAATTTTATGTAGATTTCAGGTAGTAAATACTTTGCTTATCTTTGCAGTTCATAGAGATATAAAACCACACAATGTTTTGCTGTCTCAGCCAGACTCTAAAGGTCAGATCCGGGTCATGATATCTGACTTTGGTCTCTGTAAGAAGCTGGCTGCAGGTCGGATATCATTTTCACGAAGATCCGGAGCTGCCGGCACAGAGGGATGGATTGCTCCGGAAATGTTGGATGAAGAACAGAGGACGGTAAGCATGCAGTGATCATTGTTACTAGAGTGTTAGTGGTAAAGAGTTATGTTTTAGTTGTTCTTCATGTGATATTAATTACTTTACATTTTTAAGCAAAGCTTTAAGATAATGTCAAGATTATGATTGTGTGAAGATTTTTAGTTCATTGATTATGGAGATCAAAAGGACATAGACAGCGTCACCCAAAATCTTTGCTCAAATTTGATTCACTAGATCTGTATTCATTCATACAAGTTTTACTGTATCTTGTTTCACACCACCTATGTTATTAGATTAAGAGCCTTGTTATTAACAAGATGTTTTTAAAAATATTTATAAAAAGCCTTCTGTGAATGAAATATCACACAGTAAAATTATATTAATGTTGGGAACACCTAGCTGTGAAATATTATAGTTAGTTAAACTGTATTCATCAAATACAGGTGTTGATTTGAACAAAATGATTGAAATAGAGAGAATACTGTGGATGAAGGCTAGACATGTGATAACTATATACATGTAATTGGTTTTGCATATGTAATACAGCTAAAATCCATTAGCACCATTGTTAATTATTATGCTTGTTATTATTGAGTAACACTATCCTTGCTCTAATTCAAAATGAACTCACTTATTTCTGTTGAAGGCCTATCCTTGACAGAAGTAGAGTGAATACATGTACAGCCTAATCCGGATATATTGAAATTAAGGGGGCCAATAAAATTATTTCAATATATTCATAATTCAACATAAGCGAAATCGACTGACATGAAGCCTCCATTTTGTAAAAGTTCAATCCTGATCCTAAATAAAGAAGAACAAACCCGGACAAATGAATTTGATCATCGCTTATCTAATGGATACAAGCATTAAACATGGAATAATAGTATTTGAAAGTTTAATTGAAAAAGTAAAAGACAATCTTCAACCTCATTATAATTCCCTGATCGCATTCAATTACGTTTTGGGTAACTATAATCAAACTTAAATGCTTCATCACTGCTGAACGCTGCTTGTAAATTATTGTCAGCATACTCGAGTTAATCCCAAAATCCTTAGCTATTTCAGATTTAGGCTTTGTTTTCTTATCAATAATCATAATTAGTTTGTATTTAGTGCCCAAAGATAAAGTCCCATTTTAGGCCTAGCCTCAATACGTCCGTATGTACTTGAAAAGAAATAATTCAACAGTGAATGCATTTTATTTTGTAAAAGCAGTATAAAAACACATTAGGTGAGAACTTATCAATTCACACCTTTGTATATCAACCGGTCAGTCAGGCATAATTACTGTCACCAACCACCAGGGAGCATTTCAATATAACCGTTATAAAAACAACTCATCACCTTTAGGGACCGATCAGGGGCATCAAAATAAGCGATTTTTTCAAAATATCAGATTTCATTATTACCGTTTATATTTTAATGCAAAGAAATTAAGAGGCTAAAACTGGGGATTTATATTTATTTGAAAATAAGTGTAAATTCAAAATAAGCGACTTCAATTTAAGTGGAGTAAGCTGTACATGTATCTAATTAAAGAAATACAAAGAAAACATCCAAATTTACTCACCATTTACCCTTACCCTGTGAGTTTTGTGAGGGAAAACCCCACATTTTTATGAAAATGAAAAAAAATTGTCATATACCAAAGGGGTGGATTTAATCAAATAGGACATGAAGTACATAATGCAATGCACTTTTTAAAGTCCTTAGAACTGAGCCAAATAATTTCTTTTTCAGACCTGTGCTGTAGACATATTCTCAGTAGGGTGCGTGTTTTATTACGTGCTGACGAAGGGGAAGCATCCGTTTGGAGACTCGCTGAGGAGACAGGCGAACATTCTGTCGGGGGATCACAGCCTGGACGGTCTGCCCATGACAGGTACTGACCGTGTTAAGTACTCACACACACACACACACATAAACCCAGCACTAGCGCCTACATGTAAAGCCAGGACTAGCTCTTGTAAACTTAAGCATTTGGGCCAAAAAGTGTTACAGATGAATCTCCACATTTGGATCATAAGTACATTGTATCTCAGAAACTTTATGTCGAAGCGAGAGGGAAGTTGCAACCAATTTCTTTTTGTGTTTAAACCATCTGTATTGAGAGTCTTGTGTTATCTTGAAGTTTTACCACAATTTGTTCCCACAGATTTTAAGCTAACAAGTTTTGACTGTTCCTGTATTGTAATCAATTTCATTATTAATTACGTGTTCAATGTGTTGGTCTCAATTACTTATTTCAGAGGGATATCTAAGAAGAAATCTCATTGAGAAAATGATTAGCTATGACCCTAGTGAGAGGCCAACAGCAAAAACGGTGCTACAGCATCCCTTCTTTTGGAGCAGGGAAAGACAACTCATGTTTTTTCAGGTACATTAAATACATGTACCTTTTATCCATCGTATTAATGATTCTTCACAGATTGGAGAACTATTAATGAAAATACATTAATGCAGGTGCATGTGTGTTAAAATGATTTAATACATTTATTTTTGATCAGGATGTTAGTGACAGAATTGAAAAAGAGGCTGCAGAGAGTGATGTTGTGCAGCACTTGGAACGTGGGGGTCTGGAGGTGGTCAAGTTTGATTGGAGGAGACATATCACTGTGGAACTTCAAAATGGTACGATATACGACCAGTAAATTTTATTAAACGCATGAACATGTTGAGATTGTCATTTGGATACGTGTATGCTCAATAATCTCTGCAGATATGATTAACAATAATAAACTGAGTGTGTTACAACTTTGTATACAAGAAGGAAAACATTGTTTAAAATTGGTTCTTTAAAAGGGTTAGATGAACTGTGACAAATCCTATCTATGGTACTGCATGCTGTCTAGAGTTTTTCTTGTTGAACATGTATACATGCACACAGGCAATATAATAATAGAAAGTGCATTTATTTATAAGACTTACATAATTATGTTCAGTACATGTTCATGTATATGAATATCTGTTGTTGTAGATCTGAGGAAGTTTAGAACATACAAAGGACAAAATGTGAGAGATTTATTGAGAGCTCTGAGGAACAAGGTATGAGGGTATCAGTGAAATTTATAGAAAGTAACTGTTTTATTTCTGAGCATATTTTAATATATGAAATTAGATACCAACAAGAATCTTTAATACTTAACAGTATTTAATTATGACCTGAAAATGTGTTGATTTTGACACAAGGTCATTTGTGCAAGTTCATGGTCACTCACAAAAAATGCATAATTGCAGATTTTGCCATATCTTGTAATGGAAACTGATAAGAAGTTAAAACTTGACACAAAGATTGTGAACTGAAAATATGGCCTGACCTTGAACTTTGATCATTTTATGCAAGTTTAAGGTCACTGGAAGAAAAATAGTGCATCCATAACTTTCCCAAATTGAAATACTCAAAATAATTGTTTACTACAATTTTTCACTTCATATCCTTATATTTGTGACACAATTTAATCTTAAAGTGAAATTATATGCTTCCCATATTGAAACTGCCATTACCAATTCATTACATTATATGCTTGCCCAAAATTTTCTGTTTTCATTCCATTAGCAAAGTATATTTCTGTGCAGTACAGCAAAATTTTTTTTTTTTAATGTTTGGAGGTATCATTTGTACGGTAAGCTTGCTCACAGTACCTTTATGTACATTGGTTATACAAGATAATATCTTGGGAAATAAAGTAGAGAGTATGCAGTAGATTTAAATATATTCTAAAGACTAACTTTGTGAAGGCCTTCGCTGTTGTCATTTACTCATGAAGTTTTTTGTTCTACAGAAACACCACTATAGGGAACTGCCAGAGGAAGTGAAGAATTCATTGGGAGCAGTGCCCGACCAGTTTGTGTGTTACTTTACCTCCCGTTTCCCCAAACTCCTCACCCACACGTACTATGCCATGATGTGCTGCAAACAGGAGCGGGTTTTTCATCAATACTATAACATGGAGGAGAGCTGAATTATGTATAGCAAAGAAAAGTTTTGCTTTTGTAAAAAGGTTTATGTCTCATATTGGAAAAATTTTCACAATCGTCATTCCAGATTCTAAGACTTTTTTTTGTTATCTTATTACTGATGCAGCTTTTTAATGTATTCAAATTTTGCTCTTTTCCATTTTTTGTGTGAATATTTTGTTGCAGGTAGGGCATTTTGTTACCATGTCATTTTCATTTGAATTTCTGGATTTTGCACATCTTTTGTGACTCTTTCCGATTTTTTGAATTTTGTACAGATTGAGGGAGATTTTCATTTTTGAACAATTTAATTTGTAACCATATTGTAAAAAGAGCTCATTTTGTTTTCTGTGTTTCTTCATTATCAAAACCATTGCGTAGGTTTTCATTTGGTTTATGTTGCACATTTTTTTTCATACTCCAGTTGACAATGCATAGCTCAAGTATTTGCGAAGTGACATTATACCCATTTTTTTCAAAAGAAACTTCATAAAATCATTGTTACATGTTTAATATACGAGTATTTTAAGATACAAGATATGTGTAGCGTTGCCTTATTTTATAGGAACCCTACACAAACTACAGTGTTTGTTACATTATTGAAAGAATACTTTTCAGAATTAGGCAATTATATTGAAGTGTCATGTGATCGGATAGTTGAGATTTGATTGGGTGACGGTAATGCTTTCGGAATCATTGTTACGCATCATTAAAAGATGTCTCTGTTGTTTAAATGTACATATTAAGTTATTTTTTAAAAAAAAAACCTAATTATCATTAATTGTGTTTTGTGATCATTTTATGCATAATGCACATGTTTGAATTTCCTGGCGCAGTAGTTTTAATCTCAAATGTAAATGTATATATGTTTACAGGATTTTAAAAAGTCAATTAACGTACTTCTCATTTTAAAGTTACACTTACTGAGTGTACTGTCAAACAATGTTAGTTTAGAGTACTGGTACTGAGTCCTTGTTGTTACCAGTTTGCCATCTTTTTATTTTTGTTGTGTGTAAATTATCTCGTGTATGCAAGTGCATTTATTTTAAAAGATGCAATTCATCTGACAGTTACTTTTTTTTATGAACACTGCGGATATATTAAGGAAAAGTTTGTAATCCTTATGAAATGCTTAATTAATCAAAACCATCTGCTTATTTCAAACATGTAATAAGCGGAAATACATGTAAGCTTGGGATGTTTGTCACAGGATTAAGATACAGCCACTGCTGTAGGCCGTATCTGTCTATCAATATGTGTGCATATCTTAATTCTGCTTTTAATCGGTGCATATATTCCTTGCTTTTCTTTGTTTTTCTCAGTTTCGTTGTTGTATCTGTTGAGATTTCTAAAAATATGTTGTATTTAAATCATCACATAGACAGTAAGATCAAATCACTAGCTTTGGTTTAGAATAAGATTTAATATTCTAGCTTTAAAGATATTTGATTCATATTATATACCATTGTACTTTTTCTCTGAGAAATCTAAAGTGTGCTGCAGTGTGCATTTGGTGGAATTTTACTAATGAAAGAATCATCAAACATTGTATAAATTATAATTTTAATTTAAGTAGACTAGAGTTTGTTTTTTTTTGCAATATTTTTCCTAGTCTTACATTCCTTCCAAAAATGATAGTAATATATGCATGTAGATATTTATTTTGGTCCATTCATGTGCGTGCAAGATGAAATATGTTTATGTCATGAATGCAAGTTTTTGAATAATGTTTCCATGAATAAGTGTTTCTTCAAAAGTAAATCCGATTAAAACTTCATTTTTAGATTATTTTTAAAAGGAGGTTGTGTGGATTTTGACATCATTAATTTTACATGTACAAGTTAACAAAACTACATACATATTGTAATTTTTCTTTACAAATTTTGACTTGGCACTTTCATTCCTCAAAACCATTGCATTGATATTTTATCATCCCTATCATCAAACTTACAATGGCAGTTGTTTCATAATGATGTATTTTATGTTGGAGAGAGAGCTGAGTTTTTATTGTGAGTGTGTAGAATTGTAAAAATGACTGTGCGTAAACTGTTATAAAGTATGTTTATATATATTTTTTAATATATTGAAATAAAGGATGAAAAATGGTAAACTTATCCTTTTTATATGTGGTTTAATGGTATATCTTATTATTTTTATGTAAACACTAATTAGTGTGTGTGTAGAACGACACAACCAGATCTCAGATAAAAAAAAAAAATAAAGTTGATTGATGCATCTTTCATGAAATACCCCCATATAAGTAGCAAACAATTAAAATACCAAGTTTGATGCTTAAAAAAATTGTCAATGTTTTGTAGGCAAAAAAGCCTGGGATGCAAGAATTTCTTTTTAATATCTGAATAGGAATACATATCAGGTGGCTTTGCAGGCCATGCACATAGTTGTAGGTCTTGCAGATGTGTAATAGGATCCAAGATCATTGTCAAAGTGGATACTGGCTCTGAAAATGGTCCAAAGGTTGAAGACCTTTAACAACACTTATGAGATCTCAGATAAGTAAACTATACTCTTTAAAATTATATTGCATTTCTTATTTAGCTTTTCCTATATTTCAAAGCCTTTCATAATACTCCTTGTAATCCAATCCAAATACACAGAAAACTTGACACAAATTTGTCATTTTGTCCAATTTGTCATTACACTGTTAATGAAAGAAGGCCATGACAATTTTCCATTTACTGGTAGTTAATTTTTTTAAACATGTACAGTATATTTGGCATCTTGTACATTATTCCTCGTGTTTCTTTCAGTGATTAAATTCATTCTGATAAAATATTGCAATTTAAAATCCATTCTCATTACGGTAATTTTTCATTATAATAACAACGAAATTAATGTATTTAGCTTTAAGCTTTTAATGTCACCTGAATGTGATACAACAACAAAAAATCATAATAAAATAAAACGAGACATGCAAATCCAAACAGAAAAAAATGCACATTGTGTGAAATGAATTCATAATTTTATTTCGTCATGTATATACATGAACATATATCTCCCAGACTGACTGAGCACCATGTCTTGATACCTGTCATTTGAACACACAGCCAAACCATGTTTAAGTAATTTTAGAACTAACAAGGAAATTATTGGTTTAACCAACTTTATGGGAAAAAAAATGTTGATCTCGTATATCCGATTATTTCACTCAAACAGAAGCATGCAGCTTTATATTAATGAGTACACGCACCATCCCCAAAGCAAGACAGGAAATATTTTAATTATTAGGGCCATAATTTTTTACCAGGTAATACATGTATGTCGTTATTACGGTACATTCTTTATTTTCATGCATGTAAACATCCTAGATGTATTTTTTTTTCAAAGTGAAAATCATATTTGTAGACTTTCTAATTTAAAATGTTAAATTTTTAGAGATTGAATTCTTCTTATTAAAGCAAGTCTTCTACTTTCATTCTGGTTAGCCTCAGGGTTTAAAAGCAGCAAAGTTTATTAAAAAAACAGTAACAATGTCTTTCTCATCAATGCCTATACCACTCTCACTCGTAAAAAACTTAATGGATTTAGCAGTGTAGGTCAAGTACCTACCATTGTTTAAAAAAAATCAAAAACTTTCATTAATTACAATATTTTAAAGGAAATGAAAATTAACACAAGAACATACAAGCTGCAGTCGCTCAATAAAAACTTTCAAATCGAAGCTTACAGTTCAATAAAGTTAAATTGATTCTTAATTACGCACTAGCCGACTTCTCTTACATTTTAATAATTAGCACATACAGTTGTACGTGACAAAAGGGCAGTTTCCCTTACTTAAAATGGACAAAATTTGTAACATTTAAGGTAATTAGTCATAAATAATCAAAGCATTGAATAACAGCTCTATATAGATATAAATATCAAAAATTCCATTAACTCCTATTGGTAGTTTTTGAAAAAAATTATGACGTCTGAGATACATCCAGCATTTTTAATCAAATCTTCCAGCTTGCATGTGTCAGACACAAAATATACATGAATAATGAATTAAAATGGCAATAATTTGTAGAATTCAGGGGATACTAATAAAACAATTCAATTTAGACTGCTTATAAATTCGCAGTCTTGGTAAAGAAATCTGTTTTTCTAGAACATTTTTGGTAAAAATATGAACAGTACACATACTAAACATTTAATGGCATTTGCAGAATATGAACACGTGAGAGAAGAGTTCAAATTGGGAGATTGTGTGAACATATGCAATAGGAGGTCGATTTTAGGGGTTTGGGGGGAAAAAATTGCAGATCTGCAAATTATACCTATCCCCTAAGAGAGAGCCAAGTACTAGACTACCGGTTATGCATTTGCACATGACTGCTAGTGATATAATAAGCTCTGCCTCTTAAATAATTTGCATGAATCGGTACAGTATACATGTATATCTGTGTGCATTGTGTGGGAAGGTTTTCCTTCAGTCATAAGTGGTTTTGTGTGGTGTTACGTGATATGTCTACACCGTTATTTTTGGGCTATGACATTTTAAGTTCCTGCACTTCTTTGCCTTACGTTTGTCTTAAGATACAGTACTCATCAACTCCTTTACAGTTATATACTCATTAACTTCTCTATATATACAGATATTATGGTGAATACTGGTACCTGAACTTAATTAGGGCAAATAATTAGAACATTTTCCTACGGATTTAGCATTTTTTCATTCATTTTAATGATATGTTTTGCAAGAAAGCTAGGGGTTGAAAAGATAAGATTTACAATCAAATGATTATAATGACCAAAACACACTTAAACTCTTACTGCACATCATTTTAAATGATGGACATCATAAAGCTCTGAAATGCTCTTTCAATAATTGGCAACAGACAAGAAATTGCAAAAGTTCATGGTAAAAAAAGGTCATACATGTGTTGAATCCATTGATTTAGAATGTTCATAAATACTAAACTCTATTTAATAAGCATGATAAGTAAATGTGTGAAATTAATAAGCTAATTAATCAATGATGTAATTTTTAATTGCTATATGAAACTGATAAAAATCTGCAATAATTATTTCAAAATAAAATACTATAACAGAGAGTTAATATTGAAAATAACATTTGTTGTATGACTAGGAAATAACAAGTATATTTCTGTAAATGAACACTCAATAATTAATCTCTATTCATAAAAAGAAAATAGAAACAATTTTGTAAATAAATTGCTATTCAAAAAAAAATCATTTGCCAACATATAAATAATTGACAATTTTTAAAGACTTAATTAATTCATAGGCAAGATTATAACATGCATACTTATCAACAAACACCACTAATTCTAAATTTTTACATTGTACTTGAAGCACATAGATATAGCTAATATCTAATCAAAGACATAAAAGAATTTATCTTAAGGTCAGATATTGTTTCATGATGACTGGCAATGGTAAAGCATTTATATGCTTGATGAAGTCTTTTCCTTTGCAGCTTTTGCTGACTGTATTTCTCACTACTCTCCGACAAATCTGTCGAAGAAGTGGCGGCCTCTGGTATTCTGAATTCAACAGGGTCAAAATTTGAGTGTCCAGTTCTCCATCCATCAGTAACGCTCTGTGAACACTCTTGATTTCCGAAGTGGGTAGTCCTGCACACAAAATTAAACGAACAATTTCAATATTTTTACTCTTGGCTGCCCAGAAAAGCGGGGTTTGCTGAGCCATGATGGACACTTTCGGACCTTCCAGATTGCTTCCATGCAAGATCAGAGTCTTGGTGATGATTGAACTTACTCGGTAGGTCAAGGCAGTGAGAAGAGGGGTGTAATTAAAACGGTCAGTTTTGTTAACACTAGCACCATTTGAGATGAGATACTCCACAAGATCTGGCATTTGCTGTCGAGAAGCTACCCACAATGCTGTGTGACCATTATTGTCCACTGCATCCAAATCGGCTCCTGCATTCACTAGAGCCACCACACCTTCTAGAAAATGCATTCTGCAAGCTGTGATAATGGGTGGTTCAATACGATTCAGATGATCTTTGCTGCATATGTTCAACTTCAATTTTCTGCTTTTCTCGCTATGCCTCATTAACAAGCCAAAAATGTCGAAGTGTCGCTTGTAGAGCGACAGTGACAGTACTGTTGCTCCTTTCACAAGAACATTGAAATCCACGTCTGGATGGGAAAGCAGAATATTCCTAACTAACTGAGTTTCTCCTGAAATGACCGCCATGTACAAATCAAACACCAGATGCGATTGATTGTACTCATTTATGGCCTGAAAAGAAGTGCACAGAAGATTATCCATCCCCCTGTCACTAGATCTCTGCATTTTTACCGGCATAATATCCTCTACTCCACTACACTTTTGCAAAAATGAAAATTGTGGAATAAATTGATTTTGCAGCCTCTGAATAAAATGTATCCGATTAACTGCTCAGTCTACAGAACCACGCCGCAGGAGATTCTTTCAACATATTAAATTCATTATCACCTTTGGTGCATGTTGACAACCGCTCTCACTATCGGTCCCCTGTGGTTATCGACGGATCAGGAAAGACGCAAACGGATATATTTAAACTGTCAGATGGATCATGTCTGAAGACGTACGTCACTTCATTTTGTTATGTTATTAAAGGAACAAGTGGTGTAAACTTAATGCAGATACAGTTTGGCATAAAACACTCCTTCCTTTAAGTCTTACTATCTGAGAATTGTTTAAGTTGCGTTTTGCGTCAATATCTCGTTGTTAACTATGTTTACATGTATTGATATTTGACGAGGTTGAAGTAGTGACACTTCCGTATTTTCGGATAAAATGTAACACAGATTTCCATTGGACAAAAAATAATTCATCCAATCAAAAAACCCCTCTCTTGTAATATTTGGGGTTGTCGTAACATACCTAAACAAAGTGAAAAATGCCGACTTGTTTGAGAGCTAAGTGTGTAGTTGTAGGTATGTTGGATTTAGATACATGCATTTTATATTACGTACTGCCAATAGATCTTTCGTTTTCCGTTTGGTTGAGAACATTTTTGCGAATTTCTTTAACGCAATGTTGATAAGTGCTTTTATACAATTGCATATAACCATGATAACCGCACTTTATCAGGTTGGGACCACTCTCCCAAATGGGATATAATAGTCCGTTTGGGATATAATAGCCCAAATGGGATATAAATTTTAAGTGCAAAAAATAAAAAAAATTGATTTTGAAATTTTTGATATAAATCCGCATTAGAATAGATGAAATACAACAACTTTTGGTAAACAACTTTTTCTGTAGCTGTACTATTACTGAGATTGATCCCTCAGTTTATCCAAAACTTCTTGGGGATCAATCTTACAAACTATAGAAATATAAGAAAACTTCTTAACCAAAAGTTGTTGCATTTTATTCACATTAATGCGGAATTATTTCAAAAATTTTAAAATAAAAAAAATATTTTTTTGCATTTCAAATTTATATCCCATTTGGGCTATTATATCCCAAACGGGCTATTATATCCCATTTGGGAGAGTGGTCCCAACCTGTTTATGATGTATTTAGTTACAATGTACAATAATAAGCTAAACATACTTTCCAATTGATAAAGGCCATTGACTGAAAACTATTCTGTACCGTTAATCACAGTTAACAATTCTTAAACTATACCACTGGTAAAATTGTTAACTATAGCTTTAATATGATTGAGAGTTGCAAAATTTCACAGAAAACTGAGTGTTTACAATGTAATACTGTACTGGCGTGCGACCAGTTCTTGCCGAGTACCATTTCTCGCCAGTACATTGTGACGTCACAATTTTATGTGTTGATAAAATGACGTCAAAATGTACTGGCGAGAAATGGTACTGGGCGAGAACTGGTCGCACGCCAGTATATCTTACAAAAATCATGTTTTCTTATTCTGTGTTTTTCAAATGTAAAGCAATGTTAATTTTATATTTGTAAATATTGTACCCTAAAATTAATTTGTATGAACAATGCTGTAAACTATAATAGACTTATAGTTAAAAGTCGTTAACAATTAAACTTTATCAGATAAATATAAGAAATATTTGTTTTCATGGTTAACTGATAAGTTACTGTTGTGAAAACTTAATTATTATGGCACACTAAATTCACAAAATTGAGCTATAAAACATAGCTTCACCGTTGATAAACTTAAGTTTATTCAATTTCAACTATAGTATATAGTTTACAAAGTTAAGCATTATCTAGCTATAACTAACGTCAGATTGATTAAAAAACTATCCATTTGTAAATTTTTAAACAATATCTAACAGATGTAAACTATACAAATATTAATCAAAGTTTAATTATCTGTCTGAAAGACTGTAAAGAAATGTTAACATTAATAGATTTTGCTGATAAATAAATCCCAACACCTGTAAACTAATATGATATTTTATAAATTTTGATCTATTATAGTTACAAGTTGTGAAACAATATTTTTCAGGTTAACGATTGTAAACTATATATTTTAAAGATAAATTGTGACTTACATTTTTTCAATATTAGTTTATTACCATAAACTTACAATCACAATCATAATCTATGAAGTTTACAGTTGTAAAATGTAGAATATGAATCTAAAAGTATTTTAACTGAATAAGATTTTCTATTTAATTCTCAGAAATTTATGCACAAAATTATTACCTAACTATAGTTTGATAATAAACTAAAGGTTAAAGTTGTGAAATATATTAAATGTTTCACTGAAAATTGTTTATAGATCTTTAAATTAATACATAATCAGATTATTATAGTCATTCTGTCATTAATCTGTGTCTTTGAATTGTTAAACCCTGTTTATCACATTTTTATAAGTTCTGTGCCTTTAATGTTTATTTAGTAACTATAATTTATGAACCATACAAATTTATTAATTATTATACCTGTCCATGAAATAGTGCAGAGCATACATTGACTTTACCTCATTTGTGATAAAATTATTTCTTTTTATGGATGAGGAAATAAATTATAAGCTGTTCGTAATGTAATTATTACTAAACTTAAATATACTTTAAATCAACACTCTATCACCACAGAAATAGATAATTTTTTATTGCGGGGGGGGGGGGGGGGGGGGGGGGGTATGAAAATTTACGTTTATATATTTTTGTATGACGCTTAACTTTTAATATGTTTCCCCTAAAGTACTCAAATAAATTTCGAGTTTAAGATCTCAATCATCATCTCAAATTTGCCCATTTAAAAAGAGTGTAGCAGTTTGAATTGTTTTAAAATACAAATGTACTAAATTTGTGGTCTGCAGTGACTCGTTTAATATATCCAAATCAGAATTAACTTATTTGAACGAATCTGTGATTAGAAAACCAGAAGTCAGTTACATAACACATACCACACATGTACGTCAGAAGTGAATAACCATATGTGTACTATATAGGATACAACTTGAACTCTGTGTACCGATACACCTGTTTAATGTGGAAATATAACCCACCTACAAGGATCTGACTGTTTCCTTATCAACACAGTACTTACCACTTAGCGGTACTTGTAGAAGGAATTTAGCTGTAATTGTTCCACAGTCCAATTTTATGACCATTGAACCTTCAAACACGTGTGCATCTGTACATGAACAGACAGCAAATGAACTCTATCTGGACCTGGGTTTTTTTCATCAACGTTTTTATTTACTCTGGGGGGAAAAAAGTTTATATATATTAACAATAATCTAGCAAACTTACTTCAGAATACATGTATGTGCGTGTTATTTATATTCACTCAATCTAAAAAATGATTGACAACTTTACCAATACTTAAGATGGAAGAAGTTCAAGTTACTCTGATGACAATCTGAATTGTCAACCCAAATATTTCCATCAAGCTACAGATCGGCAGCTAATAATCAGATCATGTTATTTACCCAGCTGAGGTTGGTGCAACAGTGACAAAACATGTGTTACTTTTTTTGCCTTATGTGAAGATCAAATTTTGACATAAGATGTGTAAACATTTGACTAGTTCCCTTAAGTAACAGCAAATTGTACTTATAAACTAATGCATTTGTCTTTTGTTTGTCTTGTGTAGGGGACTCCACAGTTGGGAAGAGTGCCCTCTGTCAGGCCTTCCATAGTGATGGCTCACATTTTCCAAAGAACTACACCATGGTAACCAAACAATATCATACCATTGTATCATTTATCGAACAATAATTTGATTATGGTATATAAATTGTATTTCGATCCTCTCATCGGTGTAAATCACGGCCAGTATGTACGATCCTCTCCCATAAGGGGAGGGCTCTGTGGACTCTGGACTGTGGCTCGAGACAATGATCTCTAAATTACCGTACAAAGAAACAAGCATTTGTATTGAATATGATTATCACATGATTAGCTATTTTTAATCCATCAACTTTGTATTATCTAAATAGATATGTCTCTTATTAATAATTCAGATGATTTACATGATCATAATATGATTAAGGTGAAAGTCTGCATGTGACAATTTTGTGGCATTTTATTTTAATAGACCACAGGAGTAGAGCTACTGGTCAAACATGTGAACATTCCTGATTCAAAAGACAGTGTGGTAAGTACTTGCGAATCACAAAATTAAATATTAACACCCCAGTGACATGTAAGCACTGTAGTCGCAAGCAAGATTATCTTTCCAATTTTAATTTGAAAAGAAGAAAATGTTGGTTATTTGAAATTTATATTAGTTTTTTAATATAATTCATTAGTTCACATGTTTTTTCTGTAAATTAATATCTCTTTCATGTGAAAGTTTTAAAAAATAAATATATAGTCTTAAATATTGATCCATGGCATGGTATTAGAAGATATATGGAGATAAAAGTTAATTATATTAAAACTTCAAAGCATAAACTATTGCAATATCATTTTACACACAGATACATGTATTATAAAGTTCATAGTTATCCATTTTCATATACCTGGCTGGTCATGGCTTATTATACTAGGAACAAACAGTACTGGTAATTTAATCTCGGTCCACTCCAATCCTCTAGAAAACAACACCAGTACATGTACTGGTATATTGACATGCAGATACTGTACATGAAATACAATCTTTATAACACCTACTGGTAGCTGTAGTAGTGTATACACAGTTATTTTGGCCTTTTGTAATTTTTTCCCTTTCTACACTTGCAAATAGTTTTCATCCAGACACAATTGTGATTAAAGAGAGATAATTTGAGACCTGGGAATTTGCCAAGTCTTTAATTCGTCAGCTGACAACGGTCAGCTGACAACGAGGGTGAAAAGGGCGAAAATTAAAATGAGGGCGAATATTTCCCTGTTTACAGAATGCTCTTTGTTTTCAGGAACTGTATATGTATGACTCTGCTGGTAAAGAAATTTTTGCCGAGCATGTTCAAAACTTTGTAAGTATACTTGTGCAGCTCTAAATGGTTATTTCTCTCTTGTATAGTAAATGCAGATGAATAAATGTCAATAACTGAAAGTTGAATAAACTTTTAACCAATGACGTATTCAATTTTACTACACATGTTACATGCTGTGGTTTCATTAATATTCAAGGGTATCAATTTTCATGGATAAATGAAAATCACAGTTTCAAGGATACGTAAATTTGTGGCCAATGACCTTATCAATACAAAATTCTAATAGAGATTGCACTTCAATGAACACTTAATTTCGTGGATCAATTTCATAACGGAATCCACGAAAATTGGTATTCATTGAATATTGATGAAACCACAGTAGTCATTTGAACTTCATTGATAAAACAGGGAAAGAAATGAATGTTGTATGACTTTTGAATTTGTTTTCTCATTTAGTGGGAACAACCATCTGTTGTCATGGTAGTGTATGATGTCACGAGTGAAACATCATTCTCCAGTTGCGCTAAGTGGTTGGAGCGGGTGAAATCTCAGAAACCTGAAGTACAGATACCAGGTAGTGTAAACTCACTGTCAAAAAACAGATTACTCAAAAAATATATGAGCAACATATCTGAACAGAAAATATAAGACATTGAACACATGTATACTGTACTTTAGCACTCCAAAATCTGAGACATGGCATATTTTTATATTTTTGCATTTTCACACACAAATCTGTCAAATATTGGCAACATATTTTCAGTGAGAATAATATTTAAAATTGTTGCACCTGAATGTTCGATATTTTGTCTATTAATTGACATGTACAGATGCATGAGCAGATCTAGCTTGAGAATGGGGGTGGGTCAGTTAGAACCCTCCCTGGAAAATTCAAAATCCAAGCTGATTAAATTTACATTGTAAAATTAACACACACACCCTGAAAACAAAAGTATAAAGGTACATGTATACCCCCTCTATACCTGACATTTTTTGTTTATTGAAGGAGTATTGGTAGCAAATAAGATTGATTTGGACGAGAGACGAGTTATCAGTCCTAAGGCAGGAATGGAGTTTGCAGAGAGCAACGGACTCAAATACTTTGAATGCTCAGCTGTAAGTTTACAGGAAATATAGGAAATGCTTTTCTTTTGTTCAAAATCACTGTTGATAACCAAAGTTTTTGAATTCTCAGCTGTTAGTTTTATGAAAATAAAGTTTCAACTGAATTTAGCCAATGAAGTTATTTAATAGCTGTACGTTTAAATTATCAATACCAGAGCTTGGAAAAATGAGCTGCTTATCAAATTCTTGGAATGTTGTAAACCAGCAATAACCCATCAGTAAAAATGATTTAAATCATGATGTCCATGCATAAAGATATAATTTACTAGTACATTTAGTAACAGACTCTTTTTCTTTTTCAGAAAGAAATGCAGAACATTGATGCCTCTTTCTACTACCTGGCTAACGAGTTTCACAAGTTATACCAAGACCGACTAGAGACATTCAAATCCCTGTCATAACCTTAATGTATTTGATGTCAGTTAAACATTCCGTCCATATTACTGTACAATATATATATGCTTTTAAAAGATATTTCTGTTTATTTGTTTTTGAATCTATAAAAAAAAAAAATAGATTAAGAACATGGTGCCTTGCAAGTGTTTTAAATGTGTTTACAATGCCTGTCTTTTAAACAGGTCCTGCAGTCGAACTTTTATCTAATATGTACATTCACATACTAAACTTGGAATTCTATTCAAAGAAATCACTAACTCATTTTAGTGGATGCGCCTTGTTCTCTGCATGTGCAGCGATGATCCTGCACAGCCTCCTAGTGCATGTATCTCAGCTTTATTTACATACTGAGCTACATATTTTGACTTCCACCCCTACCTGCGTATGTGCTGCCCATGTTACTGACTCATTTTAGTGGATGCGCCTTGTTCTCTGCATGCGCAGCGATGATCCCGCACAGCCTCCTAGCGCTGCGTGACTGAGGCGCTTCGTGTACGTTGGCAACGCCGGATCATTTTCTTAAATCATTTGAAATATTGCATCGACTTTTTAATGTTTTTGGCATTAAAAATATAACATTACATTCTCAATGCAGTCAAGGAAACATGTATTTTTTGGTAAGGGGGCGGGGGCCAATGGTAATTATATCAATTGTTTTCATAAGACTAAATCAAAAATGAACAGGAATTTTTTTTGGTATTTTAACTAGCACTCTAATGGCTATAGCTGCAGGTCTGTAGCTACCGTTACGTTATTAAAAATTTCAGATGGACAACCTGAAATCTCCAGTTTCGTTCGCTTTTTTTTTAAAGTTGCATATTTCTATACAAATATTTGATTCCAAAATATTCCCCAGATATTTTACTACAGATAATGTGACTTTACTTGATATTCTTTTAAACACCATTACCTGCCCTGTGAGATGAAGTGGTGCAGTTTGTTGACATGTAAAAAGGCGACCCTCAATCTGGAAGTGACTTAATTTCAGAGGTCGGTTAGCGTTTAAGAGAAAGTCTGAGGCAAATAAAGAGACGATGCCAGAAGAATTGCCTGAAGAATTTAATGGTACTAATTATTTCCACAAAATTATTTTGGGAATAAGATGAATTGATCATTCCAAAACTATCACAATATTTTGTGTGCCGTTAATTTTGAACTGTTAAATATGTATGGAACAAGCTCCCTGGTCGTCCATCAGATTTTTTTTTCAGATCAGGAGTTACAAACCTGCAGCTATAGTGGCTACTAAACCGATTAAAATCAGGTCCTTGTATTTGATCTACTCAATACACTTATGTGTAGTAGTGATCTGCATAATGGATCCAAAGATCTGAATTACCTGGCAATCAGATTGAAATGACTGCAAGTACATTGCTCAATCCATTAAATTCATTCAATTTTAATGGAAAAATTGCTTTATTGTTTATAACTGTTTACATAAAATATTTTAATTTATAAACAAATTCACATTTCATCATTAACAAACATAAAACAATTCAGTAAATGAGTAACCAACTACAAATGCATGAGAAAAATACTTGCATAAGAATAGTACATCTTTAATGAACATGTATATACATATAAAGAACATTTTTAAAATGTCCTTCCTCGGGTACGTTTACATAAGAGATATATATATATATATATATGTATATATATAGGATAGAGAATACTTTACATTCCTGCAATTAGTTCTCCGATTCTGTTGTTTTGAATCAAATAGCAAAAATATGAAGCCACAAAAACTGAATATTTTGTAATATTTCATATACAGGTACAGTAGTTTACATCTGTTAAAAAAATAAGAGCATCAATAATTTTAAAATGGGTGAGGGGTGCTTCTCACATTTTTATGCGAAGTTGCAGATATACTTTGTGTTTCACTGGGAATCTACTGTAATGTCTAACATACAAATAACTGCTAAAACCTACTTTGATTTTTAATGATTTTTGATTTTTGATCAGGGATCCAAACAGTTATCACCATAAAACCTAGAATTAAAAATAAATGAGATTGGCGAAAAGCCCCTGATCATACTTGGTCTTAAATTTACAATACGCTAAATTGACACGACAATTATAAAGAATATGAAATTATTTGCATTTTCATGTTGCAACAATACTTTATACATCTATGAACTGCATAAAATGGGACTAGAAAACACACTTTTAAACTAAGTAATATTATACATGTATATTGTCAAAATACAGCTAATATCTATGCACTATCAAAAAAGCCATTTATAATTCTAGGCATGCAATCTAATATAGTAATGGAACAGAAATATACTACTGAAAAATACAAATATCTATAATAAACAATATGCATTAATAAGCAAGCACAGGAAGGTTATATAAAGTCTCATTTTAGGAAATTTTTCAGTGTTACAAACAAACAAAAATGACATTGAATGTCGTATTCATGCAAGTCTACCTCATTTACTAGTTGATTAAAATTTATGCTCAGGCAAACAAGAAATTTTTATAATCTAAAACTTGCAAATAAAAATGGCTTGTGAACATGAAATTTGAGTTCTTTAAAATATAGAGATTTTATTACCATGCAAGATGTCCATATGTAAGGGAGGGAGTAAAAAATGTAACTTTTTTTTTATCCGAAATCTCCTTTTATCCAAGTTCCTTAAAAATGAGTATTACTAATAAATGTACCGGTACTGTAAAACATATATGCCACTTTCCCTAAATAATGTTTAACCATTAAACACAATTCTTGGATGTAATTTAATGCTAAAAAAAATAAATTGTGAACATTTAGACCAGTAATTATGTTAGAAATAAGACAACTTTCATCAATTCTTATATCTCAAAAACTCCCATGCCTCCTTAAATTTAGTGCCTGAAACAATTTCTATTAAAGTTGTCTAGAACTTAATATCATTTTACTCCAGAAAACTGGTGACTTTTGACCTGGTGACTTTCAACAAGGTCATTAAGTCACTTGCCACACATATTTGACATGTACTTTGCAAACAGACTGTTCAAACAATAAATGTATGGTTCAACAACATTAAAACAAAAAAGTAATGCCTACTTTAAAAGGGGAAATTAAGGTAGTTTTTCATGCAGTATGACCAAATTACAATAATAATTTACTTTTTTTTTATTTTGTATTAGTATTTTGTCATATTCAATATCTGGTGATTAGTAAATCTCAACTGAAGTGCATATATACTGTCATGCGGATAGGCAAATACTAAGCTGCTATCAATGCAATTTCAAGTTGCAATGATTATAAATACAAAACAGTCAGTTTTGATATGTTCATCTTATTCCCTCCCTCCAACACAGAATCAAAAAAAAATTGTACAAAAAAATATTATGCATGTGATAACGTACACTAAAAATGTTAAACAAATATACATGTACTAATATTTCTTGAATTCAAGAACATTAATACATCAAAAGCCCTCTAAAAAGCAGAATAGCAAACAACATCAAATAAAGAATAACTGAACATTAATTTATAAGGCAATGGATTAATCAAATACATCTTATGAAAAATAATAAATAGTCAACGCATCTTTTACATGCATATGTGTATTTACATGTATATCATTTTAAAAATCAATAACTGATTTTACTTGTTAAAAAAACTATACAAATACATTAATTTACGAAAATTTTACAATTCAGTCTTTATTAGGACAGCTAGAAAATAGCATCAATTATATTATTCATAATAATTAAAGTATACTAATTACCTTTTATTTGCCATTTATAATTATAATCACAATGCTAAATTCAATAATTTTGATTTTCAATCTTTAAATTAAGTCTTTCACACCTCAAAAAATACACTAACACATCCAGTAGACAGAATTAACCTGACCTTTTTAAAAGTTTAATACATGCAACTAGCAGTACCTGATGATAAAAGTGATGGAATGTACAAGTCTCTGTAAGGGTTCAAAACTAAATGGCCTCTCGTAGGAATGTGGCGAGACTGAGAGGATCTAATCAATCTTTTATATAAATTTCACCTCAAAGTATCTTTCAACCAGAGTTCAGAAAACACGTTTGCCCGACAGAGTATTGCAATCATTTTCTTCTTTTTCTTTTTTTTGCAATGTCCACTATTTAACATTTACAGCAATATTTCACACCCAAAAACCCTTATGTCTTTGGTCAGAAATTTGTAAGCATTGAACATAAATACAAGGCCATATATACAGACGAAAAAAAAACCCACAAAAAAACACAACAAAAAATCAAGTGTCAGAGGTAGCAATTTCAGTCATACTGGACAATGATAGAAGAACCTAGTAGAATTGCATGGCGAGTTTCTGGTCACGGTTCCTTGGATTTCTCAGGCGGTAAGAAACTCCAATCCATGGAGGAGAGAAGTTCCTCGTGCTCATCAATCAGACTCTTTATCATGTCATCACACCTGTGGGAGAAATTCTCCTTTTATTCCTTTTAAAATAATCAGTTCAATCTGCTTAATACAGTTAAACCTTATTATCTTGAATTCCACTTAATAGGGCTCTATGGCCGGGCCAGTTTTAGACTGTATTGATCTCCTTTAGAACAAGAGCTCTACATAGAAATATAGGAAAATACCAAAATTTCAAAGGTAAAATATACAGATTTTTTTTCTTTATTGAATAACAGTTTATGCTAAACAATTCATATTTTAGGTAGATTTGATGACTAATTCTTTTAACCTCCTTCGCCAAAAAAAACTTTTGAGATATCCATGGATTCACAATATCAAGGTAAAACTATAAAAGAGTAAATAGTTTTGGACTTCAAAATCATTTCAATATATCAATGGTATTTGAGATATCGGTGTTTGGGATATTAAGGTTCAACTGTATATATATACTGCAAGAAAAGCTTAATACATTGTCATATCATGATCAGATCAGTGTGATGTAAAAAGAAAGCATGTGTCTAATGCTGAACTAATGAATTTCCAGTTGTATTCAATATCCAGTTGCATGAATTATGGATAAACACCCCCCCCCCCCCCCCCACCCCCCAACCCCCCGGTTTTCTATCTTTATACAAATTTAACCAATAAATGACACAGCACCTTGTGTACTTTTGGCTGCATTTTGCAAGTGCTTGGAATGACGTATGTTAACTTTGTACATTTTAAATGATTCCTAATTCCTGATTTGTGACTGAAAAGTGGTGAAGCGGCCTAAAATATGAATATAGTTCTAACAAAAATGAATTGGTTGTTTTCCCCCCTAAAATAAGAAAAACTGCTTACTTTTGTACAGTTTCTCTGTTGTCATCACACATTTTGATGGAGTCGAGTGAGGCCCCACCATACATAGATAACAGCATGCTGGCATGTCCACTGCTTCTGGAGTCCTGTCTTGTCATTCCCTCCTACAAAGTGAACACAGAAACAGTGCAAACCAGTCAAAAGGAATAACAGTCTATATCTACCCATGTTTACATCCCTAGCTGTTGTGTAAAAGAAATTACAGTCAAACTTGTATCAAGCATCCACCTTCAGTGACCATCATAAAGAATGGGAACCTTAAAAAAATCTATTCTTAAAAAAGTTCCATATTCACGATTTTATATTCTCGCGATTTGATACAAAACAGTGGGATCACAGAATTAATACTTGCATTATATAAGGAATTTACAGTAAACATGTGTATACTTACAGCCATCTGGACTAGACTCCATATCTCAGACTGCCTCTGTTTGTGAGCCTGGAGAAGTCTTTGTGTGGTGCCATCAATTTGTTCACGGCACTGCTGAATGCTGGGTAATAACTGGAACAGCTCGTGCTTACAGGCACAGATTTTACTGAAAGGGAGATTCAAAAGTGAATATCAATTAGAAGAAATACTTGTAAGAGAAAATTAAATGCTACTGAATTATAGAGTAAATATGAAGAAAGTTCAGATCAGAAAAGCTTACTAGCTAAAAACCTGAAAGGATCTTGTGTACTATACTGAATGTTTAGAGCAATATTGATTTCCTGCCATTACCCAAGATGCGTGTAGAGGTCTTGTAGACTCTGGTCACGAGTGTATATACACTTGACCACCAGTTTCACCATGGGCTTATGGTCCTTGTATTCTTCTCGGCCACCTATACGTTACAAAAAAAATGCAGTGAAAATTATCTCAAAGACAAAGTTATTGTATAATTCCAAGGTACCATTTATTACATGTAACAAACAAATTTCTGTAAGTTGGACTTGAGTTTCTACAGAAATAATGTGATTATCAATAGTAAATTATAATGGAAGTGATGCAGTCACAAATGATTTTGCCAAAATGACCTTTTCAGTCATTGAATGATAAAGAATTTGAAAAATAAGTACCAAATTATGCTCTGTAAGACTACACTGAATTTTTACACAACATGCTCTCACCTTTTCCTGCTTGTCTCATTTCCTGATACAACTCAGTACATCTTTTGGCACTATCAAGCAGAATAAAACAAAAATGAGCCAGAAATTAAGAAAAATTCACCCAATATGAGGTTTGAACTCAATTCTTCAGCATTTTAGATCTGAAAACCATTACCACAAGAATACATATCTTCACAAGGTTAAAGAAAAAGAAGTTACTTTGAAAAAAAAAGGAGCAGATTAGAGACCCTGGGAGCTAGATGATAAATGCCTTATTAGCAAAATATACAGAATTGCATTTTCTCAATCCAAGTAAAAGTTTAGATGTTTGAACTTGCATGCTTTCCAGATTTTCCAAAACCTCGTGTTGTTTGGTGCGGGCGAATGGACTTTTCTGTAATTCTAAGATCTTGGTCTGCAACGCCAGGGACTGTTGATGAAGAGTCTGCACATTTTCCCTCTGAAATCATTGTCCAAAAAAAAAAATTCACTCTGTATATATACAATATACACCTTGACTAAACATAAATTGAATGGATACAATTTTACAGTAATAATCAGAAACAGAAAAAAAAAAAAAAAAAGACGAGACACTACCAGACTGTGGTACAGCTTCATTTCTTCTCCTACTTTCTTCCATTTTGCAACAACCTTTTCTGCACCTATTATTCCAAACCATCATAATTTATATATAAGGAAGGTGTACAAAGGAATACAAGTGCTTACTTGACAGAGGAATAGAGATATGAGAGAGAGAGAGAGAGAGAGAGAGAGAGAGAGAGAGAGAGAGAGAGAGAGAGAGAGAGAAGAAATTCAACATACTGATTCCTCCATCTCTACTCTGAATACCATACAATTCCAAGTCATGTTGAAGACTGAATAGAAAAACAAATTAATTAGCAAAGTTAATTCAAATAATGTGTTTTTCGTGAAAAGCAGAATTGAGAAAAATAGCTTTAAACTGTACTTGCCATTCCTCAAAGTAATCTAACTTGGACACAAGATGCTCACAATTGCTAACCATTTTCTTTTCTCGTTTGGCAAAATCATTGTGTGTTCTTAGCATGCTCAACCTGAAGAACAAAACACAATATGCTAAAGTACAACTTTTTAAAAAGACCACTTTGGTACATGTTGATGACATCTAAATGAAAATGAACTATTTATTCATACAACATATACTTAAATACTGGAAGTCAAATTTTTTATCTTTTAAGCATTTCCTTACTTTTTACAACCATGGAAATGGTTGCATGATTGCCTGGTACATAATCCTTAGATTAATTTAGTTTCCTCATTCTGATCCAACTGACTAATCCTTTCCCTTTAATCTAATATTTACGATACATTTACTTACATTGCTGCCCTTTGACTCTGAATCAGTCTCCTGAAATCTACGACTTGTTGGTTACAGAAATATACAGCTTCTGCCCAGGCTTTCTTTTGTTCCTACAAATTAACACAGCACATTTGTTATGCATGCACATGGAACTGATGATAATTCAATTTTGAATCATTTTTAGTGATTTATAACACTTTAACAGGAAAGTCATGGTGAGGTTTCATTGATGTCTGCTATATACATGTTATAATTACTGTGGATTTTGATGTTGAGTCAATCCACAAAATTAAATGTTCATTGAAGTTTAATTTCTAATATTAATGTACTGTATTGATATGATTATTCATAGCCACAATTTTACGCATCCTTGACATCAATTTTCACTTACCGTAATTCTTACAAATTGATGCCCACAGATTTTTTATGAAACCAGTACAGTACCTGAAATGGTAGAACTATAGTGGGCTCCTTGAAGATGCCCTGGACGTTGGTGGGTATTGGCTTTTGTATTTGAGTTCCTCCTCCTTGATTCTCTCCCTTGGCAAACAGAAACACAACCCAGTCCTCTTCACCCTGTGAAATTGAAATACGGATGCAATGCACAGGCATTTTAAATAAAGTTTACTACACTCCAAAAAGGTGGGTAGGTTTTTGGTCACATTTAATCAATTACCAGTAAATAAACCTAATGAATGTATCTCCAAAATTCTTATGTATTAATTCAGTGTTTCTGCTAACAAGTAAAAAAAAAAAAAATATATATATATATATATATATATATATATATATATATATATATATATATATATATATATATATATATATATATATATATATATATATATATATATTAAATATGAAAAATTCAAATCCCAAAACTTAATATTCCAATGTATACCTGTAATCTTTAAAAAACTTACGGGAGCAGTCCAACACTGATGAGCACCAAGGTTTGGGTCGGGTGATGCCCCACTAGCCAATAGAATGTCTTGATCTTCAACTTTGACCCCTGTCTCTTTCTCAATCTTTTCTTGTAGCTCTTGTATGGAGTAGTTTTCCACCAGGGGATAAGAGAGGAGTTGGTTACATGGTACATACAGAATATGGAGGATCTGCAAAAATGTAAAATGGTAAAAAAAACCTCAGAGAATATATAAAAAGACTAAAAAGATTAATCTTTGTCATATATGGTAAAGTACACACATTTTAAAAACATGAACATGTATATGTAGCATTAATTGCAGTGCTTCATTGAACATTTGTTCAAAGTTGTGAACCTACGACAGTAAACAAAATGATGCAGATGAATAATAATGTTTGTACAGTTTTTTGTTTATTCTTCTTTGGTAAAATACAACTCCTAAGAAAGGATTGTGTAAGTATACTTTTCACAGCAATCATGTGAGGATTATTCACATCATACAAAATTTGCGAAACATTTAATGATTCTGCATGATAACTACCGGTATTTGGATCTAACCTTGACATTCAGCATTGTGTCAAGGACACGGAAGCAGTGCGGCCTCCCATCCCGCCCTCCTCCTCTTAACTGTGAGTCCCACCTCAGCATCAGACTCAACCACTGCTCAAAGTAGGCCTGCATACTTCTATACTCAACAATATACAAGATATTGCACAGAAAAAATATATATATACTGTATACAAAAGCTCATGGATACAAACAATGCTTATATACAAGAGTTCATGAAAATGAAGTAAAGTTGTCTGAGGATAAAATAATCATAAGTTTGATAATCATTATAATCAATATTTGGAGCTCAAAATTCAAAAACTTTTGATACCAGTAATTCAAAAATCAAAATCCAATGTTACCTGCAGAGGTGTGTGGGTGTGAGAATTTTCTGAGAAAACACCACCTCCCCGTCAGAGTTATAAAACCCAGTGATGTCATCTTGTGATTTCTGGTAGACTTCTTTATGCCTACAAAGACAATACGAATTGTGAATGCATTTCCAAGAGGTTGATTGAAATACAACACCCAGTTGAATACTGGTAAAGTGGAAATGTGTGGCAAGTAGAAATTTTGGTGAATTTAACAATAACTACAGATTTGTGAAGAATTATTTATTACATGTGGGTGTGAGGATGTGAGCAGAGATAAACACATGCATATGTACATCTTCCATAATTCTAATCCAAAATTTATCATTGCTTTTGCCAATTAATGGAAATAAGGTTTATCAATTGCTATGCTCTTTGGTGTGGCCACATTGAGTCATGTAGATCTGTTTGACTTTGGATTTCATGGAGGACCTTGGTTTCTTTTGACCTTGACTTTTAAGTCATTGAGTTTCTTTCTTTTGTACTTCAAAACTTAGGAGGAAGATTAAAAGTTTTAGAACACAATATGAAGATACTGATCAGAGATCGATTGAAAGCAATACTGTGAACATTTGTATTCCTGGGGGTCAATGTTCGTGGGTAGCCAAAATTTTCCTGGTTCGTGAGGACATAATTTTGTCGGTAGCAAGCCCTGTTTTGTAAATAAATACTAAAAAATTATATATAGGTTCGTGGGGATGTAAATTCTTGTACAAAGGTTACCCACAAAAGCCACAAACATTGGTCCCCCACGAACAATGATGATTCCACAGCATATGTGTATCATACGAAATCTTTTTAATATCCCCAAGATTAACAAACAAGAGGCCCATGGGGCCACATCGCTCACATGAGCAACAATGGGCGTTCAAAAGATATTGTGCCATATGGCCCTCGGTAGAATAACAAAAAAAATAAATATTGTAAAGTTTTCAAATTTTACCCTTATTTTTGCATACACGTAATCTTTGACATTGTACCTTCATGAAATACTGTTTTACACAGAATAAGGAAATCCTACGCAAGATATAGAACTAAATATTTGGTAGGGGTACACTGTTATATAACTTCTAATTCCCTGTATTTTTGTTCTGCCCCCCTCCCCCACTTAATAAAGTGATCAAAATATATGAGAGCATATAGGTACATTTTCTCAACTACTTACTAGTTATTGTATTTTTTTTTAAATATAATAGTTATTGTATTTTATCAAAAAATCCTACATGTATATATGTGAAGAAGAAAATTGCACCTCAATGCACTCAATTTCTCAAATTAAAAATATTCAACAATTTAATTTGTCTTCTCCATTATAATTGAATGACTGTTGTTTACCTCGCGTAAACTTGTTACTTTTATAACTTTACTCACACTTGATTGATGAATACACTGGAATGAAAAATGTTGTCACGTGACATGTTAAAGAGCTATAAAAATCAATGTTACCGTATTGACAGGCACATCACTCTAATTTACTATGGCCTATGCACCCATTATTTTCATTTTTATTCAAAAATAACAAAAGGCTACAAACCAGGATAATTTTCCGCTATAATATTTTCTTAGGAATAGCGATAATTCTTTTATCCCCGCAACAGAAATGTGTCAGAACTATGGAAACTGTTTTAACGATGTCGTTTTTATTTACTCACATTTCACATTATTCATTGTATAAAGAGGGGGCCCCAGAGAGTAGTTATATACAGCATATCATTCTTTAATTTTTTTGGTGTACAAGTATTTGACATACTCTAATTCATATAGAATTTTTAATGATCAACCAAAATTTCAGTGTCAATAATAGAATTATATGCAAGATGAGCTCAAAAATTTGCTAGGTTTGAGTCATATTTTGTTCATAATAGTTTAATACATTCAGCTTAAGATTTTTAACTTGGCATTTCCTATTCGGCATTTAAAATGGAAAAAAATGAATGGCCTCAGATCTGTGTACAAACATAGAATTGTGAGCAAATCTCTGTATCTTACTTATAATTCGAAGCTTAACACTCAAATATGGTAAGTAAATAGAAATTGTAAACAATTAAACACAAGAAACATGCACTACAACAAATAAAGAACACAATTTATTTTTCAAAATGAATCATATACATGTATATACCTACATATTTCCGTCAGCGATATTAAACTCTATTTAAACTGAATAAACTCGAGAAAATGCCGAGCATCTCAACAAAACATATTGCATTATTCTACCATTACGCAAAAGATGATACCGAATTACCGATAGCCTAAATGAATTGCATATTAGTTTTTTCTTAATACATCAGATGTTGCTTAATTTGCGCAGGTAAACAGTAAACTGTTTGATTTACCGAAGTCTCTGTTTGATTTGATACCTAAAAATCAGGAAATACAAGCGACAGTTCCCAGGTTAACGCAAAGCATAAATGAAAACGAAACGAAAATCAAAAGCTAACACCACCGTCATATGTGAAAACTGTCAACGCATTGAAATATTTAGCCTCAATTTACTTCACAAAATCGGCACCAATGTATTTTGCATGTTTCAAAGATTCCCTTCGTACACGAACTGTTGCACAACAAACAAATTCATTATTGTCAGATCGACCCGTTTATCATATAGCGTCGGGGCAAAATAAAAGCTGGGGCGGATCGGCAATCGTCAATTCCAATTACGAATTATTTAGCAGCAATATTTACAGCGAATACAAATATACTGGTCAGTAAATATCTTGAAATTTTAATGAGATTGGCAGATTAATAACTGTCAATCTTTTGTTCTGTCCTTGTCGGTCATGCCTACCCATTTTACCAAGACTCATGGATGCTATAAATTGCTTGAAACACGCCTTTTCTTTCTTGTTATTTTCGTAATAACTCAGATTTGAAACAGAATTAGCCCATAATTTTTGCAATTTATATTTCCTTCCCGTAAGGATTATTCATGCTAAATTACGTTGAATTTGCCTCAGTAGTTCTTGAGAAGAAGATTTTTTAAAATGCACCCCCCTTTTTTTTCTTTTTTTTTTTTTACAGTTTTGAGGTTTTCTCAGCTTTCAATGAAAATTTTTCTTTCATTTCTGCAATTTATATTCATCTTTCCATAAGAATGCTTTGAGCCAAATTTGGTTGAGTTTGGTTAATTGGTTTTAGAGAAGTTCAAAATGTGACAAGTTTACAGACGGACGGACGGATGGACGAACAGACAGACGACGGACAAAATGTGATCAGAATAGCTCACTTGAGCTTTCAGCTCAGGTGAGATAAAAACACAAGTAAGGTTTACCTCGACCTGTGGCATATTAGCCTTACCAAGTAACTGGAGGGACATGAGGCAAGAATGGACGGAATCCTGTGATACACTCAAACACCACGGTACCAAACGACCAGTAGTCTACAGTACATGTGTACTTCTGGCTGGCAAACAGCTCTGGGGCCTGTGCAAACATTTGGAGATTACTGCATAAAATGTGCTTGAACTAGCTGTGCAAGAAATTTCAGTGAGGGAGTTTGATTTTCAGTGAGGTTACAGATGACAGGGGTTTATAATAGGGATGATGTTGTTTGGAGAGACTTACAAGATACTGCATGGTTCCAACAAATGATGTACACATGCTGCTCTGGTCTAATTCCTTGGCATAACCTAAATCTATCACCTTGTATACAGTCTACAAGGCAGAAAAAGACAACATATAAGGAACATTGATACACTGCAGTAAAAATTGGTACTGTACCAAAGAACCTCAAATCATAAGCGAGGCAAACTTATACATAAGGATCCATACAACTATAAGAGAAAGCAAGAGGCCCATAAGTAACAAAAATGTCCTACTCTGACAAAAAAACTGTAACAAACTAATACAAATTCATACAAAATGCTCCCCCAAATAGTGGCCTATCTCTGACTTTATTGGTTACATTCTGATTTTACCATCTGATTTTCAAAATTGTAAAAATATCAAGTATCCATTATACATGTACCTAAAAAACATTTATAGGCTAAAAGTTACTATAAAAAACACCAACATTTAAGGCACGTAGCATGGGGGGGGGGGGGGGGGGGGGGGGGGAGGGGCTGGTCCCCCAACTTTTTCTCGCAGCAAAAATTTTTCTTAAATATTGAATTATCATGGAGTCCCCCCCCCCCCCCCCCACTTTTTTGGGAGTATGTAAAAAATTGAAAAAATTGGAATGGAAAATGAGAGAAGTCGAAGTTAAAGAAGATATACTACGACCAGCCCCCCCCCCCCCCCCCCATTAGGAATTTGAAAATTTTGAGAAATTGACTTCTCATTCTTTTTTTTTTTCTTTGTTAACATTTTTTTGGATGAGTCTGGGGCCCCCCCCCCCCCCCCACTTTCAAAATTGATGCTACGTGCCTGCATTCCTCCCCCTAATAGTTCCTCTGACCCTCAGGGATTACATCATTTATCCAAGGAATTTTTAATGGAAATATCAACTTAAATATAATATTAAGCATGTCTCAGTTTCATGGCCTGGGATCATATACCGGTAATGTAATGCAACTTTCTTTGCATGCAAGAAATTTTCACGAAATTTGCGATAGCCTCCTTGTCACAAACATTTCTCAACATGAACCAGTCCTTGCCCTATGATTGTAATTATGTTACAACACAGATGTAGATGAGATTTATCTCCTATATTTCACAAAATAAAGTCGTTGCGAATAAAATTTGCCTTACAGTAGCTTAACTCTGTTTGCCTACCTGCTCTTCAGTGGGATGTAGCACGATGTTCTCAGGCTTGAGGTCTCTGTGTATGATTCTCTTTTTGTGGAGGTACTCTACAGCGGAAGCAATATCTCTCACCAGACATCTGATGTCATACTGCTTCAGCCCTACACAGTTCTCTGGCTTGTTCAGCACCTATCAATCAATGGAATCCATAATTAAACAATCAAACACTCATCAAGTATCAAATTAAACAAATAAAGGTTCTCCTGAAACTGTGAGCTTGCAGTCATCAAGCATTATTTGAACTCTGCCTTACTTTGCGCAGATCCCCACCAGAACAATATTCCATGGCCAGCAATGGCATCTCCCCTACGTGGACATTCAGTTCCGGGGGGACATCTTTAGCTGCTATGACGTTGGGGTGGTCCAAGCGTTTCATAATATCCACCTCCAGAGTCCAGCGTTCTTTGTGTTTTTGGTTCATTTCGCTCTGTACTCGACATTTTTTCAGGGCTATGAAGTCGTCCCTACTCTGAAAAATTATTAAGGAGACATTTAATTATGAAGGCAAATTTTATAAGAATTAAAAAACAGTGCTGTTCAATTTTAGACAAAATTTGTTTATTTATTAAACTTACTTCATGTTTCCAAAGAACAACCTGACCAAAACCCCCAGAGCCTAATATTTTCACCTCGATCCATTCACCTCTCTGCTCTGGCTGTGGATGAGCCATTTTTACTCTCTTAAGCTATAAAATTAAAAAAATAATTATATAATAATAAAATTACTATCGGTATTAGTAATAGGAAAACGATTTTTTTTCTTTTAAAAAGTAAAAATTCCAAGCACTTTGAAAAAGGGTATAAATTCATTTAATTGCTAAACAAAAATCATTACAGTCTAAATTAAATCCCAAGATTCTTCTGATCAATTTTTTTAATCATTGCATTTTATATAAAACATAAAGGTAAATGTTCATCGAAACTGAATATAACTAATCTTTAACTATAGTCTGTTCCAAGTTATTGCTTCTATCGCTTTTTGATGATTTTTAATAAAATTACACATACCTGTGATAGAAATACAGTTGAAATCGTTAAAAAGGAATATATCCAAGATATCTTCATTGAACAATTATCCCTTTCCACTCAGAAAATTTCACAGGAATGAAAACAGATTCCTTACGGAGATTTATAATGGGGAATGTTTACATCTTCTCTCTATTCGGAATACACTCGGAATACATCGCGCAATTTTTTAACGTTATCATCAGGGCTTATTAATGGCTGTTGCAATGCAAAATCTCCGTAGACTTTCAATTTCGGGATGTGTATTTAAACCTGAGACGGTATAGGGGGCGTTTCAAAACAGATAATCTGGACATTTTTTATTGTAGTGGATGAACATAGTTTGAGCACAAAGGTATTTACTATTTAATATTGAAATATCAAGCAAAAAGTGGTGGAAGCAAAAACTCGGGACAGAGTTTAATACTGTACATACAGTTATTGTAAACATACAATGGTGTTCTTAATATATTCACTGGGCCTTTGCCAATTATTGTAACTGCATGTGTTTTTGTCAATAAAATATTTGTATTTGTATATCCGTGCAAGTATACTCTGAAGCATATACATATATATTATGGAAATAAACTGAAAGCCAAATATCTTACACCTAGCTATAATCTCAGTGAGATTTGTTGATCGAGATAAAAAAAAATGTGTAGACAATCACATGCATGCATATCTTCTGAAACAGTTTAAGTAAAAAATTTTTAGTCTCACTTTATTTCTCCGAGATTAAACTTTAATAACCAAACTATAATCTCTGTATGCATAGTTAATATTGCAATTTATCAAAAGGATTTAAGAATGAGTTTCAATCCAGTTTAAGTTTTTAAAAATTTATGAAAATATAAATCAATTTTCCCTACCTTTCCCCACAAAAAAAAATAATAATAATCAGGTCACTTTTATAGTTTTGCTGTTTAAATTTTTACATAATTTCTAATACTTAGATCGAGTTTCTTTTTGAAATTGAGGGTGTTAACTGAGAACAGAATTGTGTTCCTTACGTCAAAAACGATTCAAGTCACAACTAGTAAAATTGTTTTCTTAGAAATCTATGTACTACTACTGAATAATACAAAATGTCTACCAATATATGAGTTGATAGCCTAAGGTTTTGGCAAAATTCTTTATATTCATAATAAAAGCATAAAAGAAAAAAGATTTTTTTTTTTAAAGAATCATAGTTTAGTATTCGCACTTTTCACATCTAAAAAAGTTACAACTTCAGTTATGATTTTTTTTTCATTCAACTTTCAGTATGACATGGGGCCAATATGGGGGAAAATTGAACAAAACGCACGTAAACATTTATACTGGTAAACTAAACGCAAGAGATTGTAAAGATAAAGTTTTTGATCGGTTATGACAGTTCCATTGTTTACAAATAAACGATTTGCTCTGTTGCACGTTTACATTATCTATGTAAGTAATGTGTATAAAAATCATGGAATTAACAGTTCATACCTTTCCAAGACATCACTATCCAGTTAGCCATCACTTTACAGTGAATATCGGAATGTTTCTAGAATCATTATGCGGTAAATGTGTCATGTGGGGTCTTACTAAATGAAGGGTGGGACACTGAGTATAATTTTAAAAAAAATACTACACATGTTTGTTACTGGTAACCGTATTGATAAATTTTATCATTTTGAAGGAATATTGAACTTATCTTGCATAATTTGAAATTTTTAAAATTTTTGATTATTTATTAGAATTTAAGTCTCCAATATTTATAAGTCAGGCCCGGACTGTTTTGTTGCTTTTAGACTAACCTAGAAGACAGAGGATTTCCGAATTGGGTATTCCCCTTTTCACATTGAAAATACCACAGACCCATACAGTTAACATCTTGGTGAGTTTCATCTTATCCATTCATTAATTCAATCGGCTACAGAATGCCTTGTGTCAAATCTGTTTTTAACATCGAACGTGTTTAATCGTCATTTTAATTTTCACAGGAGAACTTATGATGTAAAATGTGGTTTTGGTCACTGTTGGTAGAACTGTCAAACTTATTATTTTGTTCTTTACGTGTTTTTATTAAATAAAATTGCTCTATAAGTTCAGAGATCAGTAAATTTTGAGGCCAGAAAGTCCGTTCATCCAAAAAAGTGGCTAATTACATGTAAAATTGAAATTCATGAAAGACTCCTTGACTTGAGTTGATCAACATTTAATTTCCACCCAAAAGTAGGGGGCCTACTGAGTTACTGTGATAGTCACAGCAAAGTCTGATGATCTGCACCAAAGGTTCTATACTCTAGCTGTACATATACCAGTATACCAGAATCTTATGGTCCCACCAATGTAAAGACTGTCTCCTATAAAACACATGTATAATAGCTGGCATGCCTGTGTCTGCTATATAGGATATCTGTCTCCCATATTAATCTACTCATTTAGAGTACAATAAGGCCTGACTCTTCAAATCTTATGGTGGTTCTACAGGAATAGGTTGTAGAAACTATGACATCACATTATTACAACATCAGACTCAGAGGCCTATTATATTCAGCAGAGCGGGTGCTCATGTTTGCTAAAACTCATATATCTGTAGCATACATTTTGGTGAGTGTCTGCTCTGCAGAAAAGGTCTCTGTTAATTGTTGAATTGTTGTTTCAGTCGGCATTTTATGTGTTACAATACATTATTAGACCATGGAAACTAATGTAATGAACTAGCAGACTCACCTTAACAGTAGGACACTGATTGGTACATATCACACCTTGGACTGAGTCTTATATATAATATATATATGATGCAGTCTTACAATCATAAAAGTAACTGTTCCATAGAATGTACTGTACACTTTGATTATCTCCCATCTATAATCTGCAGATTTACTTTTAGATTGAACTGCTAGACACTTTTTACCTGAACAAGATTCATTTCAGTGAAAACATATGCTATAAACCAACTTTCACCGTTCACAGCAAAATATATTCGCGATGACTATATACATTGTATATATAGGAGGTTTTGGCAAACCTCGCCAAAAATTCTTGCACGCGAATAAAAATTGGTGTGTACAGTATGCTAACACATCTACTCATTACCTAGCTCTTTACTAACTTTATTCATGTAATAGCATTCAAAAACTTTAAGTTAACAACATGCACACATAAACTGTGATAAAGAAAGTTACTAGTAAGTAACTTTCATTTTACAAATTTTTAATATTAACAAGGGTTTCTTTATTCCTAACTGACCATTGGTTAACCTAGAAGAATCACAAAACCGTCAGATTAACGTCCAATGGATAGAATTATAATTTGAGTAATATTGGTTTTTAAATTGATTCTTATTAACTTACATAACAAATATTTGGACACGATGATTAAAGATGTAATAAAAACAACTACATTTATCCTAATACATGTAATACTACATGTAATACCATTGATTATAGAGAGATTATAGTATTATACTGTTCCTTGTTTTAAAGGTACATGTATATTAATAATCTGATAAAATCCTCAGTTGAGAACAACACATCTAATGCTGTGATTTTTTAAGGAAGACATTTATATTTTTTCCAGTCTAAGTTTAAAAGTTTAACAAATTTAAAATTTGAAGCTCAGATGTAAGATTTGCATCTCTCTCTCTCTCTCTCTCTCTCTCTCTCTCTCTCTCTCTCTCTCTCTCTCTATACAAAATATATATATAGATACATGTACATGTACTGTGTACTGGTATTTATGAATAATTGTGTAATTATTTATTCTTTATATGTACCTAGCTATTTAGATCAAATTGTAATTATGAACAATGGCCAAAGAATTGTAGAACTAAGATTTGTTTTTATTGGAATATGTACAGGAACTTATATAATTCTCAAGTTAATAATTAGGACAATTAAGATTGTTGATAGCATATTTTAAGAATTAAATTAGGGAAATAGGATTTATATATCAGATCCTCCACCCTGAATTAATGAAGCAAGTTAGTTTGATACTGATAGCAGGCACATTCGTTATCTATCTGGTGACCAGGAAATAGATTGTAAATTTATAAACGGTGTATATATGTGTCGATCAATACACTCTACATCTATTTTTGAGTGTTATACATATTAATTCTTCTAACTGATGAAAAACAATGTTGTAAAGTAGATCTTAATACAGGAAATTTAAATTGATTTGAACTTGGTTTATATAGCTGCAGGTCTGTTGCTCAGGGTCTGAAAAAATTAGGATGGATGACTAGGTGACATCCATCCGAATTTTTTCAGACAGGGAGATACAGACCTGCAGTGTAATTCTGAAATATTTACGCATTTCTCACTTGATGATAATTATTATTTGATAGTTGTCAGTTGGTTGCAGGGTCATTATATATGTATAAACTTAAGCATCGTGACTTAAAGCATTAACAACACACGATATCACTGAGTTGCAGATCTAAAAGACCAGTCACATAATTTAAAAAATTAAGATTAGAAAACACAATACAACCAATTGCATATTGGTTTGTTAAACTTTTGTGACATCCTTTATATTTTTTAGAACAACTAGGACAAAGAAAGTTTCATATAAAATAATTATTGATAAAAAAAAAAATGTTTTTATATATTTAGAAGCAACTGATCTATACAAATTTAGTATAGGGAAGTTTCGACTTTATATAGATCCACAAAGTGGTTATGAAAAGCATAAACTATCCCAACCCTGTTTATATATGTGTGTAGGGTACACGCATGTATATTGAGTTTCTATTAAGTAAATGAACTAAATTAATATTATTAATGCATTACGGTTCACTGTTTTATTATATTATTTCACTTTATTCTAAGACTACCGGTGTCATATAATATTTTGATACCGCGAAATATTGAACCCGGGTTCAATATATTATGCGATATTATGAACCCGGGTTCAAAATATCGCTGTGATATATTGAACCCCCCCATAAAATATTGAACCCCGGGTTCAAAATATTATGGCCGCGATATTTTGAAACCCTCTCGAATTTTCATTGCTCTTGGAGAGGGGTTTCAAAATATTATGGCCGCGATATATTGAACCCCCTACTGTTTCCAATTTCCTTTGGAGAGGGGGTTCAAAATATTATGGCCGCGATATATTGAACCCCCTACCTATTTCCAATTCCCTTTGGAGAGGGGGATCAAAATATTATGGACGTGATATATTGAACCCCCTACTGTTTCCAATTTCCTTTGGAGAGGGGGTTCAAAATATTATGGCCGCGATATATTGAACCCCCTACCTATTTCCAATTCCCTTTGGAGAGGGGGTTCAAAATATTATGGCCGGGACATTTTGAACCCCCCTGAAGCCATTAAATTTTGAAACCCCTAGATCTCCAATAGCCAGTGATAAGAAAGGCTTTCAATATATATCGCAGCCATAACATTTTGAACCCCCTCTCCAAAAGCAATGAAAAATAGAGAGGGGTTCAAAATATCGCGGCCATAATTTTTTGAACCCCCTCTCCAATGGGAGTTGGAAAAAGGTAGGGGGTTCAATATATCGCAGCCATAATATTTTGAACCCCCTCTCCAATACCAATGAAAAATAGAGGGGGTTCAAAATATCTCGGCCATAATATTTTGAACCCTCTATCCAATGGGAATTGGAAAAAGGTAGGGGGTTCAATATATCGCAGCCATAATATTTTGAACCCCCTCTCCAATACCAATGAAAAATAGAGGGGGGTTCAAAATATCGCGGCCATAAAATATTGAACCTGGGTTCAATATTTTATGGGGGGGTTCAATATATCGCAGCGATATTTTGAACCCGGGTTCAATATATCGCGGGGTTCAAAATATTATATGACACCGGTAATAATGCAAATGTGCAGTCAACACATTTTAACTTTAATAGTTCTTTGTTATTTACCGGGAGTTGTTATAGAGTGAAAGCTTTTATATATATATCAAGTATATGAATCATCAATAAATCTTGGTTTTTCATTTTTAAAAGGTCAATTTATGTATTAATTCTCTGCAAGAAAATCAATTTTAAATGTAAATTGATTCTCTTGCATCACAATCGTCTTTTCGTTGTGGTTGTAAAACTACTCCAAGAAAGAAGAGCAGTATTTGTAACAAAATTTTTCTCTTGCTTTTTTTTTCATAGAAAAAAAAGAATTAATTATAAGTTTGATTTTTTCATTAATTTCAGCACTGGATCTACTAGGACACAAGCATCTTTGATTATGGCATTTGCACAGCCAACCAAAAAAGGATCTTGGTTGGAAGAAAAAATTCTTGGGTCAGGAGGATTTGGTCAAGTTGTTCTGTGGAAGAATGAGGTAAAACTACCATACTACTGAATGAATATGAGGATGTAAGCATAATTGAATATTCCTTAAAATATTAAAAACATTACTTGGACTCTTGAGGGTACTGGCACTGTACCAGTTATCGGCTAAAATTTTACGTTTTCTTTTCGTATTTCCTTATTTCTTGATATTTTTGGATAACACTTGACATACTTAAAATGGTGAACTCCTTATTTATCGATCCATCTGTTAAATTATATCATTATTTAGAACCCAAAACATCTTGTTTTTATGCTTTTTAGCACGCCCCAAATTTGCAGAGTTTTCACGATTTACTGTACCAGTTATCGGCTTTGTGATAATAACATAGAAAAAACCCCTGTACATGTCGATTTATACTCTGCAAAATGTCATTTGAATTATGCCCCTTGTGGAGTCAGACTAAAGGTCATAGGGGTTATGATACAATACAAAACTCATCAAATTATTCATTTGTAATATAATCATATGGTAATACACAAAATCGTAGACTATTCAATACATAATTGTGGAATCAGGCATTCAACTGCGCTATGAATCTCTTGGAATTTAGTGAATTCCTTTTGTTTATGAATGTTATATGTATTGATATTAATAACGTATCACAAAGAGATAATATTTTATTTTTAACTTATTACATCACTTCCCCCACTGCTGAAAGTGCAAAGATGTAAATCAGCGGTAAACACTGATCGTTTAAGTTCATGTTTTCAAGAAAGTTTTCAAGCAAACTTACTTTTCTTTTTCGAAACAGACGACTGAATTAAAAAATCTTGGATAATTGTGTGCTATTAACCAAAACTCTCAGTTTAGCCGATAACTGGTCTTAGCCGATAACTGGTACAGAACCAGCATATTTTTTATGATTTCCAAACATATTTATGATAAAATTTGTCAAATTAATCAGACTTTATGATTAATCATTGAGTCATACAAGGACTTAAACTACTTTGCTTGGTAACAAATTATTTGCTTCAAAATTTGTATTTTGGTGATATTTTGTGGTCAATAACAGATTAAAGAATTAGGGTAATTTGGTAAAAACTTGTAATAATCTTCAAAAAGCATTACTACTAAATGAGTATAACAGACTTATTGAAAATCTGATGATGAAAATAACTGAAAAGAATATCCTCTTTTACGAAGCATTTAAAATTTGTTAAAAATTGCATACAAGATTGATTTTTCCTGTAGGACACAGGAGAATATGTTGCTGTGAAAAAATGTCGTGTTCAGAGTGAAATGACACCAAAGCACCGTGAGCGATGGAAACTGGAGGTGGACATCATGCAGCGGCTTAGCCACCCCAATGTTATAGCCGCGAAGGATGTGCCACCAGAAATTAATGTGATGGCAGGGGAACTCCCACTGCTAGCCATGGAGTATTGCTCAAAAGGAGATCTACGCAAGGTAACAGATAAAACTGAATTGAAAGACTTTTATTACCAATTTGATAAAAAAATTTGGTAAGAATTTAAATAACAATTTTTGGTAAAAATTTCAGACAAAAAGGGAAAAAATGATCATCTTGGAAACATGTTTGATTAGTCATTTCATGATTATTAATTTAAAGTAACACTATTAGTACAAACTTTTTTAGCTCACCGAGACGAAGTCAGGGGGAGCTTATGCTATACCCTCGGCGTCGGCGTCGGTGTCGGCGTCGGCGTCGGCGTCCGGACCTGGTTAAAGTTTTTGTTGCAGGTCCTGTATCTAAGCTATTACTTGTTCCATCTTCACCAAACTTGCATGGATGATGCATCTGGACCTACTTATGGACTTGAAAGACTTGGATGTTGAATCTGAGTCCTAAATTTCAGATGCTGAAGGAGGTTAAGGTTGTTGGACCAGGTTAAAGTTTTTGTTGCAGGTGCCCTTTGATAGCAATATCTAAGTTACTGCAGGTCCGTACTTCACCAAACTTGCATGGATGGTGTGTCTTATGATACTGATGCACCCAACAGGCTTGAGTGCTGAATCTGAGCTATAGGTTTCGGATGCTGGAGGAGGTTAAGGTTTTTGGAGCAGGTTAAAGTTTTTGTTGCAGGTGCCCTTTGATAGCAATATTATAAGTTACTGATCGTCCGTACTTCACCAAACTTGCATTGATGGTGTGTCTTATGATACTGATGCACCAGGCAGGCTTGGATGCTGAATCTGAGCTATAGGTTACAGATGCTGAAGGAGGTTAAGGTTTTTAGAGCTGGTTAAATTTTTTGTTGCAGGTGCCCTCTGATGATATCTTAGTTACTACTTGTCCTAACTTCACCAGACTTTCATGGATGGTGCATCTTATGATACTGATGCACCTGACGGGCTTGAATGCTGAGTCTGAGCCATAGGTTTCAGATGCTGGATATGGTTATGTTTTTTGGAACAGGTCACATGTTTAATAGATAATAGTACTATTTCAAACTTGCATAGTTGATTAAACTGTAATATGAATGAATCACAGAGGAAGCTTCAGATGCAGAGCTTGATCTCCATTATCAAGGATGCTAAAAAATATATCTTAGTTATTACAGGTCCTAACTTCACCAAACTTGAATGGATGGTGTGTCTTTATGATACAGATGCACCTGACAGGCATGGATGTTGACTCTGAGCCATAGGTTGCGGATGCTAGAGCAGGCTGGAGCAGGTTAAGGTTTTAATTGCTCTTGCCCTCTGATGATGATATCTTAGTTATTACTGGTCTGAACTTCACCAAACTTGCATGGAGATGCGTCTTATGTATACTGATGCACCTGACCTGATGCTGAATCTGAGCCATAGGTTTCGGATGCTGGATGAGGTTTAGTTTTTTTGGAACAGTTCACATGTTTGATAGATGATAGCTTGCATAGTTGATTTAACTTTATTATAAATGAAACACAGAGGTTGCTTCAGATGCAGAGCCTGATCTCCATTATCAAGGATGCTAAAGAAATCTCCTACCTCACTCAAACCTGCTCGATAGATAGATGTGTTCGTTGATAAATGATATACATGATTCATATGATATAGTATTGTATGGTTTAAAGCAATATTGTTTAATATGATACAATATAATATCATATGTAATATTATAAAAAGTTATATGATACGATATGATATTGTATCAATTTTTTTGATATTTTATGTTATGATATTGTAACATGATATCGTTATGTATAGTATTGTATATTATGATACAATATTGTATAATGTTATTTTGTATTATTAATTTATTATTAACCGGGTTTTCCAACGGAAAAATCCGGTTATTGAAATGGTGAAAATGGCGGGCGGGCAGGCGGGCGGATGGGCGGGCGGCTGCCAAAAGGGTACCCTCATTGTACGGATAACTCCTCCTACAGTTTTCAAGATAGGAAGTTGTTCTTTTGCAGATCAATTGTACATATATCAGAGGTGTGCATATTGCTAGGATTTCGATTTACGATAATTTATCGAAAAAATACCAGCTTTTGAACTTAGTCATTTTTTGGCAAAATATTGCATATAGGGAACCCTCATTGTACTGATAAATCCTCCTACAGTTCTCAAGATAGGAAGTTGTTCTTTCGCAGATCAATTGTTCATATATCAGAGATGTGCATATTGCTAGGATTTTGATTTCCGATAATTTATCGAAAAAATACCAGCTTTTGAACTTAGTCATTTTTTGGCAAAATATTGCATATAGGGTACCCTCATTGTACGGATAACTCCTCCTACAGTTCTCAAGATAGGAAGTTGTTTTTTTGCAGATCATTTGTACATATATCAGAGGTGTGCATATTGCTAGCATTTTGATTTCTGATAATTTATGAAAAAAATACTAGCTTTTGAACTTAGTCATTTTTTTGGCAAAATGTTGCATATACATGTAGGGTACTCCATTTCACTGAATAAGGGTTGACATGGATTATGGATACAGTTTAAATAAAAGAAAACCCGGTTTGCTGTCACATTGACAGCTTTTCACTTGTTTTATCACATGATACTATTACATAAGGTATTGCAAAATATAATATTGTATCCTATGATATAATATTGTATATTCTATAATATTGTATCATACGGTATTGTATAATATGATATTATGTTTCTGTAATTTAGAATTATATCACATGAAATTGTATAATATGATACGTAACTGTAATATTATATAATATTGTATCATACGATATTGTATATTGTTATACTTTCATGTTAAATACTGAAATCTGATTGGTTAAGACGCAGTTAATAATATTTACTATTACCCTCAGCGTTAGCAACGCACTTGGCAACGGGTAACATTAAAAAATATTACATGTGCAAAAATTATGCGCGTACGGTTCGCTGTAGAATTCACGTTATTCCTATATAAAAGCAGTAAAATTTTTTTAAAAATTTTAAAAAAGACATTCAGTATAACAAAATAAATAGTGCCTGTTTGGGAGGATAACAGTTGAATTTGACACCCCTCGAAAACCATTGTCAACCTCCGCTTCGCGTCGGTTGACAATGGTTTTCTCGGGGTGTCAATTTCAACTGTTACCCTCCCAAACAGGCACTATTTATATAATATGATATTGGTTTATAATATGATATATTATCACATCACATGAAATGTATCGTATGATATTGTAAAATATATTATTGTATCATATGATACAATATGTATAATATATATATTTTACTTTATCACATAATATTGTATCATTTGATATGATGCAATGTTGTATCAAATTATATTGTATCATATGATACAAAATCATATTATGTTTCAAAAATGATACATTTTCATACAATATCATACTACATTATACAATATAATATCATATCTTTCAATGTAATGATGTATTGTGTATTGTTATACTTTCATGTTAAATACTGAAATCTGATTGGTTAAGACGCAGTTAATAATATTTACTATTACCCTCAGCGTTAGCAACGCACTTGGCAACGGGTAACATTAAAAAATGTTACATGCGCGAAAATTATGCGCGTACGGTTCGCTGTAGAATTCACGTTATTCCTATATAAAAGCAGTAAAATTTTCTTAAAAATTTTAAAAAAGACATTCAGTATAACAAAATAAATAGTGCCTGTTTGGGAGGATAACAGTTGAAATTGACACCCCTCGAAAACCATTGTCAACCTCCGCTTCGCGTCGGTTGACAATGGTTTTCTCGGGGTGTCAATTTCAACTGTTACCCTCCCAAACAGGCACTATTTATATAATATGATATTGTAATATAATACGATATTGTTTTATATATTATGATATTGTATTATGTGATCAAATACAATAGCGTATAACACAATACTATTACTTATTAGGTTAGTAACTGACTCACTACGGAAATATATTGGGTTGATCAATCTCATAGATGGCGAGGCGAAGCCGAGCCGTCTATGAGATTGATCAACCCAATATATTTCCGTAGTGAGTCAGTAACTAACATAATAAGTGTTTTGTGTTTCCCGAGGACTATCAAGCGACATATTTACAAATAGCGATGATCATGGCACAGCCATGTACAAGGTGCCTAACATCTCGTACAATTTAACTCATTTACGTTAAACTCTTCAAAATTTTCCATCTCACCTTTCAAATACTCTTTAAAAATCCTTGCTTCACCCATGTTTACCTACAATGTTTTGTTGCTATTCAATTGTAAATGTTTTCTCCCTTTCCTCTGCAGAGATAGCAAATTTCGACGCTGTCATTTTGTTCTGCTCCAGACAAAACAATGTGACGTCAATATTCTAAGGGCAACTACTCTAATTTTAAAGAATTTCAAAGGGCAACTACTCCAAATACTTTAAGAACTTACGGCATGCGGTTTATGTATTTAATACTATGAAATGTCGAAATGAGTAAGCGAAGCGTCGACCAATGACGGCCATATTGCCTAATATTATTTCTCACAGAACAAATATAGAGATATATGAGGCAATCACGTGCTATGTTTAAACCAATGAAAATGTGACGTTTCAGTCCAAGGGAAAACAAAATGTCATATCATACGTTACAATATCATATCTCATCATTGTTTATTATGGTATTTTATTGTATTATATGATATATGTTGTAAATATGATAGGATGCAATATTTAATTTCATATTATTGTATTGATTAACATATGAACATATGATTATCATACAATTTTTTAACAGATGATATATGATATTGTGTCAAAACAGAATCCATGAATATCCAAGATCATAAAGTATGATTTTCATTTAATATGATAAAAGTGGTCTCATAAAGGTGAAGTCTCATAAGGGTGATGTCTCGTCTCGGTGAGCTTTGTAATCTGTGATTACCTATGTTTTTATTTGCAGGTGCTTAATAAGCCTGAAAATTGTGTTGGACTAAAAGAATATGAAATCAGGTGTCTAGTGAAAGACATTGCTTCAGCCATTGAATATCTACATGGGAAACGTATCATCCACAGAGACTTAAAACCAGAAAATATTGTTCTTACAGTGCAAGAGGACCAGGTAAGCCTCCTCCTCCTCCTCCTCCTCCTCCTCCTCCTCCTCCTCCTCCTCCTCCTCCTCCTCCTCCTCCTCCTCCTCCTCCTCCTCCTCCTCCTCCTCCTCCTCCTCCTCCTCCTCCTCCTCCTCCTCCTCCTCCTCCTCCTTTCTTTTCATCCTGTTTTTCCAACTTCTTTCTGTTGTCTTAATTTTCTCTCCTCCTTTGCAGATGCCTAATTGGCCTATATAGTAGTCCTCATTTTCTTCAGAAGAGATATCAGTGTAATTCAAAAGATTGTTTACTTTACTGTCCATAAGTGTCTTTTATTTTATTTTTTAGACAGTATACAAATTGATAGACCTGGGATATGCCAAGGAACTGGATCAGGGTAGTGTTTGCACCTCCTTTGTTGGAACTCTTCAGTACTTAGTAAGTTAAATAACTCATATTTAATTGAAATAATCAATATATATAATGGAGTACTTGTCTTAACAATATATATTTCACATATTTTGCCAGGCCCCAGAGCTGTTTGCGAGCCAGAAGTACACGTGTACTGTAGACTACTGGTCGTTTGGTACCGTCGTGTTTGAGTGTATCACAGGATTCCGTCCATTCTTGCCACAAGTTCCTCCTGTCACTTGGTAAGGCAAAATTGTTTGAATGAATTACTCAATTATAAACAATAGATACAAGCAGAGATGGAACATTTTGAGAGGGTTTGAAGGTTTGAAAGATTGAGAGTCCAATTGTAAATCTCTGTTTTGTTATTTTAAATATCAGGCATAGAGAAGTCTGCAAGAAATCACCAGAAGACATCACAGCATTCTACAATTCAGAAGGAGTGGTGAAATTTTCCAAGAAAATCCTCACACCAACTCACTTATGCAGGTAAAGTATGTGTTAATGCATGCTTGCTGCTATTCTTACCATTTGAGGACATGAGACATTTTGACACTTCGTGAAATGCTTGTTTGTATTATATGCAGACATACATGAATGCCCTAAGTCTCAATATACCAGTAGATAATAATAAAGATATAAAGAATTTGAAAGTATTTTATATACGGTACATATTAAAAAATCCTATGCAAGAAAATGGAGAGATTGAGAGATCCCTATTTATTTGATTAATCAACTGCAGCAGAGAAATGTTTCCTTTCTTTGCAGAAGTATGCAAGCTTACTTTGAACAGTGGTTAAGACTGATGTTGCGATGGGACCCTAAGGCAAGAGGAGGGGGGCTCTCCGAGGGCAGACCACAATGCTTTAAAATTCTGGACACAGTGCTTGGCATTAAAGTTAGTTTGTCATTATTGTGCACCACGCATCATAAATTTACGTCTAATTTTCTGCCCGAATTTGATCAATATATTTGACCTGGGAAATAGTAGGGCATGATCAAAATGATTTTATCTTATAGAAGATTCGGTATAAAATTTAAAACATAGAGATTTTATATTTATTTGAATCTTATGGATCACCATTTTGTGAATTATCATAATTTAGTTTCTTTCAATCTATTTTACAGGTAGTTCACATTTTGTATGTCGCCAACAATCAACTATTATCCTACCCACTGGCAGACAATTATTCCATGCAAGCACTACAACAAAACATTGAAAAGGAGACAGGGGTCAAAGTTGAGGATCAAGACATTCTATTGGCTAGTGGGGCATCACCAGACCCAAACCTTGGTGCCAACCAGTGCTGGACTGCTCCAGTATGCAATTCATATTTTTTTCTTCTAAAGTTGTCCTTTGTTTCCAATTTTGTCTGATTTAGAAGGTGTATGTAATTGTAAGGTATATGTAGAGAGGGAAAATTGATACATATAAATATAACAGCATGATGAAAAAATGATGATAATCGTGATTTTAGCTGTACAGGCACATGACATTAAATATTAAATGTATCCCCTCTACGTAATAATACACAAGGTACCGTCAGTTATAAGCTTAGGTGTTTAAGGACTGACAGGAAAACGGAAATGTTTGCAAAATAATTTTACTGATGAGTTTTAAGTAAAGATTCCACCTGATGTGACAGTTTTACATAAACCCAAGATGGCGGTGATGTGTACCTTGTCTATGATTAGGTAGAGGGTATATATTTTTGATTATGATAAAAATATATATAAATGTCAGGTGCTAGCATGTGGTTGAAAACTGTAGTGTAGGCATCTAAGCATGCCAGCTTAAGGAATTTTAAAGTTGTATGTAAGTACATGTATCAGTAAATAAAGATTTCAATCTTTTTTTTAGAAGTTTTTTGTAAGAATTAAAGAAACAGTTAATATATGTACATACAATAGACAGTGATCCTTTGAATGTTTCCCACTTTGCAGGGAGAGGAGGACTGGGTGGTGTTCTTATTCATCAAGGGAGAGAACCAGGCCGTGAAAAGTCAATATAACAAACCGCTTCCTGTGAATGTACAGAACATTGTGAAAGATTCCAAAACAGCACTGCCATATAATGTATGTACAGGCAATACCATACAGTGGAATAACACATGTTTTTATGTGACTGCTTAAAGAATGTCATGTAAATTGATGGTGGCCAAAAGTTGTAATCTGTAGTATGCAAAATGATTATATTAAATGTCAAAATTTGAACAGATTACTTCAAATAATAATGAATCATTCATTTTTGTACTTGGAATGTGTAATATTGTCTCATATTTAATATGTTTAAATTATAAACAAGGATTTTGCTAATGCATGGTTATATTTCTGTTTTCACAGGAACAGAAGAGGGCGTGGGCAGAAGCTGTATATTTCTGTAATCAACAAGTTGTAGATTTCAGGAGACTGATTCAGAGTCAACGGGCAGCAATGTAAGTAAATGTTGTACATATACCTGTACAGTGTATGTAAAAATGTAGGTTAGAATCAATGGGGAAAAACTATGTCAAGATATCAGTATAATTTAACAAAACAAAAAACATAACTACAGAAAGTATGATGTTTAAAATGTATATTTACATGTAATAAAGTTAGAAATCAAGGGGAAAGATTCAAGGAACCCTGTCAAAATAACAGCGTCAAATTTAAAGAATGAAAACATATAGTTACCTGGTATAAATTCAGGATTTCCCCAATTGATTAAAATGGACTCTATGTACATTGTATACCGGTATAAATCTATTAAAGTTTGGAAGCAAAAAAATTAAATTTTGTTAAAATGACTGTATGAATAATTTTTTTAATAATTGATTTTTTTAATCATTACCTGCCTGACTTCTGGTGCTTGAATAGGTTGAGTTTACTACGAAAGAATTACAGTTTTGTGAAGATGAAAAACAACATGGTCAGTAGCTGTGATCACTTGCTGTCAAAGATGCAGTATTTTAACGAATGGTGAGATGTGTTCTAAATCATTCACGAAGAACTTGTGCATACATTTCTTAAGTCTGTGTGCATGCACAGTTACTTGTGCATTAAGGGATATTTATTAACCGGGGGTGGGGGGTATGAGTTTGAGAGGGTTATCTGGGGCTGATGTATCTTCATATGAAAGGACTGTGGCATTTTGTACTTTCAGCTTGGACCATGACCTAAGTTTATATGAAATCCAGAAATCCACCAGAATGCAATGTAAGTGGATGTGGATTCATTTGGTTCCATTTCATTTTGGTTGTTGATCATTGTAGATCCTAAAATAAAGATAAAATCAAACAAATTACATGTATATCTTTATGCAATGAATATTTCAAAAAAATGTTGTTTAACCATGTTCTTCATTGGGCGTGTCTGTAGTTTTTAAGCTGAAACTTAATTGATAAATAAAATACAGACCGAATGAGTTAAATACTGGTGTTTTTTTTTTTAAATCATGCAGATGCAGAAGGGGTGGTTGCAAAATGGAAGAGAGTTGGACAAGAAATAGAAATTCACAGAAATCTTGTAAGATCTCTCTCTCTCTTTCTCTCTCTCTCTCTCTCTCTCTCTCTCTCTCTCTCTGTGAAGTTTAGATGGCTGATAATGTTACATATGTGTTTATTTTTTTATGTTTTAGAAAGAAAAAGTGACAAGGTTGGAGCAACAGTCTGTAGCACTTCAGACCAAAATCATTGAATTACAGAAAAGTCCTTTTGCTTGTGCCAAACAGAATGATGTTCTAGAAGATTCGTAAGTTGTGATGTAATCTTACGTACAAATACGTGTACCAGAACCTCTTTTTAAAAGATCTTGCATTTCTGATAACAAAATTAAATCTAACTTTGAAGAAAATTTTATATTACCCCAATGGATATTAAATGATATGATATTAAAGGAATAGTGGCACTTGAAATGGAGATTTTATTTTCTGATAATTCCTATCAAAATTGGTAACATTGGGACCAATGCCCCATATATCTGGGACAATCCTCAAAGTTTCGTATGATAATCCCTTAATTTCTGGAAATTGATCATCCCTTGAGTTTAGAATACAAATCCTTTGAGTTATGTATATTGATCCCTTGAGTTATATACCAGTACATGAATACTGATGCCTTGATTTAATTATACTTATCCCTTAATTTTTGTACACTGGTCCCTAGCTTGAGTTCTGTATACTGATCCCTTGAGTTTCAGTTTTGTATACTGATCCTCTGATTTCATTTATTACAGGGAGAAAAAAGCTATAGCTTTATACCATGACATGAGACAGGCTGGCAAAAGTAAGAAAAAATTATCAAGATTAGAACTGTACTTAGAAATATACAAGCTGAAGGGATTATCAGTATTTCTAATATTTGTCACAATTTTCTATTGTCCAGTATATTGTGATCATCTTTACTTTACAAAACATGAATATGGCAAAATATGTATGACAAGGTATATGGTATATCAAATGTTTAAAATGACTAAGTTACCCATACAAAAACATAACCAATTCACAAATTTTTACTAAATGTAAAAAAGTACTGGATAAATGATGGCATTCCTAATTGTTTATTATCTGGAACAAATTTTGAAGGTTAAGGAAAAAAATGGCTGCTAATAAACATATAATTGCACCTACTGATGGTATATCAAAATTACAGTATTGTTGGCACTTATTTTGACCATGGAATGGTTTTATGCCCCAGTATTTGATGGTTAATTTAAAATACAAATTTGAAGCCAAGATCAGAAATGATTATGTTGAATATACATAAATATGATATTGCTTTCAAAATAAGGGTAAGCATAAAAGCTTTTGAAATTAGGTGTTGGGTGTTAATTTGATGTACCTGTAAGCAACATCTTTGCTAGCCAAAGGTTTATGATCGACTCTGCTCCTGTACAACTCTTGGAGTGGATCGTAAACCCTTGGCTAGTGAAGATGTGTAAGAGACTGTAAACATTTTTTTTATATACATCATTGAAACTGTTACAGATGGGAGCTCGAGAGATATTTACAAGGACCATACCTCCATGGTTCAAATTGTTGTCAAATGTCTCATCACCCGTGACAAAAGTCTAGAGGATCTCTTCACACACTTAAGGTAAGGTAAAGAAGAAAACCCTGGTCCCCCACACATGTGATCAATTATTACCATTTCATATAGTTTCAATGCGATTAGAAACCATTTTTTAGAGTATTTTTTGATGAATCCATGCACAGGGTCATTGTATCCGCTATGACATATAAATAAATAATACACAAGGGAAGAATCGAAAGTAGGACACAATTTGAAAACAATGTCAAGAAACAACTTACTTGACAAAAGTTACGCAAATCCTCCTACATAATGTTGCAAATGTTGTCAAAACACACGAGAGTTTTTGGATGGCGAAAGTATGGAGTTATCTTTTCTTAAGCGAAGAGATTGAATGTCTGCAGCAGACAGCGGTTTTAATGGGATAAAAACGCTTTTTACCGAGTTTATTAGGAATATTTCAGTGTGAACGTGTGTTTTGACAACTACGATGGCCCTGTGATCCATGTTAAAAAGAGACTCACCATAATGGAGTTCAATTCTGTAAATAAGTCTGATAGTACATTTATACTAGAAGTATATGAATTTGCATTGCAAAAATGTCCAACCTATATGTAATGAAGACTTTCATCCAAAGATCTGCACACTAAGATTTCTATGCAAGGTTGAGACTCTTGTGTAGTATTTAAATGTCAATGTGGGAATCTAGAGGTACATATATGATTTTGATTTGGTTTGTAATTTGCTTCTTATGTAAATAGCAGTGTGTTTTTGCTTGCAGGAAAATCTGTGCCTGCAAACATGAGCTCTTCCAGTTATTACCCAGCATTCAACAGTGTTGTGAACAGATAACAGAGGCCACGCAAAAACTTCTCCAGGCTCACAAACAGAGGCAGTCAGATATATGGAGTCTAGTCCAGATGGCTGTAAGAGCAAGTTTGTTGTAACATTTCTAAAATTTAGTGATATAATTGGAAAGAATTTCATATTGCAATGTTGTGTGCAGTGGCTGCAGATCCATGAACACAATAAACTTATAAACTATTTTTATATGTTTCATACGTCATTCTAAAACCTCCACCTACCAAAAAATTACATAAAACAATAAAAAAACACTATAAATTATTTTTAAAGATATTAACAAATACATGTAATGTAAGACATGTTTGTTAGGATTTGTAAAAGTGTTTGATGTGTAATTGATTACATTCATCAAAAAATTTTAATTCCCAGTGAAATTTTTGTAAGGTTATATAATTATTTAATTTAACTTTATTTGAAACAACAAAATCAAATCCTCATGAAAACTATTTTACGAATCAAGAGCAAGACTTTATCCCCTTAAAAATCTCTGCTTTTTGTAAGCAATGTCACAACATGGTATTTAATTTTGCAGGTTCAGTCTGAAATTTCAAGACAGGATTCCAAGGGAAGTAGCTCCAATAACTCATGGAGTGTATCGTCATACGAGTCCATGAAAGTATGTGATGATAATAGGGAAACTGTCAAAAAGTAAGTCATTTATATATTACACTTACTCAGTTAATAAACTGTCATGGTTATTTACATGTAGGCTACCATGATTAGATAAATATGTGTACAATTTTATGAGTTATGTAATTGCTGAAAGCGACATTTTAGAGCTAATGGTGATCAAGTTACATAATACTTTTATCCAGGGTTGATGACATGATAGTCAGTGTAATGAGAGAGCAAGAGGAGCATTTGTCCATGATGGATTGGAGCTTCCTTCCTCCTGCAAAAGAGAGTTCATCGTGATTGTGTTTTAGCATTGCTCAAACGAACTGAACATTCCAGAGACAGAAAACATTTTATTGGGGAAGTGCAATAAAACTTTGTTCTACATACTGGAAAAATAAGAGACATGAACTTTGATGGATGAATTGTTTCAGATTTTTATTATTCAAGTTGGTCTAAAATTCTTGACACATAATGAGAGGAAGATCTTCACATGATGACAACTGATTTAGAACTGCTTGGATCTCATTTTGAAATGATCGAGGCTTTTGGAGGGCCTTGGAATTAAAGAGTTGTGATGATACATGAAGATAAATACATTTATCTTTAGAACTTTGTCTAACTTGCTTTTATCTAAATGTACTCTTGGCTCATGAAAAACGAGTTGGGTCCATCTTTTTTTAACTTGATGTACATGTATTTTATATTAGTCTTGAAGCTTAAATTCAGGAGATAAATGGCTACAGTGTGAGAAAGTTGAATTGATTGTAACTGTCTAAAAATTAACTCATATCATGTTCAGGGGAGAGTCCTGGACCTTAACTTATTGTTTAATAACTCTCTATTTTAGGTTTGTATGTGATGAATTATTATGACGTCATATAATGCAGTAATAACATTACTCAGTGATACATGTACTTCTATTAGATACTTTTTGCAATATTTGTTAATTATTGTCATTAATCTCATGTAATTGAGATTCGAGATCTGTATTATGTTTGATTTGTGAGGTTTTACTACTACTACTACATGTGTATTGATTAGATTGCTTAACTGTGTAAAGGCTGTAAATTTTCCAAACTAAAGAAACTATCGAGGTCAATTTTTCCTTTATCATCCATTTAGGTGTGACATGTAAAATTTAAGATATTACTTTTATGAGAGGCAAAAATGAATCATAATTTTCATCCTTTTCTATCCCAGGGTTAGGAATAAGAACAGCTTTCTCAGGAAACAGTTTAGTTATGCTCTCCTTTGAAGAAAGGAGGGCATACCGGTATTGCTTTGCTGCTGACCATATGTTTGTCTGTTGGTCGGTCAACCAACAATTTCCATTCAGAGGTTGCACATACTGAAATGAAATTTGATATACAGATTTATCATAATAATTTCTAAGTCAAATTATGGGTATGATCGAGCCATTCTTGACAGAAGCGTGTCCCTTGGACATAGAAAAATTCCAATTATTTCCCAAGGAATAAGAGGCATAAGTGTTTCACTAATATCTCTTGTTTACATATGATTTCTATACTGTTTTGTATTTCCTGGTCACATACTTGCATCAAGCTTGTGCCGTAAAATCCCTTTGCTGTGAACAGTGCATTAATTGAATTTCAAGATCAAATATGACAATTTAACACATCTGCTGTTTGCAGCCTTAAATTGATTGTAGTTTTTTTTAATAACTATTGATGCTCATTGAATTAAAACTGAACTAAAAATCTACAAAACATTTTTTTCTCATATAATAAATATGCATGCGATATGTGGGCCATTGGAAGGGATATAGACACAAAATCTGCCAAATCAACCCATCTATGAACCTGAAATCCTTTTTATATGCCTCATGTGGATTTTTCCTCATATTCTGTTTGTTATTAAAAACATGAAATGGCCGTTTCAAGTATTATGTGACTGAAACAAGAACCCCAATTCCTTGCATTAATTGTTTATTGTATATACATAGTGGTGAGCTATACACTCGATTTGTACAACTGAATTTTATTGTATTAAGCCATGGACAATGTGTCTCATGATTACATACCCCCACCCCACATGAAGTAATAATTTTACAGCAGACTTACATGCAAAAAAAGAAATGAACTGTGATACTCTGTAGCTTTGTTAGGGATTGTAGTTAATGGTGCTTTTTGTGTGCATTGTTCATGTTCTGATTATGAAATATTCACCAGAAATACTGTATACAAAAGGCGTAATGATAATAAATAAATATATTAAATATTTGTCCATTTTGATTATTTTTTAATTTATGTAGTTATAGATAAGAATTATAACAGTAATTTCATAAAACATTCTGTTTTTGTCAGTACATTTACTGTAAAAACCAACTTTTATTAGCGACAACTTTATTTGGTGATTTTGATAAACATAAGGTAGCTGGTTCTTGGCGACTATTTTTCGCGATTAAGCTTTATTCCCACTTGAAATGCCATTGCATCCATACAGCAAAGACTGATTGGCAGCAAGAAATATTCGCAATGAGGAGGCACTCGCAAATATTTCTTGCAGGCGAATAAATGATGGTTTACAATACATGTATATGTATTTGCCATATGAATGTAGCAAGCTAGTGAACTTATAGCCCCTAAAACCAGTACATTGTGGTGATCATTCACCTTTACATGATTTACTAAAAGGCTTATCGTCCTCAAGGTAATAGCCAATAATGCAGTGAACTTGGTAACCATATGTTTTAAAATGCAATAGGAATTGTTTAATTCTCATAGCCTGCAAACTTAGTTTGACAGTTGACTGTCCAGCAGATGATATCGATATTGGTTTGCAAATATGAACTAGTCTGTTGACCTAAAAAATTCTGGTTGCATATCAGTATTTAGATAATGATTACTGTAGAACTTATGAGACAATTTATCTAATATAATAGTATAATTCAACTGATTTTACAAAGTTTTAATTTTTTATCATTGCAAACACATTTTGTATGAAAAAAGTTTTTTTTATACATACACATTTATAAGCGAACAAATTCTTGCAATATTGTAATACATAGCATTTCCTAGTGTTAACTATTATGGCCTCACTCTGCAGGTGCCCTATAGGGATCAGTCAACTGTCCATTCATCTGTCAGACATTACTTTTTCAGGACTATTTCTCTCCCCTTGGCCCAATCTTGCTCATACTTCACCCACAGTGCCTTTGAAGGGAGGTTTCTAGGTCTCAAGTTAGGGTCACATCAGAATTATATCACCTGAAAAATTCCTTGTGTAGATCATAAATTCTCTCCCTTTGGCTTGTACTTCCCAAACAGAGAGCCTTTGGTCACAGGGTGTGAATGAACAAAATTTAAAGAACAAAGGCTAAGGTCATGGGAGAATTAAGTGTAAAATCATTGTCCAGTTATATTCCGCGCCTTGGCTAAATTCATCTCATTCCACCAACAGAATGCCTTTGGTCAATGGGTGTGCAGTGACCCTGAACCACATTTCTAGGTTAAAGGTCAAGGTTATACCAGTTCAATAAAAAAATCCTTGTCCACAACAATGCTTTCTCCCCTTTGCCCTAACTGGTTCATACCGTTACTTCAAATAAAGAGCATTTTTTAGTAAATGGTTTCCAGCGACCTTGAGCTACCTTTTTAGGTCAAATTTGAATGCATGCTGTCCTATATTAAATCTCTTTAAAACCTTGTGTTGGGCTATATAACTTTTAATCTTGTTCAGTTTTAACTAAAAGACTGCGTTTATGTCAAGAGACTATAATCGACCTTGAATTAAAGTTCTAAGTTAAATGCAAAAATACTTATCTCAGGGTTAAGGTCAAAGCAAAGTCCTCTAAAATGTGTTTTATCTTTATGACCTTTATTTAAGCGGAGTCCTTTGAGATGGCAATCATCAAATAACAATGATGACTAGTTTTTCTTTAGAGGACTATAGGGATAAGATTGAAGAAATTCAAAAGATATGCATAACATTTATTTCTTCAACATAATTCAGAATTAGACATAATTACAATATAATGACTAAAGCACCATATAAACGCCTCTTAAAAATAAAATCAGTACCGGTAATCATTCGTATACATTTATATATATATACAATGTAAATATACAACATCACACAAGATGCCATTTGAATTCAGTTCAGTAATACATAAACCAATTGTCATTAAATCTCTTTTACCATAAATATGATCATGACATTTAATCTTTTCACATACTTGTATACTATAGATTCTAAAAAAAAATGAATCAATTAAAATTAAAAACAGGCCCTGAAATGATTTAATCTGGTAATATCACAGACACTTTTGATTGTCAAGCTTTGTCCATTACATAAATCTAGCTTCTCCCATCATCAATTCCTCCGATTCTACTCCACCTTCTTAGTCTTCATCGCATTTTGGTAAATGACAAAGGACCACAAGGCCAGAGAGGCTGTAAACAGTGCCTGTAAGACCGTCACGAAGGTGGGTCGGTAGCCCGGGGCGCCATAGAAACCATAGTGACACAAGGCAACATCACCTACCAAGGTCATCAGGCATCTCACCACCTCATACTTGGGAGCAGAAGGACTGTAATATACAATGTTTATTAAGTTATTTCTCTCTCTCCTCTCTCTCTCTCCCTCTTGTTCTCTCTCCTCTCTCTCTCTCTCTCTCTCTCTCTCTCTCTCTCATGTACCTCACTCTTAATTGCTATTTATAGCACATTCATATATTCTGTACTGTAATGAAAGCAAAATTATCCCTCAACCCCACCTTTCCATGAATACAGGCATGTTATTACAATATCAAATAACAAAGCGAAAGAAATTTGAATGCCTCAGGGGACCCTTAAGATCTTGTTTATAAGCCATGCTGCATCTTTTAGAAGTATGACAGTTAATTATATCTCATTTTACAGAATGTTTCAAAGTTTGTCATAGATATCAATAACCACAAGAATTCATGTTAATGTTTTACATAAAAAGTTCATATCAATTTTTACGTTGTTAAATGAATTTATCTGAAGAAGCAAAAGAAGGTCAACAGGAATATGAACATGTTTATGTATTTTAACACTCTCTACTTACTCATTATCAAAAATCCTCCCAAAGCAAGTCAGGCAAAACCCAATATGGAGGACAAAGAGAAGAACAGACAACTGTGAGAATCCCTATTTAAAAAAAAAAAAATTACATCTTTTTAAAAAAAAATTTTGAGTGCATGTACACAGCTGTTTACTGAAGATGGAATAATTTTTCTATAGGTGTGTACAAAAGTCTTACTGCTCTCCTAGCAGCCACTTCTTGGAAGTAGAGGAGTTCCAGTGTGAAATGGACCATGCTGTACAGACTGAGCCAGCCAGGGAGCTTCACATGGTACTGGGGACAGGGCGCCTTAACCTGCAACAATCAAACCATTTGCAAGTTGATTTTATTTTACAATAACTATATATAAAAGCTTCAAAAGGTTGTTATTACATGTACTGATAAATAGGAAAAAATTCATGATTAAATTATCACATTTCTATCAAATATAAGCAATAAATTAATCAGAGCCATTAATGATGGCTGTATTGGGGACGGCGTTCCAGGCCTCCAGGACCCACTGGCAGACGGTGCTGTACGATGCCCTTCTCATCTGTCCCGTTGCGGTGAAGCTCTTCTCTTCAATCGTCATCCAGTTCTCCCAGATTACTCGAAGTTCTGCCTTGAAACATCATTTGACAGAGATGTCAAAGGGCTGCAGCAACTTAATAAGTATACCAGGGATAACAGCCGGAACACTGCCAGTAGCACGGATCGGTTGTTTTGTGACGTCGCTGATGTACACCCGCAATGAGTCAAGGACCAGGAGGCTCTTCGACTTCCAAAGATTTACGAAATATCCAGATAGCCACAAGCCCATCACGTCATTGTCCATCCAGCCTTTCTCGTTCTGGTGAACAATTATATCTGATGGGAATTTTACTGTAATCGCAGTCTTTTGCTTGAAGATGACCATGGGGGTATTCTTTTACCACTGGCTGTGCAACCCAATACAATGGTAAAGCTGGCTTTCCCGTGACCCATTGTTTAAATGGATGTCAAATTTTAAAGGAACTTCATCCATGTTGATGATCTGTTCGCTGCCTAAGTTCAACTTCTTAGTCTAGTGACTCTAGTCTGAGCTTCGGCTTGGAATGCGGATATCTTCTCTTCGTGATCCTCTGGAAGGGCCTGGGACAGGGTGGTGCGTTGTCTGATGGCGAGATTCTTTCTTTTCATGAACTGGAAACACCAGGATACTGTGCCTTGGAAATCCTTGATCTTCATCTCTTCTGCCATTGCAAGCTCTTTCAGTCGAATTTAAACGATGTTCAGGGCTCTGCAAGCTCCATGACGAAAGTTTCAAGCTTGTCTTCTAGATCTGGCCAGTGTGGTGCGTGTCTGCAGAAGGCTTTCTGGGACTTCTTTGTCTGTCATAGGGCATCTTTGTTTTTCTCGTTAATGCCAAACTTTCTTTGAGCTGCCAGGTTCCCTCCATTTTCCTCTGCATACTCCGTAACTTGCAGCTTGAATCAAGCGGTGTAAGATCTTGATTGTACTGGGGGCATGGTGACCCTGATGGCAGTGTGCTGCCTTTTTTAAACGATTCATTGGATTGAAATTTCCTCCACTGTCCCCACTGTCAAAACACCCGAGATGGAAAAACGACTAATGATTGATTCCTTTGTTTTTTATCCCACTTGCTGATTGGTTTAAACAAAAACATGTAAATTGTATTTGATTAATTGTTTGTTTCATAAATGATATCTTACCAATAATTGAAGAAAAAATCATATTAAGAATAAATCATAAACATGTACATTTGAACATGTATGTACCTGTATTCCTAACATATTTGATATCCAGAATTTCAATTACATTAAATATATACTACGTACTCTCTGCTCCAACTATAAGTACTAGCTTAATTTTTAAATAACTTATGATCATATCATATTACAGAACAATTTTTTATTGTTCATAGTAAATGCACTGGTTATCTCTATACACAAATCAGTTTTACCATTATGCTGGGTGATTTGAATTATAATTTATGATAACCAATCTTTTGATGTCAAATCCTTAAATATCTATTCACTATTTCACTAAAAAAAACAAAACAGTGCACATTTATAATACCAGGAATTGCAAAATTTGTTATATCACAGTCTTCCGCAATATTATTTTCTATTTGGTTTCGTTTTCTTTTTTTACTATGCAACAATAGTTTCCTGGTTTCATACATGATTGCTTGGTTCATATAATGGATATGGAAAAAGAAAGACATTCTTTTGATTTGGATTGTAAAGAAAATATCACATATATCTTACTGGATTGTAAAGAAAATATCAAGTAGATTTCATTATTAATGATGTTAAAACAAAAATTATCAATGTGACAACTATCAAACAATAGTTCAAACAGATGAAAACAAATTTAACCTTTCATAATAAACAATGGATAAAAGCAGTAGGTTTTGTGTTTTACTCTACAGGATGATACCATGTCGTAAATGAATCAGTGTTGAATGAGAAAGCAAGTGTTTATTTAAATACACACTACACACATACCTCGGGAATGTCTTTGATGTCCCCTGTTCTTGGCTTGCCTGGGCCCCATCCTGGCCCACAAAATAGGACACAAAATTTATTTTTCCATCCTTCCATCTCCCTAAATCTCTCTATCATGTACTTGAGGTATCCAAACTATCAAGATAGAGTCACAAAAAATATTAATAAATACATGTATTCTATTAGCTGCAATAATTTTTCAAATGGAACAAGTTTCACCACAACTTCAATTCAATTTTCAGTGCAGCAGAGTCAATCTTTCTCTCATCAGTATGTTATGATTATTAGAATATGTAACTTGCAAAATATTTGGAACATATGGATTAAGCTTTTGGGTATACAAACCTGAATGACATTGGGTTCAAATGTGTTGATTGGGTGAACTAACCCATATACAACTTCCTCCTCCTCTGCTTGAAAGGTCCCTATCAAAATTGATAAATGATGCAAATATGGACAAATTTATAAATTGATTAGCAGCTTGATATAAAATTTATTCCAATTCACTGTGTGCTTTGTCATTGTATTCACTGTTCTCTCCTTGCAAGGCTCAGATAACCTTTCGCTGCAAATTATATTTCTCCTTACAAACCAATTCTTTCATGTCTTTTGTATATTTTGCAAGGAACCAATTTATTAAGGTATTCTTTTGTCAGTAAAAATTTTAAAGTATTCACACTGCTGTTTCAGACAGAGAAATGGAAGAAGAAAGAGAGAAGGATAGAAAGAAAGATTACAATTTTCATTAAAAGAATACCAAAGATTCGATCCCATATGATGAGAAAACCGGCATAGTTTTTGTCTATACAATATGGATTTCTCCCATGATGCACTCTGTGGTGACTAGGGGTGTTCAATATGTACTCCAAAGGACCCAAAGATTTTATATACTAAAAAAAAAAAAGAAAACAATACTCAATAATGGAAGATACTTGAAAGGGGTGAATGAAACAACATAAAATGATGATGTTTTTCTTTAGATCAATTTCTTTTTACGATTAATAAAGTTTTCTTACTTGGGTGTGAATCCAGAACTGGTACAAGATGTTCAATTCATTGTGAGCCATAAAGACTGAGGGTGGAATGAATAATGCAAGAGGAAGATAAAACACCTAAAAGAAATTCTTGACATCTTAAGTCTTTGATTACCAATTTAAATCATGTTCATAACTTTCTTTGAAAAAATGATTCTTGGGTACTTAGTCTATTATGCTTAAATATATAAAGAACCAGAAATAAAATTATTATAACTAAGGAATCATTAAAATTCATGGTGGCTCAATTTTCATGGCATTTCTGGGTAGCCCTCCCCCAACAAATTTACATCCTTGACATTAACAAAAAATTTAGAAAGAGATGTATTTCTTACTAAAACTGAAAATCGTCCCATCCACAAAATTATAGCCCCACGAATAAGCAAAAAATCCACAATTAATCCACAAAAATTGGCCCCCATGAATTCAAATGAATACACATTAACTGGCTTTTGAAAGCAGAGTTTCTGACACCTTACCCAGGAAGTATAAATCTGAAGCACAGACTGCCTGAGTGCTGTCGTCAGGTTGTAGTACTCAGAACTGTGGTGTACCTGATGGGCAGCCCACATAAAGTTGACCTCTAGTGGTGAGAGAAAGCAAAGAAACTCTACCATAGAAATATCATGCATTTGTGTCTTCATTAAAAGTATTTCCACGTGATAAGTAGATTACAATGAACTTGCAAACCATGTGCCATTCTGTGAAACCAGTAATATCCAAGGTCCACCCCGAACAAGCAAAGCCACCATGTCCAAGCCGAGTTCCAAGGTAGCTCATAAAGACGGTAGTTGTCATGCACCCAAATGTACCCAGTGATACCAATGGATTTTGTCAGTAACCTTTTAATAAGACATATATAATAACCTTTCTGGTCATATTTATAATATTGAATGAATAAACTGTAAAAGAGGTTATTTACGTGTGGGGGAAATTTACACTTGTTATGCAGTAAGCTTAAAATCGCGGAAAATATCCCGCGAGTATGGGAAAAAAATTTAAACTTTAGAGTAATAAATCAGGCATCCGCATATTTAATACCCACACGTATTGTTTGACCAAATTTTTTTAGAAAACACGTCCTTAACCACCAGCGTAAATAACCAATTTTACATTACAGTACCAGTACAACAAACTCTTGTTCTGTTAAATAGGGATTGATAACCAAGCTGTCAAATAGTTTTGGAATACTTGCATTGGGAGTCGAGAGTACTGGCCAGCTCCAATTGATGTTGCTCCATCATTGAATCTGTTTACCTTATCTTTCTTGTACCACATGACAGCCATTTCAAGGAAAATGCACATAAAGAAAAATGGCACAGCCTAAAAATTAAATTTGAAAATAAGAAATTTGTCAATTTTAAAGTACTGAATTATCTTTACCATTTCAAAACAGTGTTTGTATGAAATGAGTACAACTTGTAGTTACAAACTATATGTAAAGATTATGGGAACTCTTTTTATTGAAATCGTTTAAATTGCTTTCTCAACATGGAAATACATTGTAGTCTCAAAGTGGTTTAAAAGGGGGGGGGCATCATTTGAAAATTGACAATGCCGACAATTGCATGCATGTCACTTTTTTGTGAAAACACTTTTCTTTTACTTTTACTTTCTTGTCTTCTGAGAATTGTATTGGTAATTCTGTAAACACTTATAAAACAGTGGTAAACCAGCTGATAAAGCGGATTGGGGGGTCTGCATTTTAGAATTATAATGTTATAAATAATACCGAGCGCAGCGAGAGGCGGGCGAAGCCCGCCTCGCGAAGCGAGGATTAATGGTAACACGTATATATAAGAAAATCAGTGAAAAATGAAAGTTGAATCAGGGGTACTAAGGCCAAAAAAAATTTCTTCCAGCCCTGGGCGCCGCCATATTGGCAGCCATTTTGTTTTTAAAAAGTTAGTTCGATCATTGATTGACTGGCACTTATCGATGTTTATTGCCCCTAAATTCGATTAAATAAGTTCCAGTGTTTCAATAGAAGGTAATTTGAATTAAAAGAAATTAAAAAGGAAACCAGATAAGTTTCAATAGCGCTTCAATTATGAAACACGACTTGTTCTATGTATGTCTTATCAAAATATCAGATGGAAAATAAAAACATTAACGTCAAGGAACTGATCTTTTTGATACTGAATAAAGTATTCAATTTTATTATATTGGCATTCATATGAATTAAATTGATGAACAATAAAAGAAGAAATTTAAAAAAATCGGAATCACGTAACTCTCTTCGGTTATTTCCGAAGACAAAACTTGAACGTTATACGTCTGAAATATGACGTCATAATGTAGACTGAGCACGCGACGTTTAGTTTAACTTTGACGAATGATTTGAGTAGACAACCATGCTAGCGGATCCTACTTTTTGCGTTTTAAATAGATTTTATCTGCACTGTGCTAAATCTGCGCTCGGTCCAACGGTCACACCGTTTACATATTAAAATGACAGCTTAAATTCTTACATCATTGATGTATGTTGGAACATCTTCAACATCTTTGAACGAAGTTTCGTTAGCCGACACAATGTAAAACAAACGTCGGACGCCTGTGAAGAAGGGGACTTTGATCGGACTAGACATTTTCTCAAGTAGGATGTAAATACCATCCTCCTAAATACAAAACCATAAACGGATACCTAAAATGTTCCGGAAACTTGTGCAGTACTGCTACATGTACCTTGTACAGCCTTGCGATGTCTTGTTATTCTAATAAACTCCATTAAAAAAAACAACAACAAACTACGAAACTGACTATTTATATTTTATTTTATGACTAACAGGTAAAAGTGTGCCCCCCAAAAATGCGAAGTAAATAAAACAGGACTGCATTGAGATTATGTTTTTTATGTTGATTATTTTATGTTATTTGCATTTATTGTTTACTTCACCCTTGCTCATCTTTTCAACTTAGATAATTTATTTACTGGATAAAACAATCTGATCCAAGTTTCACAATTAATTTTTCGCCATATATAATGAGACATTTGACCTGAAGAAGTGAATGTTCTCTATGAAATTGTTTCACAGAATCAATAGACGTCTGATATGAGAAAAACGACAACCAAAATATTTTGTTTTTATAATTGTATTAGCGTATTAAACATCATGTTTTGAAAGTACTATTATTCAGAAACAACAAACAGTACAAACATGAATATAAATAATATAAATCTCAAGATTTATGCACACACATCAAACTTGTCAAATGAATTCTTTCTTAGAAAGGACCACACAAAAACACAAATAACAACTTACATTATGCAAATGAAATGACATGTAATCGTAACCCCCTCCCCCCCCCCCCCCAAAAAAAATGATTTCCCAAATGTCAGGTATCACTTTTGAAATGTTCGACTTTCCCCGGCTGTGGTACTAAGCCGTATGGTTTTAGATGGTATAGTAAGTAGTCCATCAGGTACATGTCTGAGGGAGACATGTAGTGGAACGAAATACTGTAGTCGCTGCAACAACCCAAACCCTGGAAAAAAACAAGGATTGAAACGGATATAACGGTGAATTGGACATTGCAATCTGCTTTTGTAATAGGAACCGTTTCAATGTATTTGCGCATTTATCGATAGGAATATTATGGGATGAAAAAAAAACAAAAAAAAAACAGAAACTTACTCAATGTTACAAAACTGACACCTGGAGTTAACTACGGAAACGATTTATTCGATTTGCATTTGATCATTTGCATATAATAATATAGAGATGTACATGACAAGCTCCTGGGTTTAAATATTGTATATCATATACAAAATTATCTTCCAATATCTTTTTCATCATTCAACTTTATAGAAATATAAACAAATTTTTATACCTTTCGGGGTTTGTGAGCACTGTACTTATAAAACCAATCTGGGTGATGCCCTTCTAAATGAGCGATAGGGACAAATGGATGAAATGTTTCTTTGCCAAAAACATCGAGTGATTCCCCAGCTGTGATGCCCAATTTCATCATACACCTCCCTATTTCAGCGTCCTCAGCCCCGCCATCTTGCCTGCAGATGAACGGATTGGCGCCACCGTCTACCATAAACTTTTCAAGACTAGCTCGACTTAAAACGTAACCCGCCCCACCACTGAAGTAACCTTGCTTGATGAGGGGTGTGAACTTATGTCCGAAGAACACGAGAGAATTCGGGCTGTGATGAGACAAAAAGTATCTGAGATTCTCAACAATGATGTATGTGTCATCGTCTGCTTTTAGAAACCAGTCAAACTGGTTCCGGTAGTGTTGGTAGCAATATTTGAAGGCCTGTATTGTTTTACCGGTCAGGTGTTCACGACCTTCAGAGACTTTCAGTCCGACTGTTGGAAACGAGTCATTGGTTACACTACTGAAAAATATCACTTTGTTGCACCTTTTCCCCCAAGTTTTTTTCACAGCCGTTGCCTTTTTGTCCAGGTTTTTGGGTGCAGTCATTACCCAGCACAACACACGAACTTTTTTACTAAGTTCTTTAGCAACATCCTCGTTCACATCTACAATTCAGAGAATTAACAAGTCTTTTAATACCGGGTATTTCCAACTTAGTATTTTTCTTTTTATTAGTATTATAATAATAAACAATATGGAAAATATTATAAATGATGATACTTGATCTTATCAGAATGCGGGTAACTTGGTGCCGAGTAACCAGGATATTTAAGGTCGTTTCTGTTTTCCATTACATGCAATTATAACTTTTGCAACTTTTTTTAATCGTTCTTCTTTCGGATTATATAAATTAAGTATGCAATGATAAGTAGTACTTTGAAAGAAATTTAAGAAATACTAAGTGTAAAGACTGACGTCGATCATGCAAACAGATTTGAGTTTGGTATGGAGAAGTCAAATTTGTGTTTACCGTTTAATGACAACTAGTTTTATAAAAAAAAAAAAAACCAGTTAATAGTATGCTGTTTGCATGAATTTGTAAATCGTGACATAAATAAATTTGAATTAAAATACAGCTAGGAAGAGGGTGTAGAGCTTGACTATCAAGGTATATAGGCTTACATTTATATGTCTCATTGATCAATTGTTTAGAAGATGAACTAACCGCTGTGTTTATGATGGTCCAGCTCGATGGGACCCCCGAGTCCTCTAAACTCCTCGTAATCCAAAACTTCGTCTCCATCAAAAGGAACATCTCCTTGAAAGAAAATTGGCCGAAAGATAATGTCAGTTGTTCATTTGTACCATTTAAGGTTGAAAATATTGTACAAAAGGACACGTATATCAAATAACCTAGATAATTATAACACACCTCTGCACAGTATGCTTTCTTAACTTATATGATGAATGTAGATAATAAACAATCACTTGCCACCCCCTCTCCTCTATGATATACATTACAAAACCAAATTCGTGCAAAGGGTAAATTTAATGCGCGAGTAAACATATACAATGTCATGTAGATAGAGATTAGGGGGATCGTGAACCCCCACCCCCCTCGGAAATTTCTTACTTCTTAAATTCACATAGTTAAGCTGAAAATAAGCTTCGGGCTCCTCTTACAAACAAATTATCCCTTGGATCGACCCCGTAAAAATTCTTGGACCGCGCAAGATAGCTCTTATAATGCTAGCAAACATTAAACAGAGTTAAATGGTTAAATTGAGAATGATCCTCAATCAACAGATCAACGATTGCACCTGTATACCTGTTTACTTATGACCCCGCCCACCATTTACAGTAAGAATCTAGACCGACATCATCGTCATACCTTCATACATTAACGTGTTCATTGACATCATGAACATGGACAGGCTGAATGTGGTACACACGAGAGCAAACAGAAATCCCACCCTCGGTCTGTTATTGACAGTCAGTTCCGCCTCCATCTTATAATCGCACAGGTGGGTAGGGAAGTCCAATTAGTCCAGGTTATTCCACACTTCAACACAATTTAAATACAGATACAGATTATTTAATTCCGCAACGGGGTGGGTAATGTTACAGAAGTCAACGTCATATTCCGCTCCCAGTGCGACAATATGCCAAAAGTTTCAAGAAAACGCCATCATAATAAATTTTCGATGTCTTTCACGTTACACCCTGTAATGGTGTTTTGTGTTTACCTCGTGGAGATTTCATGGTTCAAAACGTAATCTGCGAGTCACCCGTGTCAGACATGGCTTTAAATCCTACAGGTTTCTTCCTTTCTATAAAGATTTAATCTAGGGACTTCATCTACACTATGGTGTCTACCTGTTGAAGTCGGTAGTCGATCGTTACAATGCACCCATAAATAACTTAATTACACTATGGATCAATACTCAGCCACTACTGCCAGTTCTTGTATTTAGTGGCGTTGATTCGTACAGGTGCTTTTGGTTTAACCCTCCCCAGCCCTCTCCGCCTTACCACGTACAACAAGTGGAGTGATATAATTATATATACAAAGTGGAAATAAAATGTATTACAGTGTATACATGTATAAACTCAAAATTTTCTGCATTTCATCAGCTCAAAATGCAAAGCGTACTATATCATATATGGCCTCGCTATGTCCGCTAAATAATAAAACATGCTTGTATTGTATAGAAATTTTCATTCATCGATTTATTCCCTGAATAATACAGAGAGGATATTGTTAAATCTGCAAGTAGACAGAAGATAAAATTGGTCGAAGCTTCCAAAAGCTCTGTTGTTAGAGTCCAGAACAAATTTTAGGCAGGGTTAAATGTTTTGGGGGCTTGTCGAGCTGGACATTTATGCATCTGACTTAAGATTTCAACATTACATCATTAGAGATATTAGTAATTGCCCGAGAGAGTCAATCATTTACACATTTTCCTTTCATGAATCCGTTCATTCGTACTTCTGGCGTTAAAAACAGTATGCAAATAAATTCAAACATACCTATCTTGTTTCAAACTCCGAAATTCAGTAATGTAAATTTGCATTTGCTTGTTATTGTTGTTATTGCTTCTATTTTGAGTTACTTCTCTTAATTCACGTGTTTGGAGTTCTTTATAAAATAATTATTCCATTTAACTCTGTACATATCGGTTTACAATGCTTTATCAGGTGAAGACAGTATATTCAAGAGAACGTATACATGTACATATAATTAAGTACTTGCTGATAAGATAAGACTATACATGATACCGGATGTTAATAGTGTATCGATAAACCTTTATCAGATAAGAAACATGCAAATTAGGTTTTGTTTTTGTTGGTCGATACAAATGCCCCAGTTTAAATACATAAAGTATTACAACCACGATGAGTATGTATGTTTACTAAAAAGGTTAATTTTTTTTGGTTAGCTAGTTGACTAAAAATGATGTTGAAGATGATTTCACGCGATACCAGTAGAACCATTTTAACAAGAGCTTGGACTTCGGGTAGTTGCGTCAAACAGCCATGTGACGCACGCCTGTCTATTTCATTGTTGGCCACTCAGCCAGCCATGGCTCTTTGAAATAAACAAGATTTGTCTTGCTTTTGAGCGAAGACTATGCAGTCGGTGCATATTTCGATTGAAACCAGCGTCATTTTATAATTAACTTGTTTTGACGCAAGAAATAGATAGTAACGTCCTACCGAATGTCCAAGGCCTTGTTACAATGGTTCTAATTGTTCTTAAAATGATATCCATAAAATATAATACATGTACCTGGTAAAAAGACTTTGCTGTACATGCACTTTTATTGTTCATGTATTGTGATACAGTGCATTTTTTATCCATAGAAATAAAATCGGTTTTGAAGCATTTGTTTCCAAACTTAGACACTTCACTCATATTTTTGGAAGACGCAATTGAACAATAAAAAGAGAAAAATTATTTTTCTTTCAAATGAAAACATTAAAAAATGTTGGAGTTTCAACTCTTTTGAAAAATGGTATAATAATTGCTCATTAAAATACTAACAAGAAAAAATACAACGCATTTTTTTTCAAATACTACGAAATATAGTGCGCGGTGAAGTTAATTACACCTTCAAACATAGTGGATTTAAACATCATTGTGGTTAGTTTGAACGAAAGGCACTATCTCCGAGTCATTAACATGTGTTTTGTGGGTTTTTTGATTGCTTGTTTTTAATACTAAAGTATAGAACACATTATTTAAAGGCTGTCAAGAAAATTTCATAATTGATTATTCATAATATAGGATGAGATTCTAAACATTTTGTATTTTAAGGAGGATGCATAGTTAACGGAATCCTTCGGTTTTATTATTTTATACAGAAGAGTACTGCTTTACAAGCAGATGAATTCAATGTTATCGCGCGGGTGAGTTATAAATATTTGTTTCCCTCTTCTTTGTAGAAATGTCTTTCCACAAATTTATTTAAAAATTAAATTTGTTAAAGTTGTCATAACAACAAATTTAATTTTTAAATAAATTTGTGGAAAGACAGAAAGTAGAACCATTTTAGAAAGACCTTAGACTTTCGGTAATTATCTATTTCTTGCATCGAAAAAAGTTTAAAATAACGCTGGTTTCAAGTGAACATGCACAGACTGCTAGTCTTCGCTCAAAAGCCAGACAAATCTTGTTGATTTCAAAGAGCCATGCTGAGTGGCTAGCAATGAAATAGACAGGCCTACGTCACATTGCTCTTTGACACAACTATCCGAAGTCCAAGCTCTTGTTAAAATGGTTCTATACCAACTAATCAACGCAATCTGATTAAAATCAGATCTTTGTAACGCTCCCAAATTCTGATAGTCGTGAACAAAGATCTGACTTTGTGTAGCGACATCAGAATTTGTCGGAGCGGATCAAAGATCTGATTTTAATCAGAATGCCAATCAACGGTGCATAGATTTATATTATGTTAAAAATGAACAACTGTAACAAGAGACAACTGAAATATAAATGACATGTACTCATAAATTCTTGAGCAGCATTATTTATATACAATATATGAGTACTTGAAAGCGCATATATCATGTTTGAACAATTACATAATATATAGTTCTTATTTAAGTATTTTTATAACCCCGAAGTTTAATGATAATTTCAGAGCATATAGGCTGGTATTTAAACTTCATGTAGTCATTATACAGAATAAAAAACATTATGACTTTTGTATTTTGTTCTGGTCATGCTTATAAATGTACAAAAAATTATTATACATGCTTCTGTATATACATGTTGATCAAGGGCTATATAATTTTGCCTTTGTATTCTTTGTTTTTGACATATGAAAAGTAAAAAGCATTTTGAAATCTAAAAATGTTTTATAACCAAGACAGGCTTCCAGAATTATAACCAAGAGAAATCATGTTTCTACGTGATAAAAATTCTAGTTCATATCAGAAAAAAACCCCACGAAACGAACGTTTCCGAGGGCAAACATTTTTAGGTCACTGTGCTTATTACACATCCAGAGTTATAACAAAGAGATATCATGCCTCTATGTGATAAATTTTAAAAAAAGAAAACCACAAAACGAACATTTCAGAGGACAAATTTTTTTGGGTCTGTGATAATTATACATCATGTTTTATAACCAAGACAGACTTCCAGAATTATAATTAAGAAATATCATGCTTTTATGTGAAAAATTCCAGTATTTATTCGAAAAAGAAACCCACGAACCTCAAAATTTTAGAAAGCCAATTTTTTTTTAGCACTGTGCTTATCATACATCATTTGAATCATGAAGTAAAACTGTTTGTAAACTCAGTCGCCGCTGAATTGTATTCTAGAACTTGAATGTAAGGATGATAGCGTCATGTTGTAAAATTTTGAAAATACTGGGTGGATGTTGTAAATACAAAATTTTATCATGATGTAAATTTTGTATTTACACCCAACCAGTAAGTTCAAAAAATTTACAACAAGACAATAGTCCTAATGGTTTGATTGAAACCAACTTAAAATAGGATTTCATATGTTATATCCAAACAAATCGTTCGTAAGTGGCAATCGAAAGAAATAAAATTAATTTCATTCGTAATAAAAATCGCACCAAATTTCCGGCATATAAAATAGGACTGATTTCATTCGTAATAAAAATCGCGCCAACTTTCCGGCATATACTAGTTCTTTAAGCGCATCGTATTGTATAATCTTGCTAGGAACTTAAAATTGAACCGATTTTCATGCAAACCACGTAAAGAACAGACATACTCCGAGTTTTGTGACATCTGAAAACGACTTTTGATGAAGAAAAGATGCCATTATGATTATATTAGCATTTATTTGTATATGAGGTTAGAAAGGAGTATGCATTAATATTATTATATATAACTGGAGTTTTTGTTTGCCGGTGTTATGTAACCCCCCCCCCCCCCCAAAAAAAAAAAAAAAAAAAATTATAAAACCATATGATTTGCATTATTCTGATCAAGAAACATTGGTGCTCTCTGTAATATCATAATACCCTACTTATTCGCGCTGTAATTTGGTGAAAAATAAAAAAAAAAAGAACTGGTAGGAAAGATAAAAAAAAAAGGATTAAATTTTTATAGGTTTTATCTAAATCTGTGGTTATTTAAATGAATATACGACAAAATAATAATATTAAAATCATAAGCACTTTGGCAATATAAACACCATCTCCGCAACAGACCTAACTATCAATACAAAAAAAACCCACCACACACGCAAAACCACAAAAGTGCGTTGTAAAACAACCCTTTCAATATTAAAGAGCAACTTTTAAATCAACAACCAAACAACCACTTCAGTCAAAACATTACCAGTCAGTGAATCAATGAAGAAGATATTCGTGGACATTTAATATGTTAAATAAACTCATCTTGCTTTCAATCAAAGTCATGTGTCTGAGAGACAACTGAAACTTATCCTTTTAAAGAAGTTATGTGTCCGCGGGAAAAAAACCCACAATTTGGAGAACATTACGTGATGTTCATTCTATATTTAATCAAATATACCTTGCATGCAATATCGTATGGCACACCGAAATAAAAGACTGATACTCATCAGGTGACCGTTAAAACCCATGGACCTCTTGTTTTTATCATCATACAAATACCACTCAACGTTAATTTACACCCGCGAGTTTGGTAAACCATGGACTTTTTTCAGTAAGTCTGCATTTTGATATCATTAGAGATACGTAGACATACTAGAACCATTTTAACAAAAGCTTGGACTTTGGGTAGTACGTCAAACAGCAATGTGACGTAGGCCTATCTATTTCATTGCTGGCTACTCATTCATGCTCTTTGAAATCAACAAGATTTGTCTGGCTTTCGAGCGAAGACGACAAAATCTATGTATATTTCACTCGAAGCAAGCGTCATTTTTAACTTCTCTTGACGCAAGAAGATGAGAGTTACATCCTACCGAAAGTCCAAGGTCTTGTTAAAATGGTTCTTATCGTAAGTAAGAACATCTCCATCTTTTTTTTATTTTGTTTCCTAAAAGACATTCCTTGTCTTAGGTGTAATTGTTGAAAATAAAATGTATGATTTATCTGAATAACGCCTTTTTAATATACTACCACATGCCGACCGTAGCTGCATGTTGAAAATAGACAAATTAATCTTGCTGGACTGAAAAGAAGGGGAATGTCTTAGAAATGTTTTTATCATCATACGTCTTAGACTTGTCTTAGAACTGAACCTACGAATTCAAACAGTAGATTTACGAAGATTTACGAAGAATTCATCAGAGAGAGAGAGAGAGAGAGAGAGAGAGAGAGAGAGAGAGAGAGAGAACACCATCAAAATAAGACGATAACGATCTCGTATAACGTAAGTGTATGGTTTTCGATATTTATTTTTACATCTATGCATTTCATTGTTCATGCTTAGATTATTAACTGTTTATCAAACTTACGTTTGAAATTCTCGCAATTGAAGAGTTATGAGCAAGAATTATTAAATTCATTTTCAAAATTTTGTTTACTGTATTCCACATTTCTACTCTCTCTATTCTTTAACACGACAAATCAAATTTTGCACATCTGATATTTAAAAAAAATCCACATTTTCCAGCAAGAAGTCATTTGACAACAATTATGACAACCAGTATGATAAATTGCTTAAATCAGAATTGAGATTAAACAAATAGCATATGAAGGGAGGAGGTTTGTTTTTGTAAAATATGACCGTTAAAACAATAAAAATTCACTTGATTTTTTACTTTAATAAACCAAAATATGCAATTTGTTTGTTGTTTTAAATCTGAATAACAAATCTACTTCCTCTTAAATTTCAAATAAATGTTTGAAAGAAATCTCAAAGAGCATATTTTTTATGCATACCCTACATCATTATAGACAGAGTAGCTTTAATTCTGTCATTCAAAAAACACTGATGAAAATGAATAACATGTCACCACAGCACGTTCTTGTACATAAACACTGACAGGTGACGGAAAAATAAAACCAAACGCACGGATGATCTTGATTTAACCAGCATTGCCAGGAACTTCATGTTATGTTTTAATAGACTCTGATATGTAAATCAAAACACTTCCAAAGGCATTTCTGAAAATTGAGGCACGTTAAGAAATATTGTTTTGAATAATTTTTACAGAGAAAAAATATGCGATAACCTATATTTGTCAAAAATAATGCAATGTGTAATATATCTCTCTTTTAATTTTAGCAGTCCGAACTTAATGGACTCCAATGGTGCAAAAAATATATAAATTCAACATGCATGTTCCATCAGCTGTCCACAGCCAGCTGTTTATTTTCATTATTTATGATGTCTCTCATATTCCATATTTACTAGAAGACGGTATGAACTTGTATAAGTGGTCCATACAGCAATTGTTACGTGATTGTACTTATAATGCGAACGCAATGGAAAACAATGAAAAACTGCGTTATTTATTGACCAAAATAAAAATCAAAACATGGTGTTCATAGAACTATATATTTATTTTTAAATCTTACGTAGAATGTTGCATATTTCTAAGCATATATGAATTGCAGTTGCACGAAAAGAAGTGCATATTCATTTTTCACGGAAGTTTTTGCTCCCTGAGATTTATGGAACTATACTTATTTTGGGTGTGAAATGACAACAGCAGTCTTGTAAATTGTCTGCCAAAAAGGTTTTTGTTATCCGAATTATTAAAATTCTGAGACAAAAAGCACACTTCTTCTTTAGTTTGGTACGTGGTTTGCATTGAAAATTTGTATTTTTCTATTTGTCGTTGTGTCTGCTCTAATCTTTGAGATTTTCAGTTTCTCGTCAGTTCATCCTTTCTTTTCCCGCGCTTTTTAGTTGCTGTTATTGATAAGATCCTCCTCATATGTTTTGACACATGACCTTTCACACAACCCAATTTCTTCAACACTGAACCATCACTGGCAGTTTTTCTACGTTGACATTTCTATGTTGCTGTGACTCTTCTACTTTGTATCCTAGGTTCTAGTAGCTTGTGGTCTGAATCAATTTTGTTCTGTATATTTCTACTACTATCATATTATATAAGATCTGTCTATTTTTCTTGTCACACTTGTATTGTTTATCATATTTGTAGTCCATTAAGTGATGTCCAATTTTTTTTCTCTGTAAGTTATGCTTTATATGGGGGAACATGAACCCCTTTCAATGTAATTGTGAGCACATAACACAAAAATGCTCTTTTTTCCCTTTAACTCTTCCTATTAAGATTTCTCTCACTGTATTGTCCCTCCGAACATGGGAATTCATGTCTCCCATCAGTCTTAGTATGTCTTCAGATGGTGTGTTACTCCAGAGTTGTGTGCAGAATAATGCTGTATTGTATTTGTTGTTGCGTTACACCTATTGACAGATGTGTGATCTTATCGGAATCCGAGTTCTAAGAATTTATCATAGGAAGTATCATAAAATTTTATACTTAAGAATATATCTCGAGTATCTTTGAAAAATAACATATAAGTGAATAATCGTCAATGTTTTTTAGTCAAGACATAAACGACACAAAAGATTTAAGATAAAAGAAACATATTTTTCAAGAATAAAAATGATATGTTCATGTATGTTATGCAAAAACATTATTGTGCTTTTATTAAACCTGAAATATTTCATAGATATGATAGCGCACAATCAGCAAAAATAATGTATATTTAACTGTCATAAAAAAATTCCGAAAATTAATGACACAAGGTCTGCAATGAATAAAAGTTTTACTTTCTTTTAAAACATTGTTGCATTGACTCATACATAATGAAGAATAAATGAAGAAATTTATCTTTAAAAATAAAGTAGATTTTTAAAAATCCTGAAACATTTCATAATATTATATAAGAAATAATGGTGGTCCTTGCATATCTGACTGTCACGGGAATTTTTCAGAAAATTCATGACACAAGTTATGCATAGATTGAATAAAGTTTCACTTGCTAGAAGAATATATTTGAAAACATTCTTGCACTTGACCCATACATATTGCGAAAATGAGAAAAATGTTCACAATGATAGAATTTATCTTTTAACAAGATGAACAAACGTTCTTAAGGAGGCCGATTTGGGTTTTTTTGCGGAAAAACTACAATAGCACAACTCTCTATTTTTTAACCATATGTAATTTAAACCAACTCTAGTTTATTTGCGAAGGTTCATGAAAATCGACCGTCTGGTTCTTTTTAGGGACCATCTCAAAATAGAGGTACATTTACTATATATAGGAATATATAGGAAACTGTCATTTTCCGCACATCAAAGCAGTTAAAACTAGTGGGTATTGTTTTGTTTTTTTACAAAAAAAACACATGTCTCCCCTTCTCACCAAGGATTGTTATGTGGGGCAAATTAAACAATTGAAAAAGAATGATGTCAGCTATATGTTACCCAGACAAAATTATATTATTTTTTTCTTAATTTAACCTTCAGTAAAACAAGGTCAAGGGCAAATATTATTCAATAGTACACCTAAGTGTATTATTATTGTTCTTTGTTTAAAGTTTGAAGTCCTTCTGTCAAAGTATATTCAGGAGTTAAACAATGAAGTTCTTTCTAATATGACCTTGAAATAAAAATTCTAGGTCAAGGTCAAATTTTTTTGGTAAGGTTCAACTAGGTTATATACCATCTATCCATGATACAAGTTAAAAGTCTGTATGTTAAAGGAGTCTAGTGTTATGGTCCAGACAATATTTTTTATGAAAAGCTTGACCTTGAAGAACAAAATAGGTCAAGGTCAAAACTTTTGGTGGCGTGCACTCCTTCTCAATACCATCTACCTATGTTCCAAGTTTGAAGTCTTAATGTCAAAGGGTATTAAAGTTATGACCCAGACAAAATTTTATTATTTTTTTCTGAATTTGACCTTCAGTAAAAGAAGGTCAAGGTAAATTTTTTTCAATAGTACACCTAAGTGTATTATTATTGTTCTTTGTTTAAAGTTTGAAGTCCTTCTGTCAAAGTATATTCAGGAGTTGAACAATGAAGTTTTTTCTAATATGACCTTGAAATAAAAATTCTAGGTCAAGGTCAAAAATTTTGGTAAGGTTCAACTAGGTTATATACCATCTATCCATGATACAAGTTAAAAGTATGTATGTTAAAGGAGTCTTGTGTTATGGTCCAGACAATATTTTTTATGAAAAGCTTGACCTTGAAAAACAAAATAGGTCAAGGTCAAAACTTTTGGTGGCGTGCACTCCTTCTCAATACCATCTACTTATGTTCAAAGTTTGAAGTCTTAATGTCAAAGGGTATTTAAGTTACGGCCTGGACAAATTTGGATGAAGAAGAATAAGAAGAATAGGAAGAAGAAGAAGAAGAAGAAAGTCGACAAAAACAATATGTCTCCCCTTTGAAAGGGGAGACATAAAAATACTACAATAGCTTTTTTTCTCAAATTGTTATATATGATAAGTAATATCATTTCCTACCTTATATGTAAAAAACACAAAATTCTACCGTCTGGTTTTTAGTGGGGGCCATCTCAAAATATTAAAATGCACCAAATTTTGCTATATATTTGGATCATCACGAATGATGATTGGTATAATGGATTCATTCCAAAAATAAGGAAAATGTCCTCGAGGATAGCATCATTCTGTATATAAAATTTCAACAGCGTACAATTTTTACTTTTTCTTTTATGTTATTTCTTATAACGTACTCCTACAAAGCTTCATTTTATCATAACGTCATAAAAGCGCAATAGCAATGCTCCCCTACCGCACAACGTAAAAATCGTGTAAAAAATAAAAATTTCCTTTTAAAATCTAAATATTTTTATCTGTATTTTGTTTATTGTGTTCAATTTTATAAATGATATCGAAAAAAATTCATAAGAAGTATAAATCAACTATATTATATTAGAATGCGCAAAAACATGCGCAATGCAAACTAAAGTCGGCCTCCTTAAATTAAACGATATTAAAATAAACAGTAAAAAATTTGATACTTTTTATTGATTAACATAAATATTCATTCTCTGAATTGAGTTCTTGTTTATTTCGAGTTACGACAAAGCAATAGTGCAGTTAGTGATTAATACTGAAGTATCACTTCAAATTCTTTCAGCGTCCGTTTTATCATAAGTAGCTGTAGATAACATGAGTGGTTCTAATTAATGATAATGACATTTTTTAATATAGTTTCAACTTGAATCATTAGACAGAAATATATATTGTCTGCAAATAAACCCATAAATATTTCGTTGATACCAAGGACATGATTTACTAGTTGTAAAGTGGTGAACAACCAAGGGAAACTATGACATCGGTTTAATTGGTTTGTCCATATATCTTTCTATTTGTATATTTTCCATTTAAGGGTCATTTGTTCTATATTTAGCTGTAACTCGGCTAAACGCGGGCGATATTATAATAAGAGTAATCTCAATGATCTACTGCAGTCTTTACTAATGATGTTTACAGTTAAACGATTGCACCAAGGGTAATAAGTTTCACCACAATTTTCACTATGTTCCTGCTTAAAGGCTATCAAAGTCAGAGTGAGAGGATCAGATCTTTTCGAAACATGCAAGGCACACATAGACGAAAATAAGTTGCTGCTTACCTAGCCGAGACTATCTTAAATTTCCATCCATCTGCACTTGAAAAAGTCTTGCTAGCTTTTTTTTTATTCGTGTAATAACCGTCATTTTTATCGAAATAAAATGAAGTAATTGAAAGAACAAAACGTTAATTGTGTATTATTTCCGTAATACTGAATCTCTGCATTATAACTAAGTCGCTTAAAGAAGAACATGCACATGTCCGGTAAGCTAGGGATAGTACTCATAAACATTTGTAAATTGTTTGCAAAATCACACTTTTTAAACAAAATAAAAGAAAAAAACCGATTAACAGCCCAAATTAAAAAAAAAAACCATCAAATTTTTAACAAATGTAAATCCAAGCCGCAATAAGTTTATGACATCTATGGATACCTGACAAATACACCTGTTTAATTTCACATAAAAGATTGAGAAATAGAAGTGGACATATATGTAAACAGATGGTACATGTATGTGCAAGACAATTCAAATTGTATTGAAGAAAAATAATGCAGACAAATACTATCAGTAATGTACAGAAATAATAATGCAGAAACAGATCGTATTCCGTAATAACATGTTTTTCTTTGCTCTGCACGCAATTCGAACAAGTTATTTACAAATAAGCTATGCATGTCAGTCTCGTTATTAAAGATTTTAAAATACACGAACTTGAAAACCATTGCTCCTGCACAGAAGCCCCTCCGGAAAAAAAATGATGCATCAGAAACTCTCTTTCGAGATTCGAGATTTGAATTTCAGTATTTTCAAATCTCGAATGAGCATTCTGGGCTTTCGTATAAGACCTCTTCCCATTCAAGTGAAGGGAATGACATGTAATTGTTAACTGGGATTTCACAAAGCGTATGTTTTTGTTTTATTTGTGTCTTTTTGGTAAACCCAATACGCACACTTGCATAGATTATAGAAAAAACCCATTAAACTTATTGCATTTATAAAAAAAGAAGATTTTAATCATTAAGAAAAGTAGTAAATGACTTAAGAAATCTTTAAAAGGCAACTTTCAAAGTGAAAACTATTTTTTTTCTTTTTACTTGTTTTCCTCTTTTATAAAGAAGACACGTAAACGTTTGTTACATTGATCATTATTTTCCAAAAAGATTTTTTTTAATGAAATGCTTAATATTTCTGAATAAATTGAGAATCATAAGTCACGAAATTGTATTATTTACATGTACATTTGCAGATGTTTAAACAAAAACAAATGAAATCAGATCCACGAACCACTGCACTGATAAAAACATTAAAAACCTAACTTTTTGTATGATAAAAAATGCCTGGAACGAAAACCTTGATAGCAAAAAATAAATGAAAATCTGAATCACTTTTTATGCGAAATTTGCTGGTGAAATAAAAAAAACAATGAAAATTACTGAAATGAAAGGGACAGAAATTAACTAACCTCTTTTCTTAAAAGAACATTTGATAACAGTTAAACGATAAATTAACGATAATGTTACCTAATGAGGCAGAGCAAAAAGCACTTATGAAGAAACACAATAGTACTTATTGTATCGTGCTAGTAACCTTATGATAAAAATATATCATGTTTGGTGTTACCATGTAATAAATTTCCGTATAATCGTGTTTCATTTATATAACTCAAACAAAATTTTGTTGCTGAATATGAAATTTTATGATAAATTGAACATGACTTTTTTTTTTAACAATTAGAATAATAAACAAATATTTAAAAATTATCTAACCTCGTGAAATAAATTTCATATTTAACAAAAATTAACGAATGTCCTGTTTATCAAATTTTCTTGGTTTCTATTTTTGCTCTAGTCTTTTTTCTTTACAGCCACGTGCGTGGTGATCATAGGTCAGTAAGAATTATATGATAAAAATGAGATAAAATCAATTATTTTTATTTCAAATTTTTCCTACTATGGAGAGAGATTACGGTCGCATCTATTCATATAAACACACTATTATTGTATCAAGGATTTTGGAATAGGCTTTTTAGATTTACTGATCATTTGTCCTCTACCTCTTTAATTTAACAGTTATTGTTCAACAAATGTAATAATCATTTCCCCCGGCAAGACATAACGTGACAGCAATTATAAGCTACGATAGAATGAATGATAGCAAGGACTATGATTGAACAAAATTATGACGAAAAACTTGAAAGAAGAATTTGGGGGAGGGCTGAGGGGTAAACTATGACTTTAAAGGCATTCAGATTTTTCTCTAAACCAAAACCTATTAAAAATGTTTTTAAATAATCTATCTTCTTTACTACTGCATTTAATTGTCTTTTTCTGTGGATTCTTGCAGGACAGGTTTTCGTTGCGTACGCACTTTATATCATTATAGACAGTCTAGCTGAAAATATCTGTCATTCAGAAAAACAAGGATGAAAATAAATGAGATAACACCACAACAAGTTATTGTGTTTAAATACTGACAGGTGACGAAAAATTCATTAAACCGAACACACGTACGGCCCTCATTTAATAGGTATGGACAGGAAGTCTATTGTAAGTTAATAGAGACTTTGATATGTAAACCAAAAGACTTTTAAAGGCATTTCGGACAATTGCAAGAGAACTGGATGCACAATTTTAAATAATGCATACAAATTATATACATATTCTAGTATACACTGTCAGTTTAATATGTCAAAACGGCACAAAACATGATTTATCATTAGTACAATTTTACACTTTCTGGACTTCACATACACCATAATTGTTGTTCGGCTTATATTTAATTATAAAAGTGGCATATTTGTAAAGAGATTTTAATGTAAGATTTAGGAGAGTATAAGCGCTTCCGAGTGACCACCATCATATCATGAAAAAGCACATTTACATAAAAAGCTCTAACTTCACTTGATTTAACCTCGACAAAACACGAAAAAAACATATTAACATGACAACGCATTTTTACATGTAATAACCACCTAATGATATAATAAAGTATCCTGACAGTTGGAATAACTACAGCACAAAAAGCATTATCTTCTTATAAAAATAATCACAGTTTAACAGAATAAAGTACCAAATAATCATGAATTAATCATGTACAGCATAAACCAGCAGAACCGTCACATGAATTAACCACGATATAATATAATAAAGAACCCCTTTCACGTGAAATATCCATAACATGCAACTAAAAATATCTTATCATGATTAACTACAAAGGGTAGGTGTGGCGTATTTGGTAACGCACTTTTTTATACAGGAGTTTGTTAACATTAACGCTAACCATAACTCTATTTGAAAAAATGTGTGGTTTTTTTTTTACAAAGTGTGTTGACTTGATCCCAAAAGTCACGCAAATTGGAAAAAAAATTCATAGTGCGTAATTTTTAAGGTGCTTTGTAAAAGGCGTACCACACTCCATAAAACTTAGAAAAAAAACCTTTACATACATGTATATATAGCAGAAAGGAGACTTTTGTCTCTTTTATGCATTTGATTTTTTGGGTCACTGTTAGAATCTTTCAATACTGACATGGTGGGAAATGGTCATGTCTTTTTTAAATTTATATTTGTTGCGTAAAATATATTTTGCATTCATGCATTCTTTTTCATTTTGTCGCACAGTTCAAAGTTTGTGCTCTAATTGGCACTGTACTTGAAAAAATGAAGAACATCCAATAGATATTAGTACCATATACATAAATACATTAATTCAGTGATTACTTCTCCTATGTCTCTATTAAGAAAATACTCCTGGATTCATTTTAGAATGCAAGACATGTTGACCTCTCCATCTACGTTACATACTGTACAATTAAAAATTCTTTAATTTTATCTTAACCTCCTAACCACAACCGTTATATATGTAAAAGACAACAAGGAAAGCACATTATTTTAAATGAATTTATGTATCCAATTTTTAATCATTTATTCCAGAGTATCGTGTCAAAAATAATCGCAAGATTTATATCTGAAGATTTCTTCAGGTAACACTTTTCACGTTTTTGTTTAGATAGTACAACTGCATGGGAGAAGTGCATATTCATTTTTCACGGAGGTGTTTCCCCAGTAGATTTATGGAACAAAACCATATATTTTGGTGTAAAATGACAGCATCTACCAAGTAAATTGTCTGCCAAAATTTGTTTTGTCTCCAAAAATATTTAAGTTATGGCTGACTGTTGAGTCTCGTACGTGGCTTGCATTGAAAACATTGTTTTACATCATTTGAGATTTTCACACAATTTATCTATCTTCTGGGAATTTACTATCAAAATTTCAATTTAACTAGATATGTATTATTTCATTTTTATTCAACTATTCCAACTTTATTCCTTTTTTTATTTTGTGAAATATCACTTGTGTTGAAATTTAAAAATAAAAATATAGATATAAATCAATGTCAAGACTTAACAAAAAGTTTTCCATTTATATTCGTTTAAAATGATGATTGATAACTTTTTTTATGTCTATATATCTTGCTCTTAATTAATCCGTAATTTGTTTTTTACTGCCGTATTTGAATAAAATTTGACTTTTTTTGCCAACTGCTCTCTTGATTTTTGTCACCTTATTGAATAATTGAGTCATCAATCAAAATCCAGGAGAGAAAATAAAACATTTCTGCTGCATTGTTGCCAAAAAATACATTAACTTTCAATTTGAACAGAAGATCAATCACAGCTTGTCATTGTATATTTTGAAATTTCTTAATTTGAGAGAGCAAATTTCTTACTCAGAATAACTTGCCAATCAATTACACCATCATGACAAGTAGGAAAAAAAATCTAAATTGTAAGTATTGTTTAATTTTTGTTTCTAAAGGTATTTTATTCCTAAAAACTGTTTAGTAAAGTTTAGGTACGCTATTGCCTATTGATTCAAAATCGAACGTACCGAGAAACCCTGTTTGAGATCAAAGATATTGTGTATGTATGTTGTTTATAAAATATTTGGGTATATTTTGAATATCTCTATCATAAGCTGAAGGTTTTGTAAAAATTGTACAACTTCTATACTACTAACCAAAAATAATGGCCCAACATTTTTTAATGTCACAGAGCGCTTGAAAAGGATCGTGTGACAAGTTATGCAATAAATAACATTTTTACTGGCTAGAAGACAATGTTTAGCATTCTTGTACACTGACCCAAACATAATGGCGAAAAATGAGGGGGGGGGGGGGGGGGGGAGAAGAATATGCTAAAGGTGAAAGTTTCAGAATTTTCGTTTTTATCCAGCTTAAGGTTAACAAACTTTCGTCACTTAAAGAAATTAATTAAGATTTATTCTTTTTCATAATGAATCTTATTTTCGAATCAGACTTCTGTATCATTCCCCTATTCTTAAAAGACATTAGAAATCTCGAGCAATGCAAGATGTAAAAAAAAAAAACTGCGTGCTCCTGCAATAGTGCTGACAGTATATCATTCCCAAATCTTCACACGCAAAGTCCATTTTGCTAAATCAAGCCGCAAGTTACATAAATAGTACTAATTAATGATAAAGACCTTTGTTGGTGTAGATGCCGCTTCAATTATTTTCAACAAACATTGCAATTATTATCAGCAAATAAACCCATGAATATTCTGTTGATGCCCCAGAAATGATTTACTAGTACTTAAAGTCAAGTGTTCAACAATAAAGAAACACGAAACACTGGTATTGTTGGTTTGTCCATATATCTTTTCCCATGTCGACTTTTATAATATTTTTTTTTGGCTCTAGGTCACGTGTTCTATAATTATTTGCCACTCGGCAAATGCGGGCAATGCCATAATGAAGGTAATCTCAATTTTCTACGGTAGTATTTGCTAATGACTATTGCATCTAAAGCATAACATCTAAAGTAGTAGGGTTTATCACAACTTTCATTGTGTTCCTTTATTAAAGACAGAGCCGTAGTGCAAAATTTATGTCTTATAATATTTGCTTGGTTTTTTTTGCTGTTCTTTGACAGAATATTTAAAATATAATTTATTAATATAGAATAATTTAAAAGCAAGAATGTTTTTGTAGTTTGAATTTGTGCAACTCCTTTTATCAGAATTAGCTAAACCAAATTGATATAATTTACTACTGTGTAGTTTTGCTTTTTAATTTTTTTTTATCGAAATTTGAAACAAAAAGAGTGAATTGTTGCATGAAAGCATGCACGCTGTTTATCTCTTCTTATCAAAAATTAATGATTTAATGTTATTAGTCATGCGTATGTGTTCTAAGAATTATTTGAAAATTCACTTGAAATATTTTTAAATCTCTTATAACTACATGTATTATGAGAGAACGAAACAGTGATGGTATTAAAGATTTACCAAACTATGCCACTTTTTAATTATTATTTATTATAAGTAAACAAGTTCTCAAAACATTGGAGAGAGACAACTAGAGAAACATCTTCACAAGTTAAGTGTTTTTGATTCGCTCCGTTACTCACAAATCAGAAACCCTTGATTTGGGAAGACGTCGAAGAAAAGGTGTATGATGTTTCAGCGAGGGGATGAGGATGAATTCCAATCGATCAATTCACCAATATGGTCTAAAAATTACACATCTTTCTATATCCCATCTAAAGAGATGCCACAAGTCAACAACCACTTTAATGCCATATTAACAGTACGGAGAAAAACTTCTTTAAATAACATTATTTCCTTGTCTGAACAACTCTTAACGAAATCTCAATCACTCGGTATTCTGGGTTGTTATATTTATTATTAGATAGATGTATGTAAGTATTCTCTCCTTGTGCTTACATTTTCGTGTAATTTTTAAGTGGAGTGAGATCTTTTTAACATGAAGACGGGAAAATGACCTGCTTTGTCAATAATCTCTTTTGTTATTATTTTCTTTTTTGATTATATTTTTTAATTATTTTTCTTTATTACTTTCTAAAGTTTTTTTTTTAATGAGAAGGGGGGGGGGGGGTATCATGTTGGCCAATACCTTTTCATGTCTGATTAAAAGACAATTAAACTATCAACTTTTCCCTCTCTTTTTTTAGACCGTCTTTGGCATAGTGTTAAAATGCTTTTATTTAAAAAAAAAAGTAATTCAGTTTTTCTTTTGGTCGTTTTGTTCCAAGCTCCGATTCCACTGACCTGTAGAAAGGGGGTCAACAATTAACTTATTAATATTTAGACCGCTGAACTGCCGTAACTGACAAAAGCAAGGATGGAAATGATTTTTTTGTCACGAAGATGATCATTTAAATTTCAAAACAGAAGTTCTTTTAAAAAGCACTTGGAAATTTAAACAAAAAGACACATAATTGTTAAGACCTATCATTAATGATAAATAGTTTCATAATTTTGTTTATAAACAAATTATGAAACTATGAAAGTCACAGAAACTTTTTTAAATCAATGTTTAAAACATGTGAAATCAAATCACATTTTCTCCATGACCTATGGACATTTGTAATGGCTGACATTATCTTTCATGGTTTGGATTATGTATATCATGCTGTTAATTCATGTAATTATACTTCATCATTAAATCTTTTACACAAGTACCTCTGCGTCCAATCGCCAATACTGTGTCAGTATATTATATCATACATTATCAGGGAAATTTCTTAAACACTTTTGTTGGTATGGAGATTAATTCAAACGGCAAGATTATGTATACATAATGGTAATTTTTTTTTTACAAAAATGCGAAATGCTCAGCAACAATTCTCTCTCTCTCTCTCTCTCTCTCTCTCTACCTCTCAGTGCACTCATTCTTAGTTGCTATTGTCATTTATCCTGGTGACCTGTTTTATACGAGTTATTGTTTGAATTTGTTGATCGTCAGTAGTCGTAAATCTGTCGTAAACTTTTAAACATTTTCATTTTTTTTTCTGAAATAATTAGACAATTTTAATAAAGTGCATAATGCAAAATTGTCAGAAGAAAGGAAAAAATACATACCCTTCCAGCCCTATAAATGTTGGGTAACAACGATAAAGTTTAATGAATACGATTTTTAAAAAAATCGACTCTATTCCTAAGCATCCAGCAGACAAATTAATTAAAGCACGATTATGACAATTATGATAAGCAAGGTCATTGAAAGCCAGTATAATTATCATTAATTTCTTTTAAAAATTTCTCCTCTTATTTTGTGTACTAAAAATTTGATTTTGAATAGAAACTTTTCATCTCCTTAGTAACACAGGTTTTTTTTAATGCTTGGCAAGTTTATTAGTACAGTTAAAATGCATCATGTTTACAAAATCTTATTTTCTACCCCTTGACAACTAGCAAACAAACCAAGTGCATAGTTAGGATGAGCAAAGGGATCTTTACCAAAATTGAGAAATTCACCACCCCATATATAAGGGGTTCTGGTGGTTAAAAAATGTTTAACATGGAGCAAGTTGAATTCTGTGTGGTGTACTTGTACGATTATGTAAATCATGAATGTATTTGAGTGGCCATACAGAAGATACAGGTTTCATATTTCTTCTCAATTGATCTAAAATTCTCTTTTAGAAACCTTCTGTTTCTGTTTTCGAACGAGCGTTCTCTTGCTCAGGAATCTAATATCTATTCGATTCCCAACAATGATATTTGCAAAACAGTTTTGAGCTATTTATTCCGTGCATAGAAGTTCCAGTTTAGCAAAAAAGAAACCTTTTCTTTTTAACGGTAAATAACCATGCAATGTCAATGACAAAATTCTGAGGCATACTTTTTTTCTTTTATTACATGCAAATCATTCATGCTCAAAGTAAAAAAAAAAAGGTACAAGTCAGAAAACTTCAAAATTAGCCAGCCAGTAGCATTCCTATATCAGAATATTTTCAATAAAACATAGGTATAAAGAATAAAGTGCTGGTGTATGTGGTAAAAATATGTAAAATGAGCCCCTCTCCCTTCCCCTACCCCCCCCCCCCCCCCAAAAAAAAAATGGTAAATCAGTAAATGAAAATATATAGTAACTACAAGTTATGATAATATAATGGTCTAACTGAGAACTACTAGTAGTTCCTGTTGGATGCTCTGAGAGCTTGTAGCCCAAACAGGGAGACTACAAAAGTAGACAGTTGTCTATTGATTTCCCATCTTCTATTATAGACATAATATAGGTAAAATAATGTAAAGAAGTTAATTTAAATGTACCAAAATTGCTAAACAACACTTTGAAATATATAATTACATAAATATATTGTTTAAGTTTAGTCTTTGGTGTACTTGCAAGCCCAGTGGCACAACACTTGACAAAAATAAGGATGCAAAGCACTTCAAAAAGTAAACCTACAGAATTGTCCACAAAATGAAATCTTGTGTACCAACTGAGTACACTGAGACTGCCTAAAAATGCATTACTGCTTAACAGACAATCACCCTTGACTAGTACATGCAAGAAGTATTGTCCACACTTATAAAAAAATGTGTTGAATTGGAAAAACTCGGATAAATCTACCCCTACAAAACTTCATCATAAGGTGTGATGGAACGATAAATCTCTGTAACCATCTAGTAGTTGTACTATAAAAATATCTAGTTCCAATATGTAAACATCTAGTTGTACTATGTGAACATCTGGTTGTCAGTAGTAGTACTATATAACATTCTATAACTGTGTTGTCAGTGTGCAACCTTTAAAGTTCTATGAAATCTGCATTTGGAATTGAGTAAAGAACTAAACAGTGCATGTAGCTCTATTGCCAATATTCCCAATAAGTGTTCAGTGGAATGTCACACAAATAGAATGTAAGAATGTCATTTCAGCTTGGATTCTTAAAGTCTTGTATTAAAATCACATCCTCGATATAGACAGTTGACTGAATCAAATATTGCACAACTTGAAAGAATGTCATTTCAACTTGAGTTCTTGTAGTCTTTGCACAATCAAATGTACATCCTCATTCTTCAATAATGAACATAGTCAACTGTATGTAACAGAGTAAGACTGTTGAGCAGTGCTTTGAATCAAGTCTTAACGTTATAACTGTGTGTAACAGCAGTTCACATTACTGGAATGAAACAGTGATAAACACTCCCCATTTGCACCAAAGTCAACAACAATCACACTGAAAGCACAAATAGAATGGAAAGATAAGAAAAATTTAATGGTACCCAAAAAGTTTAAATTTCCATTTAACATGTATATATAAGTACAAGTTAACCATGTGATCCCTATATTATTATAATTACTCCAAAACTCATATCTGCACTATAAAAATGACCTACTGGTAATTTATAACTTTGCAAATTTATATTCAATGGTGAACTCCCTGTTTCGACAAAATTCATTTAACTTTGATCTGTAGAGTGAATGCATGCATTGAGAGAATTCAGAGTTTGCAGTCAATGTTATCAAACCCAACATCAGTACACCAGTACTTACACAAAAGAGTTCCTTCTTTAATGGACAAGGAAGGAGGTGTCAAGTTGAGAATGCTGCACTTGTCTTTTAGCAACCTTGTGCTTTCTTTGTTGCGGAACATTAATGGGGTGATGTCTGAAACTGGTGCGAGCCAGCCACTCAATCTGTTGTTAGATAAGAGTAACATGGGTAGAATGAATATCATTCAATTAATTAAACTTCTCACTACAGTCAAACATGGTTGCAGTGAATATGGTTACAACAAATTCACACTACTGTGAAGTCAGTTTTCTTCTCTATAGTCTAGAAACCAATTATAAACTTAACAGTTTCAATGAATTACACTTGTTACAAAATAAAATTGATTGTCCCCGACACTTCTCCTTTGCATTTTTACTCCATAGAATTTTGAAATGATCTCTTTTCAAAGTAGACTCTATATCCAAGCTTAAACAACTATGAACTTACACATCTACTGCTACATATCTATGTATTTCATACTACATTATTTATTACTTACTGTGTGGGTGGGTTGCGGGACTGTAGGCAATTCCCTGCGATCTTCCGACTTATTGATTGCACTTGTCAGTTTGTACTGTAAACCAAAACCAAATGATATAGAGAAATATTTTTTTAACACTGCATTTTTTCATTTTTATGTTGCTATAATAATCAAAATCCTCCAACAACCAAATAATGTATGACAATAGTAAAGGAGAGAAAGGTCTACAGAGATCTGCAGGATTTGATCATGATTACTTAGTGTATACATGATTACTTAGTGTATACATGATTACTTATAGTGTATACAATCATGTCAAGAAATGATCACAAATCTCAGAATGTCTTACATAGTCATTCATGTGCGCTTTCCATGCATGACGGAAGGAGACAAAAGATGACTGTTGCTGTAGGACACAATAAAGCACAGAGTGAAAGAATGAAACAGGTCTGGGATAGAAAGATTGAATCAGGTAAAGGAGTGAGAGGACAATAAAGATGGAAGTGAAACCAAGATCCAAAAATAATGAAGTTGAAGTTAACAATTGTTTTTCCCTACAATTCAATTCTTTATTTACCAATTAAGGGCCCTCAAGGGGCAACAAGAAGATTGTACATACAACATCCAATGTACATAAAACCTACAACCAGAGTGATAATTGTCAAACTTAAAAAAAAAACAACAACATGATTCTGTCCTTATGAATATATTCACCATAGACCTAAACAATTCCTCTGAGTAACAGAAGAAAAAGGGACCCCCCCCCCGAATTTGCATTGTTATGCAAACATATACCGCTAAAAGACATATTGTATTGTATATACATTTTACCTTTTCCAAGTAAAGCTTGTTACAAGTTCGAGGTATTATTAATATGTGGTTGAATATTCCAACAACAATAAATTTATGATGTTATGTAATGAATCTGACTTACACTAGATTTGATGTGGAGTTCCAGCAACACATCGTACCACTGACTCTCGTTCTCACGATTAGACGAGGCATCGATGCAGCGCTGAATAATATATAGAAATTTATATAAGTTTGTAAATATAATTATAGAAAGCTGTATAGCAAGTATTTCAAATTGTTTATCTAACAAGTAAATATGTATTTTAATCAGAAATCAGACATATTTATACATTATGAAAAATATGCAACATCAGAAACCTAACCTCCGGCTCCCTACTCCGATGCGGACATTTTTTTCTTTTCTTTTATTTATCTATTTTTTTTATTTGGTTTTCTTTTATATAATTAAATTGATATTATGAGTATTTGTATTATTATTCTTTTATTAATATAGTATGAAGACATATTCTCGAAACTTGATAAAATAAACCACTTGAAAAATCCATCATGGCGACCCTCTTCTTCATTAGACAGAAATATAGAAAATCGCTCGCCAGTCATTTAAAGAATGCTTTTGTAAACAAATGATCTTAGATCTTGAGAGCCTTTACCCTCTTTGACGAGCTGTAGCTCTTTCTTTCGGATGATCGCTCTCTTTTCATAGTGATTTTCTCTGATTTTTGCGCTCTGTGTGAATACACGTCTGATTGCCACCGATCAAATTCAGTAACTAACGCGGAAACCACAACGCAACGAATATATATACCTACAGTGATGACGTTACCCATAACGACGTCGTACCATGGATACCGAAGATATTCGTAGGCTACATATTTTACATACCTTGTACTTTAGGATAATGTGTATCAAAAATAATCACAAAAGCCTCATCAAAATGACGTCATAATGCTTGTCGCGTTTGGTTTGGCGCACTTTGTTTTGGTACGACAAAATACCCAATGATTTGTGACAATTTTCTTTTAAAACCGATATGAATTGAATCTCTTTTTCTTTTGGGGGGGGGGGGGGGGTAGAGGTATGGTGTGGTGGGGGTTCCAAACATCATTTTTAACCACGCTGAATATTGTTTATATTAGGTTATATATGCATTTATGACCATTTTTTCATGTTACGAAGAAAACAAGCAACAATGGCAGCAAAAACTTTGTCCTGAGTGACAAATGTGGCATCTTGGAAATGTCTGTCCGTTGACTGCTTTATCACTCCTTCTAAATCATGAAACTCACAAATCAACGAGACACTAACATACAGCTACGTGTATTGCATTTAAACATATTACAGGTTTTGTCAAAACGCGTCATGTACAATTTTTTAAACAAATCTAATTTTTTACTGTTAATTAAGCACAGTGTTAACTCTAATGATATTTATTAATAACTACTAGCATTTAAATGAATTTATCTAAAAATTAATGTTGTTGTTGTTTGTTGTTTTTAAACTACATGTATGGTTATGTGCATACATGTATATATGCATGTGCAAAATAAATTCCCCATATTTTACCTTGTCGTTAGCATTCCTGGAATTTTTGCCAATCATAATATTATTGTAATAAAACTGAAATAAAAAAATGCCCACATCAAATCAATTATTGATGCATTTCATATAAACTTTCATAGACAGAATATCTTGTTTGAAAAAATATGAAAAAAAAAAATACTAAGAAAAACCATTTTAGGCGAATTTATACTGAGATTCATATTATTCATTTTGATTCATGATATTTGCAAGTTTTGACATTTTAAAAAGTAAGATTATTTATGTAAGGAAATGGTGACACCTACAAAAATTTACAAACGCGTGTCATTTAATATCATATTTGTTAAACAAGAAAAGTGTGATATTTTACAGAATTTTAATCCTATTTCTTAACTTTTAGGAGTCGCTGATTTATTTTCTGACAGGATCCTCATAATATGATTGTAAATCTACGTCTAGTGCAATAGAATTATGCACAAATCAACGCATGTCTCCGTACGTGATCTGAATCATGATATGCTTGTTAGGAAAAAAAATAAAATTTTCAAAGAAAGAGAATTAAAAATAACTTTAATTTCTTAGGATCGTGTATTTGATAATTTTTTTAAAAAGAAACTTTGTTATATTTTGCATTAATATTTTGATAGGTGAAATAACTATATGTAGTCTGTCGATTTTCTTTAAATCTTTTAATTGATTTATTTTAAATATTTCAAGGAAGCTTTGGAGTCATGCATATTTCTGTAAGGAACTGGATGCACTGGCGTCGGAAGCAAATTGAATGTGGTGGGGGAGGGGGGGGGTGGGGGGGGGGGGGAGTAATCATCTTTCCGGCCATAACATTTTTTCCCCGAAATCATGAAAATCCTAATCCGGGGTGGGTGGGGGGGGGGGGGGGGAGAGAAGGTATACCAAACAAAAAAATCATACCTACCAAATTTTCTTTTTTCAAAAATAACGAAATTCCTAATCCGTGGGGGGAGGGGGGGGGGGGGGGCTGGTATGCCTTTGACTCCAACTTCTCAATCTTTCAAACGTACATTACGGAACAATTATGTTTCCTGCGAAAAAAGTGTGTGTGGCCGGGGGGGGGGGGGGGGCTGAACCCTGTATTCTGCTATGTACCTAATGGTTAGGTCTAACTTAGCAAAAAAAATTGGGGGGGGGGCTAATTCTTTAATTGCTTGAACGTGATGTTACATGTTTGTAAATTCAACGCGAATTATGTACTTTTATGTGTTTGCTACCACATCAACGTACGTGAACCATAGAAGTAAGTATATAACTGTTAAAATTATTCTCTTTTTATAAAGATTTGTGAAACTTTCAAATTTTAAAGCTGAAATATTTTGATTCTTTTTTTCCTTAGTTTTTTTTTCTTAGTATATGGTCCCAAAAATATTTTAAGGTATACATAATAGTAACAGGTAATTTGAACCTTCTGGCATCCTTAAATACTTCTGTTTGTCCCTTTTATCTCTCTCTCTCTCTCTCTCTCTTTCTCTCTCTCTCTCTCTCTCTGCACCATAGCAATGTATGACAACAGCTTGTCTACCATGGATATATATATATATATCACGCAAAACGTACTTCTATCTGTTCATAGAATCTTATCTGAAGAAGATTTTATTCACATGTAATGTGCCTTTATTTTGTCTATGTGAAATTAAAGCACAAAAAAAATATGCTCTTGAAATGTTGGACTGTGTCTTTAGAATTGATTCATTTACATTATGCTTATAAATTACAATAAAATCTACTTTTCCTTACAAAGGAATATACATAAAAGCTACTACGCTTTATTTCATCCTGGAAATTAATATATGCATGACTTTAAATCTCTTTTTTTTCGTGCAAAAATTAATAAAATGAATATCATTGTCATTTTTTTTTATAAGAGTTATGTTCAGCATTTTACAAATGAATTTGATATTACAAAGTCATCCCCAAACTCTCTCAAAATGGCTTTAAAATGCATTCGAAACTTTGACCTTCACTTTACTCAGTATATGCGTATTTGTCGTACCAGCTCCCTTGGACACAGAACTGGCCTTATCCACAATTATAGAGATTCGAACCCATGACCTCATCCTTCATGCGCTCTTTCACCGTGCCATCCCTTGAGGGAGAGATAAAACTGGCTGATCCCATCAACGTTATTTAGAAGAAACTGATCACAGGTGCCTGACGTTGTATACATTTCTTTAAATAAAATCATCCCCTGTACTGCAATTATTTTTACTGAAGTACAGGGGTAATTTTATCGTTTAAAGATTTTTGTTTATTATCGGAAGCCTGTAAAACTGATACAGTAACACACTGTTATAGCATCTTTTTGACTAGACTGGATGCTTTAGACGATAATCAATTAATAAATTGTATTTAAACTCGAGCTATGAAAAATAAAGATTTGATGGAGCAATTTACGTAAAGCGTTGTCAATCGTAAAGAAAAGGTGGACGAGTTAAAAGAACAAAAACAAACCGTTCGGTTAAATAACATTATCATAAGCGAGTGAGGTTTATCCGTCGACTGACATTAATAATTAGATCATAATTCATTACGACTGAAGAAGAAATCGGCACGTTAGGCCGTGTGGTACATTTGCATGCATTACCTCCTTCTTTTAATCTTATTTTTTCAGTTTGTCACGGTTTTTGCCCGTTCTTCTACCTTCATGTCAGGTGTCATCACAGCTTTCTGAAACTTGCGCATCTTTTCGGATTTGTTTCCAGTCTCGTGAAATAAACAAGGGGGGAAAATTGGAAAAGCTACACATTGATAAAACTTTTTAAAAAGAGGACCTGGCATTTGCATTGGAAATAAACAAGGAATCGGTGACATTAGCGAAACTAAGAAGATATTTATGTGGAATTGACATTCCTGCTTTTTCTAAGCAGGAAGATGTCTGTTTCCATATCCAGACGACTCCAGAGGTCTTTGTTTGTGGCGGGATGTTTTATGTTCTGCTTTTGTTTCTTGTTTTTGGATAGATATTCCAGGCTTGTAAGAGGTAAGGGATATGAAACTAATTATAAAAAAATTCAACTGCATTATCCAATATCAATTAAATAACATGTATAAAATATTGACCTCTTTCGTCTTTTACCAAAATCAGCTACCTTTGTAATCTTGGATTTACTGGCGATTAACAAAATATATTATAATGAATACTAGGAATTAATTAAACAATAAAATGCTTTCTTTGCACGGTGATTCATTCGACATTGCAGAAAAAATACATAACCCGCGTTAGCGGGTTATGTTATTTTTTTCTAGCGGGTTATGTATTTTTTCTGCAATGTCGCTACCTTCATATCCCGAATGAATCACCAAAGAGAGCATTTTATTGTTTATATTAACATCTTTCTTTTAGCTAATTGATAAATTGATAATGAAAAGTAAGTAAATTTTACTAAATTACTGTTAATGAACGTAAGTACATTAGCTAATAGAAACAGCAAAATCGTCTCCTGTGAGACTTTGATTCTGACATCGTCATGTCATGAATATTTCGTGCAGTCCGTGATTTTTCCTAGGTCGTTGTAGGTTTGGACCAATCGATAAACAGGGCATGTCAATATCTGTCCTGTCATTTTCTTGTCAGCTTCAGACGCTGTAGATTTCGACCAATCGATAAACGGGGCGTGTAGATTTCAGTCTGGCTGTTTCTATAATATAATAAAATAATATGCAACATATATCTAGATTAGATATGTATTAAAAATAAGGTTTTAAATTTTATGTAAAAAATGAACGAATGCAACGGTTTTTTTTAAAAACTTTATAATTAACTTTATTATTCCTTAATTAGTTTTATGAAATAGAAAAGGAATTTTAATATTTTCAGATGAAATTGACATGAATGGCGTTGTTGAAATGGATAGCTTCAGAGGATCAGGTAAAACTTTAATATCGTTACATAATAGATGAAAAAAGGGTCACTCATTATCATTTTATTTTCTCTGTGATATCTTCAAACACCTTCTGATTTATGACTCATAATTAAACACATCTGGTTGACTTCAGAGGTAATTTACTACCTAAATGTGCTTCATTTGATTACACCATTAAAAATTTAGCAATTCTAATTAGTGATGCAGACATAATACAAGTTCCCTTATTGCGATTTTGCGCCCACTTAATTTCAAAACATGAGACGTTTTTGTATGCATTGTGTTGTTTAATTTTAAAGAACTGCGCTACAAGCACTTTTAATCCATTTTTAACGCGCACTAATTGGGTGAACTTTGGTAAATACGTTCATTAATCAAATGTACGGAATGGTAGTTTGGAGCATAAAAGAAAATAAGTGAACTAAAGTAAATACATGTAACGTAATTGTGCGTTTAAATTGGCCAAAATTACGACGTACTTTACGTTTGTTTAATCCTGCAAAACAAAATTTCTCCTGATACTCTCAACTTATATTATCTTTTAATTGTGGATTTGGGTTTTTTATTGCTTCATTTTTAAAGATAATCAAAGATTTTAAACATTCGAATGATAAAAAAAAAAACCCCAACATAATTGAGAAGTTACTTGACAAGTTGTACAATAATATTGAATAAATCATCTGGCTAGACTCTTATGCTTGTCTCCTTCATTATCATTACAAATCGGAGTCATTACCTTTCAATTCGAAATGTCATCGTTTGCATAAATCACTGTATGATATGATGCACTTTTACTAAATAATTCAACGATTTGAACTCTTAATCGTGTAATTCTCTTAGTGATGAATTTTACCTCGAGACATTAGAAAAGGTAAAATAGTAGAAATGAAGAAGAAAATGTTTTTATAAACAAAATAAACATCTGAACTTTTCCATAGTGAAACTATATTGTATTGTGAATGAAATGGCTGTTAAGATTTTTGTGATGGCCAACGGGGGAAAAATCCAATGGCTTAATCTACGTGTGAACTGAATGGCCATGTGAATTTAAAAGCGGGTAAAATAAAGCAATTCATGGGGGAAAAAACTGCACTAAAACTGAATTAAATGCAAAATGATACCTTGGTAGATTCCATGCAGTAATAATACAAGAAAAACCCTATGAACAACTTATAATTCCTGCAAAAGAATAGAAAGTAGTGAGAATGGTTGTTAAAATAAATGTTCACAAAATAAATGAGATACACTTAGATTAAGACTACCCAATCAGCGTTCATGACTTAGAGTGTTTTATGTTATTTTTCAGATATCAACGAAGTAATAGCCAACGAACTGTCCAGTAAAGTTCGAATACTGTGCTGGATAATGACAACTCCTGAAAACTTGGAAAAGAAGGCGGCGGCAGTGAAAAACACATGGGCGAAACGATGCAACAAAGCCCTGTTCTTCAGCAGCGAAACGAACGCTTCTTTCCCAACTATAGGACTGAATACCACCGAGGGAAGGCAGCATTTGACTGCCAAGACTGTGCAAGCTTTCCGGTATTGTTACGAACATTATGGAGACCAGTTTGACTGGTTTCTCAAAGCAGACGATGACACGTACATCATAGTGGAGAACTTACGGTATTTCCTCTCTCATCATGATCCGAATTCTTTGGAATATTTCGGACACAAGTTTAAGGTGATTGTGAAACAGGGATATTTCAGTGGAGGAGCCGGATATATACTGAGTAGAAAGAGTCTGGAAGTGTTTGTGACTAAAGGCCTTTCGGGTGTCGTGAAGTGTAGACAAGATGGCGGGGCTGAGGATGCCGAGATTGGTATATGCATGGAGAACCTCGGTATTAAGGCGGGAGATTCTCAAGACATTTATGGCAAAGAGACATTCCATCCTTTCAATCCCACTGCACACCTAAGAGGATTTTATCCTCCTTGGTTTTACAATAATGCAGCAAACTACCCACAGAAGGTACAAGCAAACAATTAAGAGAAAGAGTATCCATTGAAAACATGTCATATCATGATCAAATCATGTTCATATGGAATCATTGATAATCGTGGTGATTTAATTTTGTTAATTGGTTTCCCTCTCCAACAAATTAAAGTCGTCAACAAATTATAAAATTTGATCTATATGTATATTATTTATTGCATAAGAATGGATCAACGGAAAACGTACGTCCCCATGAACTTGTAAAAGAACTTAATATTCACGAAAATTAGTCCTCATGAATTTAAATGATCCCACAGTACAATTATCTTTCTTTATATTTGCTTTGAATCCACTAGAAAACCGTTTCCTCCATCGTCTTGAGCCAAGGTCCGGAGTCCGCATACTAGTATAGCTCTCTTCTCCAGATGGGAGAGAATCGTCTATACGAGTTTATGCTTGCGCCGGGTACCCCGGCCACCGATTTGTTAATCTACCGTTGTAAACAAAATATTAAACATTTTTTTAAATATTACTTTCTTTAATTATTTGTTATGGTTTCTTCAATGTTCATGCCAATTTTCACCATAATTCTTCACTTAGAAATGGAAATATCCGTGTTGTCTCAATAATTTCCGAACAACCCTCGTATATTGGCCATAATATTCAACCATAAATAATTGTTTGCTTTGCCCGACTCGATGTCAATGATTCCCTTTTTTGCGCATCAATGTTTCAAATTCAAATATGTTTTTAAACAGGTTGACATTTATTTTGATATACCGCAAGTGAAAACATTTCACGTGAATTACTTGTTCTTTCAAGTACCTCGCAGAGATTACACCTTCGACTCTAGTTTGGCCTGTTCTTGAATTTCATATATATGCATTTATTTCAGAATCAAACTCTTCGAGAACTAATGTTGAATACGATTGCCCCCCCCCCCCCCTCCATTTTTATATAGTGCGGCCTTTTACCTAGCGAAGATGCAAACAATGGCGAGGATGTGCTCAGAATTCAATACATGTACAGTTTTAAATGATTGTTATATATATATAATGCTGATCTTTTTTAAAATTTATCTTCGCCAGGGTCTTGGATGCTGCAGCGATTACAGTATATCGTTCCATTACATGACGCCAAATGACATGTACGCCATGGAGTATCTCGTTTACCATCTTCGTCCGTACGGACTTGTACAGGATGTGCGTAAAACACGGACGTTCAGAATGGAAAACATGGCTAGCTAGTGTTCAGCGTATACCCAGGCCTTCCTAGATCTGCTGTCAGCCATCGTTTCGATGTGAAAGAATCAGTTGTCACGACAACATAATCATGCTGTAATTTAAAAATATACTTGGTGGCAGTTGTAATTACGTAAAATAACATTCAATGTCATCATTTAGAATTACAACAAGACACGAGTTTGATCTTCTCTCTTGGTGGAGAAATCTTTTTTAATAGAAAAAAATATATGCTTCATTGACACTGTATCAGTGCCGAATTTTGTACAAATGGTTCTACCTAGATGTACATGTGTGACGTAGCATTCATCGAACACCTTCCTTATAATGCTTCATCTTAAACACAATGGAATGGATTTACCAGTGAAAAAGCGTGATCAGCAATCGTTCGAAAATGTGGGTTGGTGGTTATTAGCTACCTGAATCAATTTACCTATCTGAATAAGGAGGATCTTAATAGATAAACCTTATTTACAAAAAATGTTGTCGGATAAAATCCATGCATTTGTTTTATTGCCTTTTTTTTATATATAACTTTTATATTTTTTGAATGAATTTTAGATTAAAATAAAAAGGTACATGATAAGAACGATTTTGTTGTTTACACGTTAATAAGGTATCATTTCCTATAGACCAAAGCCTTTTGGCCATTGCAAGGATGCTCAGACCATATATTCATTGCAAGGATGAACCTACCGGGTTCTTGATTGACTGTTGTTTTTTGTCCCTTCAAGATTATTTTACTCGAATAGAACCGTGTATAATTCCAGTCAGAGACTTGTTTCCGGCGTTTTTGACCAAGATCTGGGGAAGCTTTCTTGCTCCAGAACGAACAAAAACTCTTGGCGTCAACTGATTTTCAAGGGAAGATTTGCATGTCGACTGACGTTGATGTCGATGAAATCGGTAAAAAATCCCTGGCCAATCTTTTATTGTGCACTTACTGTGGTTCAGGCCATTTATAGTAATTTTACCAAAATGAAGTCTTTATCAAACACAGAGCAAACCTCTACCAACTGACTAACCTACTGTTAGAAACAATTAAATTCTTAAAAAAGAGATTTGATTACTTGGAGAAATTATTTGTGAAAGGACTTTCACCAATGTTGGGTACGTGACCTAAGCATGCCTTGTATCCCCCCCCCCTTTTTTTTTTGGCGCAGCAATGATTCGTCTATAATTCAATGAGATTTCGTCTGCTAAACATTTCGAGTTTTCTCGGTAAGATGAAACGTCTCTCTCGATCTCGTTTCTTGAAAAGAACATAAACCTTTGTTGATTTTTAATTGTACAACAACTTGTTGATTAAATAATCAATCAATTTGATATCAATTGATTAATTTGAGAGAACAAACGCTATCTTTTCCGGTGATTATTTTTTGGGACAAGACAACACTCAAACGTCACAGCTACTTATAACAAAGCACGTCAGTATATACAACACTCGGCATAATGATAACAATAGTGTTGTGTTGTGCATGTACTATGCCTATATTATAAATAGTAGTCAGGGTTTGATACATAGTGCACTCGCCTCCGGCTCGTGCACCATGTATCAAACCCTGACTACTATTTAGGCATAGTACATGCACAACACAACACTATTATATAATTGTAAAACTGAAGAACTTTACACAGGTACTAAACGGTTTATTTCAAAGACATTGTTGGTGATTTGAAAAATTGATTGACATCGCATAGTAAACACGAAACAGTTATATGAATCTACCAGATAATGGTAAAAAAGAGAAATATATACATTGTATTACAGAGTTATTTCATCATTCACATTATCGTATGAAAATCACAACAAGTTACAGATAATTGGTAATATTTCGGTACATTTATAAATATTTTACAAGCTTTGGCATCAAATGATATGTAAAGTAACCATATGTTGTAGAAGGATGGAGGAAAGAGGTTAAACGATCCTACCAATGATGTCGATTTCACCTTTACGTAATATTTGTTTAAAAAGGTCAAGGTCATGTTAATTGACGTCTTTCCTCAATTCCTTACAGTCAGGATTGACTTCATACGTTAGGAAATCTCTTGCAATAACAATGGTTACAAAATACATTTTTTCTGTATTTTCAAAGAGCTTATATAATTGTACTCCTACTACATTGCATTTGATGAGCATAAAAATAATACAAACAATAGTACACGCATCAGACTTTCTACAAAGCCTTTTATAAAAGGTCATGGAAGACTTGTGTTATTACAGTAAATGAAAACAAAAAATGAAAGTATCAAAATCACAATCCGTCTAAAGTTGTTATATAATGCATTGCTTTAACACATACATGTAGCACTATAGTTCATCGCACGCACACACGTTCAAATCAAGTGAATAATGCTATCTCTAACACAACTGCTGGATGCAACATTAATGAAAAAGGAGAGAAGACAAGGTCAATATTATCTATAGAAAATAACACAGTAAAACTCCCATCATTAAAGAGAAGGCTGTTGCTATGGACAACGAAATGCGTGGCGCGGAATTGCATCCGTCTGCATCACATTCGCAGTACTCCATCTTGATTTTGTAGGTCCCTGTCCTCTTGAAACAACCTACCACATTGTTCAAAGTTGTGGCGCACTGGCGTATAGTTCTTTCATCTTTATCCACTAAACAAAATCAAAAGAAAATGGAGTCTTTGAATTGTACATAGACAACGGGGAATAACTAAAAGTTTGCATTAAAAAATACAACCAGCCAAAGTTACTGGACTTTTGTTTTTCCTTTTTTTTTTATGATAAAGTACCCCATCACGAGCCATTTTTTAGGGCAATAAAGTTTTTTTTTATATTAAATTATGTACAGTACTAGTATTTGAGAAAAAAAAATGCATGTTTGTCATGTAAAAATTCTGAACTTTTAGAAATACAAAAGGCTCGAGACAGTGCCAATATCAACGTTTTGAATCAAAATTAAGGTGGCTCACTAAACCTTGAAATATTTTCTCAAATCAGCAGAAAATTACTTGATTAAGATAGATATCATAATATTTCAGTCCAATAGGCAAAATAATGTGCAATTTTGGATGAAAAATTACATTTTCGAAAACTTAATTCAGTAAACATGAACAAAAGCTCCAGGCGGATTCGCACTCATGATCTGCGGTTCATAGAGCCCAATACTTTAACCACTAAGCTACGACGTTATACACCCCAAATGAACTATATAAACAGTTTAACAAATTAAATCGCCATCTTGTGACATAATGTCTTTTAAAAAAGTGGAAGTCTAGGTGTAGTGAGGTACCTTAATAGTGTTATTTTTTGTTTTAATTTGTGTTTGAATTAAATAAGACGGAATAAGTATTAATTAGTGTTCTCGACTCAAACAAGATAATATTAATTAATTCAATTCAATATTAAATTAACACAAAGTATTTTTAGCTGCAAAATAGGGAATCTACTTTTGACAGATGTTTTATTTTTAAAATTTTATTTTTAACATAATTTTTTTTTTTTTGAAAATTCAAAAATTAGAGTTAAACCATGTCTAAAAGTCTATAAAATTCATTTATTCTTATCATTTTTGAAAGATTATTATCCTTAAGTTTTTTTTAAACTTACTGTAAATAGCAATGCATGTCTTATACCTTTCATAAAAAAAGCTATTTACTGTTTATTAGTAAGAGGTTAATATGTTTAAGTACGTATTCAATACTCATAGTTTCTAAAATGCAATATTTGGCCTGTTTAGGATAAACATGATTCATTGATTTATTAAGAAATGCTGATTAACAATTTCCAGCTAACTAGTTGTTTTGTGAGATAATAAAAAAGAGAAATGCAAGTTTACATGAATTATACGATACATAATAGAATCAATAAATATCAGTTTTCAAGAAATGCCAAATATCTATTTAAAAAATACGTATACGCAGTAAATAAACGGTTGGCAAAATGAGAAAATAACAAAAAAGATACCCCTACCCAATTCATATACCCACCACCCTTTCGATAAATAAACCACCCCCCAAACTCACCCTCTTGCTGAATCTTTCTACATCTTGCGCTGGCGTCTGAGCAGTTTTTATAATACTGTGGCATGGACATCAGCGATGCTGGGGAGTTCTTACATTTGTCAGCTATATTCGGGTCAGGGTCTCTCGAGTTACACTCGAAGCATTCAATGGCACTGGCTGTAAAACACAAATTATAAAGATGTTTATATATTGAAATACTAGAAGTGGATGATTGGATTTTTAAGAAACATTCTATCATTGTATGTTTTAGAATTTTTTTTATTTGAAAAAATCGTGTCTTCTGTCCCCATTTATTTATGTTAGAAAATAATTCTGAAACATACGACAGAAACTACTCATTTTAAATATAATTGAATTGGCTGGCGTTGCATGTCGTTCTTCGATCGATTGTCCCCTTCAAATCCTCCTTCTCAAAACACCGTGTCAGAGGAAGTATCCTTCACAGAGGTCGAACAATGCACGTGCTGCATTTTTGGGGCACACAAGCAGTAAAATGCCGGAGAAAAAAAAAGAATATATCGACCTCTCCACCGACAAGTGTGTTCTATATGTACATAAATGTGAATTGTACTCACCCTTTTGAAATAAAAACGTGAAACACAAAGTCACTAGGGCGAGGAGCGAAAGTTGTAGGTACTTTACGTCCATTTTGTAAGTTAATCCGAGTGTTGTGAGATGATGCTCCGGCGTAAGAAGAAGCGTTTCCGCATCAGCGTGAGAGGGGTCCCAAGAGGGGAATCAAGTTGATATATTCAGAGGCCGAACAAGGATTGCAGACAATTATTCAGACACTATTGATTAATTCAGTCATAATTGCATATTGCTTTGTGTAAATGGGATCACCAATCGTTTTTGAATGAGATGGTCCTGATTAAAAATTCAAGGTCGTAATAAGCATTTTTTCTGCATCTGCATATTTCAAAAACAGTATTTGCAACCGTTTGATTACTATTGTGGAACGATGTCTCTAAAATAAAAAAAATTGTCAAAAATATAAGAACCCGGTATCTTTATTATTGAACTCATTTTGAGGTAAATTCATTTTGTTTGAGTATCATCCATTCCATTTCTGAGGCTCAAAGTAAAATCCCTCTTGGTTTATGAAAACAAGACATTTTATGTCAGAAAATTGACTTTATTCAAATAAGCAAAAAAAACAAAAAAAAAACAAAACAGGCAAGAGCAACCAATATCAACTTATTTTACATCAAACTTTTCTTTGGTTTGATTTTAGGCCCTATGAAAGTATATAGACTTTAAACGTATATGAACAAAAATTTAAGGGTGATATTAATATCTTAACTCACCAATTGGAAAGCAGTATTATCACAGTTGTTGTTTGACAACAGTTTCACCAAATCTCTGATTGGAATATCATATACATAGTACAAGTACATAGTTTGAAACACTATCTAAAGACTAAAACTTTCAGTTGAATCTAATATATTCAAATTTATGCTTCTTTTTGTAGAAAATGAATATGAGAGAGAGAGAGAGAGAGAGAGAGAGAAATTCCAGACTTTCCTATCCTTTATTCATTTATAGGCACGGTATGAGATGGAATGGAACTGTTAGCATAAATATTGAAAATAAATACTTATCAAATACCTACTGAAAGATAAGTATACACTGTGTGTGTGTGTGTGTGTGGGGGGGGGGGGGGGGGTAGGGCTACTGAGAATTAAAAGGAAAAGTGTGATGCTCTGGAAAGAAATTCACTGCGGCAAAACCAACCAATCAAAAAGAAATTGTTAAAAAAAGCAACAAAATGCTTCTAAGTTGAAATACACAATATTGATGCTTTGTATACTGGCAAACAAAATAAAGGATTTATGCAAAAGCACTATGTTTGTTGACTTGTCATTTAGTAATACTGATGAAAATTGGTCTGCATATACTGAACACATAAAATGTAGTACTGTTGTGCTGTATAAATAATTAAATATATATCAAAAGTGTAAAAAAGTAATTTTGGTACAAAAAAAAATCTATTTTCTTTTGAACACAGACTGGTACGGTAATTCCATGATTTCATTAACATCAAGTTTGATTTCAATATCAGTGAAAGAGAGAAGGGGAAAATACTTGAAACATGATTTTTTAAAAAAGAAATATATGGTATTTGTGATGAATAAAAAAGCATGGTATAATACATTTACATGTAATACTGTGAACACACACTCAAAAAATCAAAAAAACTTTTTTGTGAAAATTTCTTTAAAAAAATTTCATGCATTTCTTACACAAATTTAAGTTTTGATTGGAAACACGAAAATAAATGATAAATGCATTGGAATGTACAAATCCTCCGTGAAAACCAAAATAAATGATTTCATGCAAAAAGTTTTCCAAACCAAATATTACTGTTTGGAGTAGATACCCCAGGAGCAAAAGAACAAACAGCTGAATTCCTTAAACAGATAAGGTGGGACTTTTAAATGCAGTTTATGTACAAGTATAATAATCACAAATTAAGTGTCAGATCTACCGGGTTTGACCCTAAGTACAGGGGAGATCACTCTCACTAACTAATTAAGATTAGACTTGATAATCCACTCCTCTAACAGCATCTCGTACAGGGTCACCTAAGGTTATGAGCAATCTTTCAAGTAATGAAGTATGATAAAGTTTTTAACTCAAAAAATTTCACAAATCAGATTCAAACTTCTACATATACATGTACATGTATAAAAGCTCTAAAGCTAGCTGTATCTCTAACGGGTCTAATGCTATGTTGTCTATTTTAAAGAGATTCTATTTTTTTTTTTGTGAAGACACCTTGGGCATGAACCATAAATGCCAGGATTTTTTTTCTGTGAAAAAAAACCCTCATGTCTGAACTACCCTACAAAATTTTGGCAGTGGTAATTTTCAATGGCTGTACAGGATGTTGTTAAGAACTTGTATCACAGAGGAGCAGACTTACAAGTCTAATGCTTATCATAATGTCACTGACAGTCAGACACTTTCTTTATGTTCAGAACTTGTAGTTTCTCTTCGTCTGAGAGACTACTTTGACTGGACATGATGACCTCATTGTCATCTTCATCACATTCATCCACGCTCATTTGAGAGAGTGGCTGAGATCCTCCCGTGTCCTCTTCACGGGCAGTCTTCTTCTGGTCACAGTCTTGGCATATGTCTGATCCAATATCCCTTTGAAGCATTTTGGCTAGGTCCTTGCGGTGAATTTCTTTCAGAAGAGTTGACAAAAAATGGGAATCTTCAGTAGATATCAACGACCTTCCTTGAAGAAGTCGTATTAATTCCTGTGGGTTCTTCAACTCATCCAGAGTTTTTTTCTTGAACCAATTTTCAGTCTGGAGGATTAGCTTTATTGAGGAAAGGTCCTCCAAAGTTAGGTGTGATGCTATATTTTTTAGCGTCCTAGTGTAAGGACTAATGGTGAGAAATGAAGATCTTACAGCCATTCCGTGTGACAACACGTGCAACATTCCTGCAATGATAATTAAATGCCGTTTTAAACATAAATATTCTGGAAAATGCATTTATTTGTAGTTGTAGGAGTTTTCATGTACCGGTAATATTTATTAAAATACATTTCCTTATAACATCAAGCCTCTTCTAGATGATCCATCAACAGAGTAAGATGATATAAAAATTATATGTTTTGGGGAAATACTAAAACATTTGCAATAAAAATAGTTTTGAATTATGAAGTGTTGTATTTTTTTTATGTATCTGAATTAAGGAAATATCCATCATTTGACAAACAATTTTCTTTCAATTTGTTAATAGTTAACCTTTTAAAAATGATTTCACAAAAACACAAAAAAACATTCTTTAACAATGGCACCGCAAAGCGGAGCATCATCTCGCGACATGACTTGTTGTAGGGGAAAATGCATTATTTAGGAAAATACATGTAAATTTTTCAGATCAAAATTTATCAGATCAAAATAAATATGACACAAGTATTTCTAAAAACCACTTTGAGTTCATAATATCTATTTTATCCTAATCCCCAAGCTTTGTGGTGTATAATTGGGGGAAGGGGGGGTTACAAGTTGCACCGTTTTCCTATTCCTAGCAGAAACTCAACACATGTACACATATGCTTAAAAGTAAAATAATTTTGATTCATTAAGTGACATTCATTTTTATAGAAGCATACATAAACGGTCTGTTTACACTATGAAACGTAGCTGAAGAGCTAGATCTGTAGTTTGCTCTGATCTGACTTTTTTTTATAGCAGCATGTCGGTGCGCAGAGCGCTTTAAGAACCAGTGCAGTTGGGAAAAAGAATGAGCTAAACCAACAGATTTATCAAGAGTTTTTTTTGTCTATGTTCCATAATGCTCTTTAATGTTTTCACATGCTATGCCAAATATGGCTGACATTTAACTCGTAATTTACGGTGCTTTTTTTATACACTAGCAAGAGCCATACTTTAATGTCATATCGATCCAATTATGGGCTAATTTTGCATGCATGTTCAGCAGTGTTCAGTAAGTATGAGTAGGGAGGAAATAAAAAAAATAGGACATTTTAAACTAAATAAAAAAGAATAAAAAGAAAAAAGTAAACAGTTAAAAAATGTTTATGTCTCTGGGATAACGTATGTAATTACAATGCAAAAATAAACAAATAAAAAAAATTACGAACCAGGAAAAAATAAGGTACATAATTGATATAAATAAATACTTGTATTTGACCAAATTAAACACAAATTATATTTCACAGACTGACAATTCTCTCCAGATAATCTCTCTTTCTCTCTCTCATTCTTTGAAGTTTGTTGATAACTAAATAACACTATTAAAGTTGACAATGATGCAAGGTACGTGGAATTCTTGCTGCGTTCGCCACAACGGTAGCACCGTAAAACGTACATTTATCAGTAAAATAAAAATTTATAATTATAGCATTCGAGTTGTCTGTTCATTGTTTCAAGCATTCAATGCAGCATGCATAACCTATCCAAACAGTTAATTACATATCCAAAACCACCAAAATTTTAATTGCAGATTACCTCATATAAATCTTCTTTAGACAGAAGAAGTAATGACTGTAAGTGTAATTCTTTCTTCAACTTGTTTACCAGTTTTAAGTTTCACGTGCAATTTGGAATAATTTATACATGTGCAAAATTCACAAAACGATGAAAGAAATAAACAGTCAATAAATGATTTTTTGTTTAAATCATATATATAAAATAACATGTTCAAGAATTAAATGATGTTTTTTACTTCTATCAATAAATTTGAATCCTATATTTGACACATAAAAGGGAAACTATTTCTTTTAAGTTCGTTTTGGCGAAAACATTGCTAACACTGTAAATAAGGCGGGTCGCTTGAACATGTTGAATGGATACAGACAGGCACAAACAAATAAGATTTAAATCGATCCTATTGGTAATTTTTCATTGAACGGATGCGCATGCCATAAAGTCTCTCTGTTTTGTCAAATGGATTTAAGAATAACACTGTGTTGATCTTTATATTTTGAAGCAGGGAAAATATTTCAAAGAAAAAAAACATTACAATGGCAGATGAATTATTCACCAAGAGACTTCCAATTCTGTTTAAATCGCCGGATCGCGAGGACAGGTAAATTAACCATTTATTCGAATTTCCTCTGACGTTTGACTGCTATCAATTCAATAATTTCAATATCGTTATAATCGTTTGGATGAATGATATATACATGTACATTTGCATGTACGTATATAGTGTACATATGATACTGAAATCAAAGAAATAAACTGAAGAAAGGAATGCTGGAGAAAACGTACCCAGGAGAAAACGTACCCGGGTACGTTTTCTCCAAGAGAAAACGTACCCTATGAAAATAATAAATAATGGTTTTCATAGATATTCTTTAATGCAACAAAATAAAATATATGATGAACATTTGTATCATTTGTTGCTGTTGTTTTTAAATGCATAGTCACGTTCTTAAATTATTAAGACAATCATTTGTAACATACACATACACGAACATGGCCTGAGCAGTTTAATTAGTCGACAATTAATCCACCATAAACGAAACCGTTAAACTGTTAATTAAATAGTTTTCATTGCATTCTCATTTGGAGAACTAAATGATGAGTATCTCAAGAATTCGATATCGCGTTTTATTTAAACATTTTTTTGAAAATTATCTATAAAACAAAGTTGTTTAATAAAACCAAGTCCAGGTCTTTTAAATATTTATTTGATTCATATATATGGAAACTACTAAGAGATGTAACATTAAACAGTCTATTTGCGACGCCACTGACATGTATAATGTGTGGAGAGTGAATATTTCAACCTCCTGCGCGGGGAGACAATACATAATATTACATATATAATAATAACTGCTCAGGTATTTAATTGATTATCACTAATAATTAAAATCTGGGGATCTCGTATAGAGAAACTCAAATCGGTAAGGCTACCGATAAATGGATAATTAGATGAAGTAGACTGATAACACTTTATGACAGGTCATTATTTCGTACTAAAATAAAAGTTGCTACAATTATATTATAAAGATACTATTCATAAAATGAATATATATCTATACATCCATGCATTGAAATATGCATTAAAGTAGCATTTGAAAATTTTTAATATGTCCAACCCCTTTAAAATTATAAAGTATTAAATTCATATATCTAAAAAATTCTTATATTTATTATGCAAAATAGTATTTAAAAGTATTAAAAACTATTAAGTAGTATAATTATGATTTTCATAGGGTACGTTTTCTCTTGGAGAAAACGTACCCGGGGGTACGTTTTCTCTTGGAGAAAACGTACCCGGGTACGTTTTCTCCTGGAGAAAACGTACCCTAGAGATTGGGTAATTTTTCTCCAGGGTACGTTTTCTCCTGGGTACGTTTTCTCCTGATACCGAAGAAAGGTTTAAGCAGTTAAGTGTTGTACAAATACAGGAATTAATGACAGTGGCAAACATATACATCTGTCAAAATGTAAGCTAATAGGAATAAAATGACTTCATCTGTAGATAATATGTCTTTTAGGTGTGACTGTTGGGGGGTGAGCAGAGCAGGTCAATCTACATGAATCTCGTATCATTGTCAACTACATTCCATGCATTGGCTTGCCCCACTCTAAAACAATATCCTTTCGATTTATTATACCCTAACCCAGAATCCAAAGACAATAATGTAGGCCTATATATGTAAACTATGTACATTTATCTATTTCACATTTCAGGCGAGAACATGTCACATTGAAGATGGAACTACAGACAATATCCTCTCCTCTGCACAAAAAGGTGTGTTTACAGATACAAAGTACCTTGGCTACCTTTGGCTAATATAGGATGCAATATAAAAAATGCCATTTAATTAGCAATATATACATGAATTTAATTCATTGAATTAACACATATCTGTATGCAAGTGCAATGGAGTGCACTTTATTATTTTTTATTCATGAATTGTGTGGCAGTGAGACTGTGAGAGAGATGAAGATTTATTCAATTAAGGGTTCTCCACACACCAAGCATGTCTTTGACTTATAAATAAACAAAAAAATCAATTTTGGGGGGAAAATCAATTTTTTAAATTGTACGACTATTCATGAAAATAAAAGTCCTTGTGATATTCGAACTCAGAACCTGCAGAATGGTAGATTGAAGCTACATCCATTGCACCACAGAGATAGATAACAAATGTTGGTGATATAAACCATTTCACGATAAAAGTCATATTTTCTGTGGCCAGAAGGGAATGTGATTTTCATGGGTGAATAAATTAATTACCGGTATACATGTTATATACAAATATTGCTGTTTTATAGGTTAAAAACAAATCATTTTCTACCCAAGAAGGACAATATTGTACTTTGAGGATAACTGATTTATTGTACTGATTAGGACCCCCTCCTCCCTTCCCCAAAAGCAGAGTTCCCGAAACGCACTGGTCCACCGGGGATCCCCGGTAAAATTTGAATGGGTCTGGTAAAATCTAAATTTAATCGGTCAAAATGTCCGATAAATTTTACAGACCGGCACTGTATTAAAAGAACAATTTACGGGACAGAAAGTCTAAAACTTTTGATTATTTATTTCAGAGATAATTTAGTAAATTTTGAATATTTACAGGACAATTGTCCGACAGAATTTGGACTGGTTTCGGGAACTCTGCCAAAGCAATAATTGGTTTATCATATGAATTAGTGACAACTTGATCTAGACATATCAAATTGAATGTTCATCAAGTTAAGAAAAACTTCTCATCTTTATTTAGTTTATGTCTGCTTGTGTTAATGTGTATTGAAATGCCTGCTTTGATTTTTGTAGGAGCTAGTGGTCAGACTCACAGATGAGAGGGATTTATTCTTCTTGTACACACTGAAATTGGGTGAAGAAGATTTCCAAAGGTATGTTTTTCAATGAGAATAGCTATGTATCATATGCTGAAGGAATCACCAATATGAACTCTTTTGTTACCAGTAGTACGTAGTAGTAAAAACATGATTTTCCCTCAATCCTTTTAAGGCAAAGTGCATTTAAAGTACCTATAAATCCCATGTAGAAATTATCCTGTTTTCCTTGTCTTTTTCAGCCTGAAAACCCAACAGGGATTATTGGTGGACTTTGCCCAGTTCCCCCAGAAGTTCATAGACCTATTAGACATGTGTCTAAGGGAAGAACACAAAGAATTTCCCAAGTAAGAACAGTAAGACTGATGATCCACATGCTTATGGACTGTTTGACAACTTGGGGAAAATTTTTGGTCTTATAAATAGTTTGTGTCATATTCTAATGGGTTTATTCCAGGAAATCTCACCAATGGTATAAATGTTGACAGGGTTATTTTGGCCCTGTGTTATTTTCGCCCTTCTATACTTGCAAACGGTTTCGCCTCGTCTTAAATTCACCCAGACACACTTGTGTATTAAAGATAATTTGAGACATTGGAAGCCACCCAGACTTAAAACTGCCTGCTGACAACAAAGGCAAAATGGGCAAAAGTAAAACTGGGGCAAATATTTCCGTGCATACAGTCCATTGTTGGCATGGGTCAATGATAAACTGAAACAATATTGATGACATGCATTGCCTTCCTGTTCACTTTTATTTCTCTGTAAAAGCTATGAAGTGTCACTTTTGCAAGAGATGGTTTTATTGAAGGACAAGAAATAATGAAATAGAATGTATGTGAGATGGGACATGAAGTTCCAATAATGAGTTTATGAACACAACATTTTTCATCTAAGAGAATTATGAACCTGGTTTTTGAAAAAAATTGATTTCAGTGATGTACATGTATTTGAACTCATTCATCACTTGTTTTTGGTTTCTCCTTGCAGATTCATCCTTCATTTTATCTCCCAGGGTTCTTTGAATGGAGAGCGTACAACCTGCACATTGAATGTAATAGAAACAAACCCATTCAAGCACCTGACTCACCTCAGTCTGAAATTTATACCTGGAACAGATTCAGATATTAAGAAATACCTGGCAGATTGTTTGAAACAGTTTAAGGTAAAAAATGAATGAAGAGAAAATCCCTTTCCCCAAAGGTAAAAAATACCCCTAAAATAATAATACAATATATCCAATGTAATTTTTCCTCTCAGTTAATTAAGATATGAACTCAATGTCTACCCAATTTATACGAGTATAACCTGGTTTGGGCAGTTTACGCTTTATAATCCGCAAAGCCAATTATAAAAAAAAATTGTACATTACCTCAACCAAGGTAATACGCACATAACTTGGGTAGATATTGAGGTCATTCCTTATAATTTAATTTTATATAATTTTTTGTGCAAATTGAATGACTGTGTATTTTACTTTTTAAAATGATATTAATCTGTTCAAAATTCAAACGTAACGTCAATCTGATTAGTACGTTTTTGACATTGGTGCATTGTGACGCATCCTGTGATGTGGAAACAAGGTTATACAAATTTAACTAAATTTTTCTATTCAATCAAATGCCGCGTTTCAACCAGAATTAAATTATTTATTTATCTTCTTGAGATTTTACCAAAAATCTAACTGTACCATGTTTCAATTTCAGGACACCAATTCTTTACTGCAACAAAGACTAGAGCACACAGACACAAATTTAAATCAGAAACTTCAGCAGACAACAGAGGTAGGGGTTAAATGAATGTGTTAATTAATTCTTATTGTTGTAATTATAGTTAATTAATTGTTGTAATTACAGTTTGTCTCAAGAAGTAAGATGGAAATATTTCAGTTGAATTCTGATGGAACTTCCAACTTTTGTTGACAAATTATAGAGTGTTTTGTTTCAAGAACTATGGATTATTTAAAATCTCTTTTTTTCCCTCCACATTTAAAAAGGCATTGAGCAGCAAGACCATAGAACTTGACCATCTAAAAGCAGAATGGACGGCTAAAATGAACGACTTGGCAGCCAAGCATAAACATGAAATGGCAACAGAAAAGGAAAAGGCCATTCAGGTAAACAAAATCACACTCATGTCTGTGTTGAAAAAAGAATACCTTCATACTTTGAAGATGTATTTCTTGTAGAAATGAACTTATTTTTCCCCTTTTGATTTCCAGATGCAGGGCAGTTATCAGCAGAGACAAGAAAGGGAAAGAAAAGACATGGAGCAAGCTCACATGAAGATCGTCAAGCAGATGGAGTCCAGACTGTATGAGATGGAGGGGGTCAATAAGGTACTGTGTAGGATTGAAAGTGAATCTTCGATCAATGAAAATGTATTGCTTCAGAACACAGGCAGTAGTTATTGACTTTATGTGCATACATATACCTATGGTTCATGTATAGGTGTAGGAGTTCAGTTTTAATAATATTTATGAGGAATATGTTTACTAATAATGAATGCTTCATAATTAACAGCCGGCAATTAATAGTGTTTTCACTCTGAAAAGGGGCTTTGTTATTATTTTTTGGGTATTTATTTGGCAGGATTTAACAGACAGAAAATACAAATCAGAGTCCTCAATCCGTGAACTCAAGTCCAAGCTCTCCACTCTGGAAGAGGAGCACATGCGGGTCAAGCAGGAACTACAGGGACTGAGGAAACAGAACTCCTCCCTGGACGGGGAGTACCACGAGAAAGAGAAGCTCATCCATCAGCTGACCACCAGGGTCGCCGTCCTTGAGCAGGAGGTCAAGGACAAAGAGATGGTCATCAATAAGTCCACTGATCTGCTCAGTTCAGAGCAGGAAAGGAAGGTAGGTTTATAGCAGTGTTTGCTGAAAACCATTGTTTTTTTACCTGGTGACAAGTGTTCTCAATCTATATGTCGTGATTGTATAGTGGTCTTTGAGTCAGATAGAACGAAAACACATCTGAACGCTTTGACTGGTTTATCTAAACTGATTTGAACATAAACATAATTATTGTAACGTTACCATGACGTCATATTATGATGACGTCATAATAGCAATGTCTCACAACGTCACATGCACCTTGACGTCATGTAAGATATTTCCCAACACTATATGATGAAAATCGTTTATACTTTTGAGAAATAATTACCTCCTACTTCATTTACTAAAGATTTTTGGAAATTTAATCATGCAGCGTATTTAAAAATTTTCCCTTTGTTAAAGGTCCGACTGGAAGAAGAATTAGAGTATAAGCAGAAAGAGAATTACAAACTGGAAAACAAAGTGAAAGCTATGTCAGACGAACTTATGAAAGGGAATGAGATCATCAAAAAGCTCCAGGGGGAGATTAAAAACTACCATGCTAAGGTTGGTTAATCAGGAAAAAAAAAATCTTTGAAAATTAATTACAGAAAATAGTAAATTAAAGTGTTTCCAATAGCACCAGATTGATAGATGTATATTTTTAGAAAAGAAACTTAGAATAAATAGAAAAAATTCCTCACATAAAGTAGGCAACAACTGCTAATATTCTGGCACCCATGCTGAGTATATGCAAAGAATCTTCTTAAATTTAAAAGGTGAAACTAAGGAGTCAGATCGCAAATGAGCAAGAGAAGTTGCTGGGTGAAAAAGACCAGGAGCTAGAAAGGCTGCGACAGGAACTGGCCAGCACAAAGGACAGCCTGAGGCAGAAGGAAGACGAGGTAAATATTAAATGAATGGCTGGAGGGTTAAAAATATTCAGTAAATCATTTCCTGTAAATGGTTTCAGGATTTAGAATATTGATTAATAGAAGATGGTTTATAAAGGAGACAATGTTGCCTGTGATTTGCAGAAGTATTGTTAATTATTTTTTTTAGTCTTGCAGTGGGATGAAAATTAATGCAGACTGAATTAAAATGAACATTATGAAGGATATTCTTGAATTCTAAGCAAATGCTTAGTGTGAATTACCGTATTGAATTTTTTTTTATTTTTCTGTTGTAGAGCAAGAAGCTGTCAGATAACTTGGAAACTACAGTTCAGAAATTAGAAGAAAGTCGTCAACTGTTAAAAACTAATGAAAATGGTAAGTTTTGATAAAACTCGTAAGCCAAAACATTTTTTCAGTTTACCGTAATACTAGTATTTGTGCTGTGAATGTTTATATTTTAAACTTTTAAAAAATCACAAGATTTTTAAATATCTTCCAGTTATACAGTGGTTGAACAAACAGATCACAGAGACCCAGTTAACACAGCAGAGAGTGGGAACATTCGAGAACCCAGGAGCTACCTCAAACTTCAGACCCTCAAGTTCTGCACTGGTAAGCCATTAAAAATAGACAGCTAAACAAAATTTCAACCTGAGCACTTGCCAAAACTCCTAATCCATGCAACTCAAATTTTGGCGAACCTTCAGGAGTGCCAACTACTAAACAGGCCTCTGAATTTAGTATTTCAAATTTGACTGGTACATGTACTTAAAACACCTGATTTTTGATTTGACAAAAAAAGTTGTATAAAAATCTTATCTTTTCGATCTTGCTATAATTTGTGTAGATGACAGTGTGACAATGGACAGCTTTAGCATGTTTTGGTTTATTTCAGCATAATTACAGCACTTCCAGTTATGGCTCTATGAACTCCCACACTGAGGGACCAGGGTCAGGTGTCGGCATCCCAAGGACATACCCCAATACTCACAGACAGCCCCAGGTAACCTATTCCTTGCACTCATCAATACCACACAGAGGAAAGACCTTCATGAATTATGCTTTAGTTGATGCGCTAACATTTTGAATGATTGACTATTTAACTCATTGTAGTGATATATTGTGAGAATATGCATACTGAATATAATATTGATTAAGGCATTTTAGGGCAGTAGGAATATGTATATTCATAGAGGGAGAAATTCTCTAAACTTGTTGTTTAGTGATTAGGTTTTGACAGTGGATTTATTAACATAGTTACTAGTAGATTTCTTATGAATTGGTGATAAAATACCTGGTACTCAGTAGCTGGGAATTAATGTTTATGTACAAATCTTGTGTCGTTTTGTCCAATACATTTATAGTGTATTTTAATGAGTTTTTATATTGCTGTGTTATCAGGTTCAGTATAACCCTGGACAGCCTCGACGGACGGGACTACCCCAGCCCATGTCCAGGGCCTCACACCCACCTTCAATCCCGGAAGAATCCCGACCTAAATCCTCACAGTCATCAGCTATCACAGGGCTCTCAGGGGGAGACAAAGAAAAGTAAGTAATCATTTTAAAAAGTACTATAGCAGGATTATAATACATGTATCTTGCAGTTATCCAGCATGTTTAGATTCTTTTAATTTTATGTTTTTTTGACTTGGTTAATATTAAGGGATAAATTCCTTCCTGAAATGTATGGTTAATAATCTTGGAAAGCAAATATATATTTTTTTAAATTAATATATTTTTATGGTGAAATTCCTTCATCAAATGACTGGAAAATAATTTTATTAATGGATCCTTGTGGAAAAAAGACAATTTCCTCTCTTAATATGTTTAAAATGAAAAAATACAAACTACATATCTATATTAAAATGAATGAATGTGTTTCTTTGTGATTGACATCTAATCAATCTGTTGGTTTTGCAGTGACCCACCGCTTGATCCCAAATATCTCCAGAAAAGAGAAGAGCCGATACACCTTCGTGGGTTAGGAGGTCGCATGGAGTCTCCCCCTATCATACAGACCTCGGCGTTCCCTCCTGTACATGCCACCAGGGTGGGGCAGCACTCTATGGCCCCCAAGACTGGTCAGCCTCCTCTAGCATCAGCATATTTCCCTGGACAAAAAATGTCATGACATCCATATGGAGGAATTTTTAAAACATTGTATGGTTCATCATCCAGGGAGTTGTAAACTGCACACAACACTGCTGGCAAAGCACACTCCAGGGAGTATTCCAGTTCCAGCTTCCCGAATCCAAGTCCATGATCAAAGATCCAGAAATGGAAACACATTTAATCCCTGATTAAATTCTATATATCATGCTATAGAAAATCGCAATATACTACGTTTTTTTTTATTAGCTCACCTGAACCGAAGGTTCAAGTGAGCTTTTCTGATCACCCGTTGTCCGTCCGTCCGTCTGTCTGTCCGTCCGTCTGTAAACTTTTCACATTTTCAACTTCTTCTCAAAAACCACTGGGCCAAATTTAACCAAATTTGGTACAAAGCATCCTTATGGAAAGGGGGTTATAAATTGTTAAAATAAAGAGCACAGCCCTTTTCAAAAGGGAGATAATTGCGAAACAGTAAGTTTAGGGTGCATGTCTTTAAAAATCTTCTTCTCAAGAACCACGGCACCAGAAATGCCAATATTTACACAAAAGCTTGTATATATAGTGAAGATTCTAAATTGTAAAAATCGTGACCCTCGGACCAAAACTGGGGCCCCAGGCGGGGTTCAAAGTTTAACATAGAAATACATAGGAAAATGTTTAAAAAATGTTCTTCTCAAGAACCACTGCACCAGAAATGCCAATATTTACACAAAAACTTGTATATATAGTGAAGATTCTAAATTGTAAAAATCGTGACCCTCGGACCAAAACTGGGGCCCCAGGCGGGGTTCAAAGTTTAACATAGAACAACATATGGAAAATGTTTTAAAAATGTTCTTCTCAAGAACCACTGCACCAGAAATGCCAATATTTACACAAAAACTTGTATATATAGTGAAGATTCTAAATTGTAAAAATCGTGACCCTCGGACCAAGACTGGGGCCCCAGGCGGGGTTCAAAGTTTAACATAGAAATACCTTAGGAAAATGTTTAAAAAATCTTCTTCTCAAGAACCACTGCACCAGAAATGCCAATATTTACACAAAAGCTTGTATACATAGTGAAGATTCTAAATTGTGAAAATGGTGACCCTCGGACCAAAACTGGGGCCCCAGGCGGGGTTCAAATTTAACATTGAAATACATAGGAAAATGTTTAAAAATCTTTTTCTCAAGAACCACTGCACCAGAAATGCCAATATTTACACAAAAGCTTGTATATTTAGTGAAAATTTTAAATTGTAAAAATGGTGCCCCTCGGACCAAGACTGGGGCCCCAGGCGGGGTTCAAAGTTTAACATAGAAATACCTTAGGAAAATGTTTAAAAAATCTTCTTCTCAAGAACCACTGCACCAGAAATGCCAATATTTACACAAAAGCTTGTATATTTAGTGAAAATTTTAAATTGTAAAAATGGTGCCCCTCGGACCAAGACTGGGGCCCCAGGCGGGGTTCAAAGTTTAACATAGAAATACCTTAGGAAAATGTTTAAAAATTTTCTTCTCAAGAACCACTTCACCAAAAGTGCCAATACATACACAAAAGGTTGTATACATAGTGAAGATTGTAAAAATCGTGACCCCCGAACAAAAAGTGGGGCCCCAGTAGGGGTTTAGATTTTAACATATGTAGGAAAATGTTTTAAAATCTTCTTCTCAAGAACTATAGTGCAACCGTTTGGGATATTACTATGCATACATGTACATCCTTAAATAATGTAGATTCAAAAAATTGTAACTCCCGGACAATTGATGGGCATCAAGAGGGGTTCAAAATTTAAACATTTTAAAAAACATAAAGGAAAAGTTTAAAAATTTTCTTCTCAAGAACTACAATGTTTTAGTTTGTGGAATTTCTATGCATGCATCCTTCGATTATGTAGATTCCTAATTGGTAAAATCGTGACCCCCGGACCAATACTGGGGCCCCAAGATGGGGTCAAAATTTATTAAAGAAATATAAAGATAACATGTTAAAAAATCTTCTTCTCGAGAACTACAATGCTTCAATTTGTGAGATTACTATCATGCATACAACCTTGGATAATGAAGGTTCGACAGTTTTAAAATAGTGACCCCTGGACTAATACTAGAGACCCAAGATGGGTTTAAAGTTAAATGTAGAAGTACCGGTATATATGGAAAATGTTTAAAAATCTTCTTTTCGAGAACTACAATGCATCAATTTGTCAGATAACTACGTCAGCACCCTCAAATAGTGTAGATTCGAAATTATAAAAGCCGTGATCTCAATCTAATACTGGGGCCCCAAGAGGTGTTCAAAGTTTAGCATAGAAATATAGAGGGAAAATGTTGAAAAATCTTTTTCTAGAGAACTATAATGCTTCAGCTTGTGAGATAACTAGGCAAGCATCCTTAAATAATGTAGATTCCAAATAATTAAAACTTTATCACTGGACTAACACTGTGGCCCCAAGAGGGGTTCAAAGTTTAACATAGAAAGATATATTGAAAATGTTTTTAAAAAGTTTTTCTCGAGAACTATAATGCTACAGTTTGTGAGATTACTATGCAAGGATCCTCAAATTGTGTAAACTCTAATGTAGTGGAACCAAGAGTTATCTTTCTTGTGTTCTGTACAGTCTGAGAGTTATTCCTCTTGAAGTGGAACTCTGCTATGTTCAGTTTTTCAGGTTGTGTACGTGCGGTCCCACCGCAGTGCTTCACATTTTCATTCCTATGTTACTATTTATGTTGTTCAAGCCAACCATAAACCTCGGACCATAACTGGGTCCCCAGAAAGGGGTTCAATGTTTAAAATAGAAAAAGCATATGCTACGAAATGTAATATTACAAGGAACTGCTGTTCAGGTGAGTGATGTGGCCCATGGGCCTCTTGTTAGTATTTTGGTACCCACCTACTTAGTGTTAAAAATTAAGTAGTTGAAGGATAATGATTTTGTTGACTTTTGATTGGCCCTTTATGTTCACTGTGGGTTATTGTTTTGTTGTTGGTGATGATGCTATTTTTTGTACCTTAAATGTTATAGCAAATTCATGAATTGATCCACATTTTATTTCACTTCTCATGAAAGATAAAAGATCTATGAAGGTTGTTTAGAAATTATTTATTGTTATAGTGCTCCGAGCAAGAACTTTTACAGATCTGTTTATATGAAACCGCAATAAAATATTCTAGTGAAAATTACTTCTCTGTTATTTCTTTTGAAAATATGCAACTGAAAGTAATACTAATAGAAGCTTAGTATACTTGTTAAATCATTTACCGGTACTCCATCTGTTTGCTGACCAGATATCAATTCCATTTGGCCATATTCCCATCCACATGACCTATTAACCTCGTGTCAGTTCCCTGTCTCCCTCCATATGACTTGCTGACCTTATACCTTATTCCTGCTATATCTTACCTCTTGTTAATCTGTAAGGAAATCATTGGCTAACAGCAGTCATGTGGAGACCATGTATATTCCATACATAGTCAGTACAAAATATTCCTCACATTGAGCATTACGACATCATTCTTAGAGCATTGTGATGTCGGGTTTTGTTCCCAAATTGAAACTTTGTTATAAAACATTTTTGTTTTGTTCATTATTTGCCATTTATACAAAGGTGGTCGGTAGGATATAATTGTTACATGGTTTGTAGTTAACCTGATATGGTTTATAAGAGGTCCGTAACCCTTGCCCATAAGCTTTGGCAAATATCAATTCCATAACCTCCTCCTAACTGTGACCTACTGACCAGATATCAATTCCATATCCCCCTCATTGTGACCTACTGACCTGATATCAATTCCATATTTCCCTTCTAATGGCTTACTGACCAGATTTTAATGCCATATCATCCTCCTACTGATCTACTCACAAGATATATGTAGATTGCTTTCCCTTGGACAAAATGTTGCTCTCAAAATGCCAACAAACAAGGAAAATTTTGGTTTCCTACAAACATTGACCCACACAAATATAAATATACGATTCCACAGAATACTGGTAATGTGCACAAAATTCATTGTTACTGTATGTTTGATACTTGCTATGTTATTAAATGTGCATTTATAGAGAATCCATGAATAAGAAAACAAGAATAGTCAACTCTTTGGTTACAGTGTTTAATCAAGTAACATCAACAAATGTTAAAAGAGTTCTAGTCTACTGAATATACATATATATACAGTTGAAGTACTGCAAAAAATGTACATTACTTAGATGTTACGTGCCGAACTTAACCTATCACTTTAAAAGAAGTCAAAAGTATAGTAAATATATGAAAGCACTGTTGTAGAGACAGACCCAATGTCACCTCTATACAATATATATATATTAATAGGGCTATTATGAACGAATGATTATGTATCAGTATCAACAAAAGAGGTATATATGTAAAATAGCACTAATGAGTGATAAATAATAGAATTTGAATGACAGTGTTAATAATATAAAGGCTATTACCATATACTTGAACATAGATCTCATTCCTAATTACACACAGTCAAATTGAAATACCCATTTATTGTACTACCGTACATACATAATCCAAATGAAAATAATTATCTGTTTTTCACACATACACTAATAAATTAGCTATTGCACCTTTCAATATCTATTGCACAATATTAAAGCTTCTAGCTGTTTCAATGTTATAAAGGTAAAAAAACTAAATCATGTCCAAGAAAGATAGCTTCCTGATATTTTTGCTTCTCTTGCTTTCAAGGGTCATAACTTTAAGGACTTGTTAAGGCTGAAGGAGTAGAATTATGCATGGACCCAATATCTGTACATTCAGTAAGCTTTAATTGCACTCTAGACCGAACAGAATTTCTTTTCAAAACAATTTCTTTCATTATATGAAATAGCCTTTTGTTAAAATTAAATTACGGTAGTTGCAGTCAGAAAAGGGCGCAATGCCATTTTTGTAAAAAAAAAATTTGACATCCTTCTTTTGGTCTCGATTTATACCAAAAAATAAATTCTAATCATGGTGGGGAGAAAACAAAATACAATTGAGCAATTTCTTTCTCCCAATATCAATATATTTTCTTTTTTAGGCAAACTATATAATGTCCCAGGTATTCAAAATTTTAGAAGCAATGATATCTGAAGCAATACAAATGGAAAAAAAACTAGTGGGTATTGTTTTTTTATACAAAAAAACACATGTCTCCCCTTCTCCCAAAGGATTGCAATATGGGGCAAATTTAATTAGTGAAAAAGAGTGAAGTCAGCTATATGTAAGATATCATCCATATATGATACAAGTCATTATTGTAAGGAATATTTTCACGATAATTGACCCTGAGAACCAAAAAGGTCAAGGTCAAAATGTTGGGTTTAGTTCACTTTTTCGCTAGATCGTCAAACTATGTTTTAAGTTTAAAGTCTCTCTGTCAAAGAATTTTGAAGTTATGGTCTGGAAAAAAATGAACTTATTTCTTAATTTGGCCTTGAGTTACGAGTCTGGTCAAGGTAAAAAAAAAAATTAACAATATGTCTCATGGTATTTTAGTTCTTTGTTTACAGTTTGAAGTCCTTCTGTCGAAGTATATTTTAATTAAGGACGAGAATGTTTATTCTTATTTGACCCTGAAAAAAATATGAGGCCTAGGTCAAATATTTTGGTGGGTTCCATCTAAGTTACTTACTATCTATCTGTGATACAAGTTAAAAGTCTGTAAGTTTAAGGAATCTCATATTATGATTCGTAGAATATTTTTTAGAAAATGAATTAACTTGAGACACAAGATTGGTCAAGGTCAAAAATTATGGAGGCGTGCACTCCTTCTCAATACCATCTACCTATGTTCCAAGTTTGAAGCCTTAATGTAAAAAAGTATCTAAGTTACCACTTAGACAAAATTTAATTATTTTTTCTTAATTTGACCTTGAGTAAAACAAGGTCAAGGTCAAATATTAATCAATAGTACACCTCAGTGTATCATTATTGTTCTTTGTGTAAAGTTTGAAGTCCTTCTGTCAAAGAATATTTAGGAGGTGAACAATGAAGTTTTTTCTAATTTAACCTTGAAATAAATTTTTTAGATCAAGGTCAAAAATTTTATTAAGGTTCAACTGGACTATATCCATCTATCTATGATACAAGTTAAAAGATTGTATGATTAAGGAGTCGTGTGTTATAGTCCGGACTATATTTTTTATAAAACGCTTGACCTTGAAAAAAAATAGGTCAAGGTCAAAAATTCTGGTGGCGTGCACTTCTTCTCAATACCATCTACCTATGTTCCAACTTTGAAGTCTTAATGTCAAAAGGTATTTAAAATTACGACCCAGACAAAATTTAATTATTTTTTCTCAATTTGACCTTGAGTAAAACAAGGTCAAGGTCAAATATTAATCAATAGTACACCTCAGTGTATTATTATTGTTCTTTGTGTAAAGTTTGAAGTCCTTCTGTCAAAGAATATTTAGGAGGTGAACAATGAAGTTTTTTCTGATTTGACCTTGAAATAAAATTTTAAGGTCAAGGTCAAAAATTTTGGTAAGGTTCAACTGGACTACATACTATCTATCTATGATACAAGTTAAAAGTTTGTATGTTAAAGGAGTCTTGTGTTATAGTCCAAACTCTTTTTTTTATAAAACGCTTGACCTTGAAAAAGAAACTAGGTCAAGGTCAAAACTTTTGGTTGCGAGCACTCCTTCTTAATACCATCTACCTATGTTCCAAGTTTGAAGTCTTAATGTCAAAGGGTATTTAAGTTACGGCCTGGACAAATTTGGATGAAGAAGAAGAAGAAGAAAAAGAAAGTCGACAAAAACAATATGTCTCCCCTTTGAAAGGGGAGACATAATAATTAAATACAGTGTGTCTTTAAAATTTTCGAAAAAATTTGCACTATCAGACTCTACAGATAGTACAATGTAATTCTTAGCAGGAGCAGCTAGCCATTCCCAATTGATACAGCAAAGCATAGACTGTAGACTTGATACAGCACCTCCTCATAATTTATAATGCTGCAAGTGATTAATTAAGTCTTCAAATAACCCAGGAGTCAATATGTTATGTACTATATTTCAGTAAGTTGGCCCAGAGCAAAAGGAGAGCTTTGACAGCCTTTGAAAAATATAGCAAAGGTGATACATTAGAGACGGTTGTATATACACTAAAAGAAATCAGAATGATCGAAAACCAATTGAATGAAAGAAATATAATAATCAAAAAATGGTACATGCATGCATGTGATAAAAAAAAGTATATAAATTGTGGAAAAATTCTTCCAGCTGAAATTTACTGGTTTAATTGTTATCAATTATTAAGTAATTTTTTCAAAAATAAAATCCACCTAGATACACAAAAACTACTTATTAAGTACTGATGTATAATTATATGATGTTAATTTACAAATCTTACCACTCACAATATAATTGCTGATTTCTACAAAATGGAATCAATCAGAATTGAACAGACCATACAGACATGAATGAATAAATTCAGGTTGCACTGTATATCATAGAGTAAAGAGTTTCAACTGTGTAACAAGCTCTTTGATTGGCCAGAGCAAGTCGGGTAATATTTTGAGCATCTAGCTTGTATTATGTATTTGCCAAGCACTGCAGCCTGCATGCATACTTGGAAGGTATCAATACACCATATGCATAAATGAGAACAGAATGCTGTTTGAATATCTTTCTGTCAGCAATATTCCGACAGAACTTCTGTACACTCTTAAATACCGATATATCCTCAAAAGACTTAAGTTTATTTTCTTAGTACAAGAATGGTAAGTTGATGTGCAATATCATACTTATATAATTTCTGCTGTAAATTGGAATCCCCTTAGCTATAATATCAATTTTAACCATGTATATTTTATACTGGATCATTACAAATCATATATGTTTAACTAATTTAAATTACATGTAACTAAAAACATAAACAAACTGAATCTTCAACTAAAACCAGTATCCCTTTTTATTTCTTTCCACCAAATATGGCTATGAAAAAGAAGAAAAACTTGGCTACAACTTTTCGGACCTAATATCCACATCTCAAATTATACATCAATTTTTTAAAACAATATGATTTTGATGCTTCCAATTCAAATAAAATTTATGGGCTTTTTCATATTCATAATAGATACATGTACACGTTCATGCATGAAAGGAAAGGCGGAACTGTTTATTAAATTGACACAATAAACTCTGGGTTAACGAAAGAAAATCCTGCAAATTCTGTCTGATCCAAGTTCATTATGAACAGTTTATCTGTAGGCGTAAGTTTCGGGGCCTCGCTGGTAAACTCTCGATCAAAATTGCTGACATCTTTACGGCTTTTCTGTAAATTGAAAATAACGCAGTTTATTAGATTTTAACATTGAAAACGACAATGCCAGAATTGCTTATGGGTCAGAACGATATAAACTGAGCCCATGCATGCAATAGGCAGTTTTATTGACCTAAAAAGCCAGTCTGCTCCAGACAGATTATTACATTATATCAAATCATAGGTATAACTATCAATAGTTTAGGGGGCAATCATACGAATAAATATGAAATAGAGCAGTTCATTGCTTTCCCAAATGGGAAAACTTATATTAAGGTAGCTTACCTCAAAGAATGGGGATCCATAAATAACCAATGTGTTTGTTGAATAACCAATCAGAATCATTTGAACTCTTGCACAGTGTACGACATTTATAGATAATTTTGTTGCAAACTATCAAGTCTTAATCTCTTGGGGGAGGGGATATTAAGAGAATATAATTGAACTACAATAAAACCAGTTCTACTGGTACTAGGTACTGCTGGAGATAAGTGTATTCACTTCGTATCATCCATATTTCATCAATAGGTATAACCAACTGAAGTTACATATATGTATACCGGTACTTGCAATATTACACGATTTCACACTTATGACCCCTGGGGTACTTTAAAATACCCAACCTGCCCCGGTTTGTTAATAGGGCCTATCTGTAAAATTTTTACAAGGAATTGTTGAGAATGTTTGTGGAAGTGAGCCCCCAAAACTTTGTTCGTTAGACAACATCTGTGTTTGTGCAAACCAAGTTTTTATAGTTGTTTTAAAAAAAGTTAAATAATAAATACATATTGTATATAACATATTTCTGATTTTAATTTTTTTTTTTATATCTTGCTTCCTTAAAAAAGATGACAATTTTAAGGAACACTTTAACGTGAATTTTAGCTGTATGTTTTAAATGTATTTATTAATAAAGACATGTCTCATATAAGTACATGTATAAATACATGAGAACTAGAAAATGTTTTAGACAAGCTCACATACAATATAGATGGTTGCCAATTATCATGCAGCGATAGTAAACACAGAATTAGTTCTCATACATCTTATTCATGACAAAATGGAAACAGTTTTAAAAAATCAATTTTACTGTCATTTCACCGTCCATAAAAAAGGCTTTTACTATTTTTTCCATACAGTAACCATTTCAATTTATAGTTAAGAGTTGTTCAATTCAACTTAAGAAAAAAGATATTTATACATTGTACATATACACTCCCTACATTCTTTTCCATGCAGTCTTTTCTCTCTTCTAGGACTGGTTGTTTCTTTTGCCCTGGTTTAACCATGCATCCACAGCATATAAGTACTTGTATAGAGTCTCCCATTAATTGCAATGAGATGTGGCTTTTATCCATGTTTTCTATTCCCAAACCTTGTGGAGATATGAATTCTATACAACATATGTGTGTTCAATCCAATCTGCAAGGCTCTATTGCAAATACAAAATGAACAAGACGGATGTATGTTTCTCATCACAAACCTCAGGAGTTTTCCGTTTTAAAAATACAGTTCAACTTTGATATCTCAAATATCAATATCTCAAATACCATTAATATATCGAAGTGAGCTTGAGTTGAGAACCATAGTTTCTTTGTTTATCTTTATCACCGGTACCTATATCTCAAATTCTTGAGTGTCTCAAACACTTTTCTCAGTTCTAATGAGTTTTATATTAAATGGGGTTTCGCTGTATTCCTGGTATACCGGTATCTTTAAATTCTCAACAACAGTCTTTTAATATCTATATATATTCAGGGTAGTTATACAAAATAAAATATATTGATGTAAAATTTGAAGAGATCTAAGGTAAAAAATTACCAGTAATTTATTGAAATTACTAGCTGAGTTAAAGAATAATTAATAACAACTTACAATGAGCACGATGAAAGAAATTCTAAGAATTAATTTTTATCATATGTATATCATATATATCTTTAGGGGACATGAAAGTCGTTATAGTTGTTTTATAAAAAAAAACTTGGGTGGCAAAACCGAATGACTAGGCATGAAAAACAAACTAAAAATCTTTTTCATAAGTTTTTCATAAGGTTGCTTTAATAATGGTCAACAAACAGTGGAGCAGACAACAAGATTTAACAGTTAATATAATAAATGATCTCTGAAAAAAAAAGTGAAATATTCTTTCTTAAAAAGAAACAAGTGAAAAAAAAACCCCATATCTTTTAAGAGCTCATTTTTTCCACAATACAAAAAGTTGGTGGGAGGTTTCTTAATATAAGACTAATTTGGATACTTTCAGTAAAGGTATCAGAATCTTTCAAAACATGTTTTGGGAACAAAATGAGGTTACAAAATAAATACATGTAAAGTTTTAAAAATCCAGAAACTTTTTCAAAAAGTTTCAGTACATGAAAATGTTCATGACAAGTGTATATGAAAAAGACACAAATTATAACTGAATTTGGGGTTGTATACATAAGTCTTCTTGTACAAAACATAAACATTTTTTGATTAAATAATTATGCTGCAATTAAAAAAAAATCAGCAGTATGACAAAATAAACATGAAGACTTCCAAAAATAATTTCCCCGATAAATAAAAAAAAAAAAATTTTCATTACAGAAAAAAAGAACACTTTTTTTCTTTCTTATCAAATTGAAAAAACCCCCAAATTAAACAAACTGGTTTGAATCAGGAGTGAATTATTGATTTTACAGCAGTATAATGCCAGTGTCCTACAAAGTGAGGTAACCTTTAACTTCTCTAAATGCGTACCAGTAATATAAAATGGATATGGCCTATTTTTAAATTCCATTCTAAAGGATTTCCAATCGCTCTAACTGATCTTTCAACCTATGATTGCTCAATCAAGTACCGATAGTACTGCCTGCAGTTCTCCTTTTGCCCCTTGTTAATTTTGCCTACGGTAATTACTCTTACTGACATCAATATAATAAATAAATGTTATATCTCTTTCATCTTTCACTACCCCCATGATGTTATATGCTTATATTAGAATGTAGGTTATCACGCTACGACAGAAAGGACTTAGGAAACAGCACGTAAATTGTACATGTATTTGAAGAAAAATTTAGAAAATGACAATCACCTTTTTTACTTGGATTAATTATTGCCATTTAACAACTGGTCTGTGTTTACAATATGATGCAATATTGAGCACGCTATGGAAACAGCACATACATTCTATGTGCAAGCGTGAACGGGAAGCTAATTTTTTTGGTGCAAGATAATTCAAATATTTTGGCAATTTCTTGGAGGTGAAATATTGTACTGTGAGGGTAGCTAAATCATTGTGTTGACTCTAAAAACTGCAGCAATTGTATATTATTTGTTTAATTCAACCAGCAAATATGAGGGCAAATCATTTAATGGGGGTAAAAATAAGCGGGGGAAAAAGAATCACAGTACAGTAAAACTCGGTTATAGCGAAGTCCAAGGGACCAATGGATTTACTTCGTTATATCCGTAATTCGTTATATCCGTTTAACGAATTCATAGTAATTACTAAAACGAATTCACTATTAACATGTCTTCTTTTGCAAGACTACAATTTTTGCTAATTGAGGCTTAAAATAAAAAATACATTCCTTTGATACCTTTAATAATCAGATTAAAAAATGGAAAATTTTCATGAAAATAAATTCATTCAAACTATTATGTTAAATGGTAGTGCAAACTTTCTAAACAGTAAAGAAATTTGTTATAAAAGTGTTAAATTTCATTATTATTCACCTCTACGGGGCTCAAAATCAGTTGGCTTTATCCGAGAATTCGCTATATCCAAGTTCGTACTAAACGAGTTTTACTGTATGTGGTAATCTCTGTTTCCTTTGATCCATTCCAGGTACAATACCTCTATTTAATATAATATTTAATAACCTTGGAGCTGAATGCATGGAGTCATTAGAGAGAGAGAAAGAGAGAAACAAAAGGATAAGACCAAAAAATCATCATCAATCTCCCAAATTTATCACCAGTCTCTGATAGAATTTTTTGGATGTAAAGTTCATATTACCGCTATTTGCTTGATCAATTATTCATAAAGTTTTTTAAGAAATATGGGAATAAAAATGAGCAAAGTAGTATCATTAACAAGATGTTTGCTTCGATCAATTTTTTAACAGCTTGCTTGTCAGCTTGTCTAACACCTTTTCAATATGCATGTTTTTTTCATGTGTTTTTTTCTGTTCAGCATGCTTGCTAAATAATGAATGTAGTTCTAGATCTGAAACCATGACCAGTAACAATGTAAAATGGCAAGATGTTACAAAGAAAAAAAAATATTGCAAAAGCCAACAAAACAATAACAATTGATGGTTTTTGAGCATGTTTCCCTCCCCTTTCAATATTCTTTAAAAAATGGAACACAAGTTGGCATTTCCAAGACCCCTCTATAAATTCACCATCACAATTAAGTTATGCCATTCTTGTTGAAACTTGGCAGCAGTCTCTGGTCTATTTAGTGAGCAAGCAAACAGATTTTGTTCCATAGCTTCAAGCCAAAGCTTGATCAACATAATAAAACATAACAGTTGAATCTACAACTACTTGATCATTGCATGGGTTTACATTTCTCCCATTTTGGTTCATGAACAGTTAGCAAAACAGGTTCTCTCTGTTTTCTACCCAATAGAACTACATATTTGCTTCCTCTTGGCTAAATGAATATTTAATTGATTGATTAATTAATTGAGACATGAAATAAATAAGACAGCTCGAAACAACCTACGAGAACCGGTTAATAAATGAACCACTGCCGTATTGCATGGATTACATGGTGTGTTTTTAAAATCATACATGTACAAAATGAGACTATATATATTTAGACAAATAGATTATAACTCTTTGAAATTAAATCTCAGTGTTGTTATATACTTAAGGAAACAGACAGACAAGCGTGTATATAAATACATGTATATGTACATACAAATGTCATCCATCTACCAGAAAAATATCATATACACATATCATAGTTGCACCTTTATCTATAGTGCGTGAAAAAATCATCTCATTATGGTTTAGAAATTAAAGAAGAAAATCCCATGGCCATGCTTTAAAATTTCAGTTGTAACAAAAGTATAAAATGTAATGCACAGTTTCCATAAGCAAGAAAATAAGTTAAGAGGTTATTTTTTACATAGAAGAGAATATAAATTTTCTTTTACATGCACTGAAAATGAAAAAGTAGACCGTCTGTCTTTGGTTTTTAATAAACTAACTCACTTAATTTAATAAACCTGACCTAACAGATATTCAGATGAAAATGTGCTACAAACTTTGAGGTGGGGGTGAGGGGTTAAAGTATAGCATTTGGCTTCATAACACTAATGGAATATAAATCAGCACAGAAATAACTAATATAAATTTTTCAAATTTGAAATCGAACCAGTTCTTACAAAAAAGTGATTTATCAGCCAAAAATAACATTCAAACAAGGTCATTACATTAAAATACCCTATTTTCATGAGTTTTCAAAAAAAAAAAAAAAAAAAAATACCGGTACTGTAATCAAAATTTCCTGAAAAGATTACACATAAGTTACAGTAACTGTATTAATTTTCTAAACATACACTTTCATATTTGTTCTCTAAATACAAACACACATACACTAACCACCAAAATTAATGTCAAGGTCATTTGCACATGTGAATCATCTCTAAACAACAGCAATGTGCATGTTTACACACACAAACTACACACATGTATACATCAATCACACAAAACATCTCTTGACATTTTTAGTTCATTCATTTTGATTGCATATGCACATAACAATGATAAAAAAAAATCTCATTGGAAAATTTCAGAGTGAAATATATCTGAGGTGACTATTTTCCCTTCGAAATTCCATGTTTCTTTCCGACTACGATTGTTTCCCCCTTGAATGTTCTTGAAAGAAAGGGGAAAAGATGCTATTTCCGATTTTGCTGCAAATTTTTTTTCTGTTTAAAATGTCCACTACCCAATTACATGTTAGAGAAACCTCCGGCGAGCTATAATGAAGTGTTTTCAGTATGGGCAAAATCAGTAAAGAAAGGATTGACGTATGTAAATTCTCGGAATGCATTCTCATCTATGTTCATAATAACAACACTGTCAGTTGGCGTGTTTTTCAGTTTTGCTGCAGTGAACATCTTGTCAAAATTTTCAGCCTTTCTTGGGTTACTCTGTAAAAAGCAAAATTAAAAGAAACGAATACATAAAAAACCAGGAAAATAACGAAAAAAATAGAAAATAAGAAAGAAAGAAAAATACAACAAAACATTTAATATCTACGCTGCAAATTATCAATAGAAGTTTAACTCAAAATGCACCATCACCCATTTGCAATGATCATACATTTGAGAAATAAAATCTTTACAATTCATGGTGTAAACCCATGAATTTGTCTTGTATTTATGAAGTTTTGAAAATATGAACATTTTCCAAGATTTCTTTATCACTGCTATCATAATGCATTGAAAGCTTTTTTATGCTGGTGTTGCTTGTGTAATAATTTCCTGAGGCAGACATAAATATGTCTTAACCTAAATACAGTACAACCTCTGACCTACCCTACCCACCTACATGTACCCCTCCAAATATCCAAAAGAGCAAGAATACAATAATGTATCTACACTTGCTTACACTTGTCAATAATACAATGTATACACAATTTCATTCTGTATATCTTCCATTAAGAGCCTTTTCATTTCTAGCATACAAAGCTGAATCAGTTTGTTTGACTTGTCAACTTTCCTTCAACTCATAACCCCCCCCCCCCCCCACCTTATAAAAAAAGAGGTCAATGTCTACATTTCGAACTTAACACTGATCTTTTTTTAACTTTTCAAAAAAATGCATCATCTATGTTATTTAACTTTAAAACTTTCAAAAAGGCAGAATTTTGTTCACCAACAAAAGTAGCATACTGCAGTTTTCCTAGCTCTCGATCTACATTAACAAAGAAACTTAGCCTTCGAATGCCAGAATAAGTGTCATCAATGGGCATTGTAACTCTCACTTTAACTCAACTTAAGAGATAACAAATCTGAACATGAAACATATAGTTTAGAAAATATTGAGAGTTCATAGAAAAAGTGTAGTGGAAAAGATGTGTATTTGTGTATCTACTACTTCAAGGCAAGGTGAGGATATCTAGATATCCCAGATATCACTATACATTGGTGCCATCTAACATGTAGATATCAGCACATTGATATCTGTATACCATTTACTTACAGAAATCCGGGCTTTTGCCTTGATAATAATATAAATTCTGAATAATATGTTTGCAAAAATAATATTTCAACATGCAAAATATTATGAAATACAGAAATGAAATCGAAATGAAAGTTTCCTTTTTCCAAAACAAAACAAAACTTCCTGCAAACCCGAACATTCCAATGGCTATGAATAAATACATGAACATATAGCTTTCATATGATGAACATTTCAACAATTCAACAGAATTATCTAGAGCTCCAGACTATTTTATAAACCCAAGTTTTAAATATGATGCCTTTCCCCCACCCATATTATACAAAAGCTTTACATGAATGCAGGTGTTTTTTATCTCCTGTAATTGAAAAGGGCATTTCTCTTTCCTATCACAGAAAGTGAAGGAAATGGCTTATCCCTGATTATATTCAAAATGTCATTTATCTTTTAAATCCACCCACAGCTGTCCCATAACTAAAAATAAAAGCTTTGGTAAAAAAAAAGTACACATTAATTCCTTTGTGTACCCCCCTCCACCCAATTTTCACCAAGATCCTGTACCGTATATAAAAATGTCCCACCTTCATAAAAAAAAAACAAACAAACTTTTGAATCTCCAGTGCATTTGTAAAGTACATTTGTTCCGGTAGTTTAGGATGGAAGTGACAAGGAGAAAATAACCTTGGGAAAGATGTGTTCAAAATCGAGAGAGAAGAAATTAGTCTTTTGGGACGCAATTAATACTCTCTTATTTTGTTTGACTCTACTGCACTCTCTCATTCTACATGCACTTGGTTTCAGACTTCTCAGTTTTTTAATCTTGCGCATTAGACGTGATACTGTCAGATCATTTTATCACAGCAAGTTTTAATAGCTGACTTAACACTTTCAAGATTAAAGAAAGAATTTTTTTTTTGGCAAACTCACATAAGAAGCCAATAACATTATCCCCCCCCCCCCGCCCCCCCGCCCCCCCCCCCCCCCCCCCAAAATAAAAAAATGAACAAAAAAATTGATTAATGAAATTTGATAAAGTACTCACATAAGAAGCCAATTACACTATACCCCCCCCCCCCCTAAAAAAAAAATTAATTAAAAAATGAACAAAAAAATTGATAGATAAAGTATTCACTGAATTGATACTTTTTCTCATAAATCATGATCCAATTTTTGAATCAATTCAGTCATAGTATTATATTAAGTTAACTTTACAAAACATGATGTGGAAGTGTCATACCAGGGCAGAATAAGCCAATCCCAAATTAAATGACACCAAATTTTTGATCCAATGCTAAGACTGATCTACATCAACTTTTTCCATTCTTTTTATTAATAGAAATCAGTGCAAAACTTTCGAATTACCACTCTCCCACCCTAATCTTTCTTAATAAAAAGGTCTAGGCTTTCATTATTATATAGGAGAAAGAGAACTGTTTTGCATAAGAACTCTTGAGACATTATTTTGTTAATATTTTCAATCTTCAGGAATGTTTAACACAATATACAAAATTCATTATAAGAAATCACTGTTTCCTTCTATTTTAATTTGGGTGGTATTTCTCAAATAAGTTTTAATTCAAACAGTATTTTGATAGGGAAATTAATTTCGCTGATATAAATCATCGAGTTCAGTTGTAAAAACAATGCCCAAGATTCCGATCCATCGATTTAGAAGGAGCATTATACCTCCATAAAACACCCTATACTACAATCTCGTATTCCCCTGACATCTGCAATAAAGCTATTTAGCCTTGCCCCCTCGTAATTCAATTAGTGACGACAAAGCAGAGAGAAAGATTATATATATGAATGTATAAGACAAAGAATCAGTAAGCCATGCTGCCATTAGTCAAGCTGGTGGTGTGTAGATATACATGTATATTAAAAGTTGATAAATATATGACATATATAAGAATATTGAGGTTAATGAATTAAAGAGTTAAAAAAAAATATCCCATGTGAAAAAAAATAAGGATAAGTACCTGTTTTGGCTTTAAGATGAAAGAGGAAAAGATGAAAGAGAAAGGTAAAATATATTGAGGTGAAATTATTAATTGAAAGGTATGAGAAAACAGTTACTGGTATACGTTACATGTGGAAACAGAACAAAGAAAAGAGAAATTGATATGATAAATAGTATTTAACTATATATCAAATGAAATGATAGGAAACTAAAGCTTAAGAATAAGAAGAAACTAAAAAGAAAATCATTTAGTACTTTGTAAATGAAAAGAAATTAAAAATAACAAAACATTAAATTAGTACATGAAGAATATTGGTGAATCCCGACTGCAGGTTTGTCTTCAAGTTTCACTGACAAATTAACACAACAATCATTATCAATTAATTGTTTATTGCTCAATCAGTTGGCAATGAACTTTTTTTTCCCCAACCTTGTTACATATAAGAAAACGGTTTTTAAATGAAGAAACACAATCGAAAATTTCATAACTGGAAATTGCATTTAAAACCTAAAACAGAGGTTTAAAAAAAAAACAAATGATTGATGCCTGCTGTGCAAAGAGGTCATGACCTTGAATATATGACCTTGAAGTACAAAATGTACAAAATCTTTTTTCACCTCATTTAATTCAGGTTTTTATATGACAAGTATTTGTGTTCTTATTGACATGACTGATGCAGACAGAGACTTACAAACAGATGAACAAAATCCAACAAGGATCAAAATTTTGTGGATAGTGTTTTGATAGCAGCTTTACAGGTTTTATGTGAAGAGGAAAAAAGTAATCAAGTAGCATTTTTAAAAAAAAAATGGACTATTTTTGCATGGAATGGGAAGGTAAACCAGGTACGAACCAGAAAGATAACACACGTTACGATCTTTTCCCCGAGTGTAACTAAAACACCGGAAACGTAACTATTTTAGGATATCTCATTGCGAACAAATATTGACCTCATGGTGTGATAAGACAATCCCCTTGAAAAAAAAAATCATTTAAACAAACGATTTTAATAAAAAAAAAAAAATGAATATATCACAGCCATTGTTTAATCAATGTCAAAGCCCATAGCTTCAGTAATTAAAATCAATGACGGTTCCAGATAACACACCAAAAGTGATTTTTTCTCATTTAAAGACAGACACGAGAATTGATTTATTGCCATTTTCCCCTGTGGAGGAATTTTATTTAAATCTGGTGACTGAGTTAAGTCTCCTTACAGAACGTTCTAGATAAACCATGCATGTGTTCTTATCGCAGAAATTAAAAAAAATATCTAGAAGGGAATGCTTGAAGTTGACATTTTTTATAAAGATAAAATGTCTGCCATGCATGACAGGTTAACGTTACTTCCAAACAACAGTGTGACAAAAATTACATTCCACAAACAGTTACAATGATTACAATTACAATATGTAACAATAATTACATTCAAATTACTGTTACAGGCAACAGAGAAAGACAATGAAGGAAGAAGTAGTACTACATTATTGACCAGACAGGCGACAGTACAGTACATGCCTCTAATGGTACTTACAATTTTGGGTTTATAAGGCGGCTGGACTTCGCGCTGCTCGATTTTGTCCCACATGATTCGTTTGAAGAAGGCATGATCTTTGATGTCTCTCTCAGCATTAGGTCCACACCCTAGCCTCTTGGTGGGATTTTTTGTTAAGAGCTTGAAATAAAAACGTAACAATGTTATACAATCAGGCAATGAAATCATAATTCAAAAGGTGTTTTTTTTTTTTTTTTTTTTTTAAAGTGCAGTTCATGAATAAGTTATAACAAAGTAGTACCTAGCATATAAATCACATTATTTGCTTTAACAACAATTAAAAACACTATTCTATAGCAGAAATAAATCTCTAAAAAGGTTTTAGTTATGGTGATCAAGCGAAGCCTTAATTGGCTTTTACCCCAAACTTTGAAAAACTGCAGATCACTTTCATCAGAAAACTCTGGATAAAAGGTTGCAACAGTAAAATGTTGTTGTAGAACCTTCCACAAATTCCACGGTATAAATGTAGTCAGTGAAAATAACTCTAGCTGTTTCATCAAAAATTCTTTAAGAATTCTCTCAAAAATAAAAAATTTTGAAATTCAAAATTGCAAAAAAAATATATTTAGATCTGAAAATGAGCATATAAAATTACATCAGGTGTCTGTATGATGCAAAAATATACATGCATGTAGTTGTAAATTTGCACATCACAGGAAAACTAAAATTACTCTGTAAACTCAAGTATAGCATGTTGAAAGGCAGACATTTAGATATAAATGCAGTTATCACAAGTAACCCCTCCCTATTTCAATGCGGGACCCTCATAATAACTCCGATATAAATAAAATCAAAAGGAATTATCAAATGCCGACAGTGATGAATCGTTGTTCTTACTGCTTTACACATGGAAACAGCTTCTTTGGACATAGACTTTGGATAGGAGACATTGTGATCTGTGATGGAAGCAAACAACTCTTCTTCATCCTCCCCATCAAATGGAGGCTAAAATGAATAAACAAAAAAAAAATGTTGACAATAGTTCCTTACATGATTCAAAGTTCACTGTAATAGTACATCGATTTGACTACTGAAAGCTTGAAAAGTGAAAATTGCTGGCCTTTAATACTGCAATGATAGAAAGCATGAAAAAATTCAGTGCAAACATGAAAATATTCAGTGCTGTGCAGTACTACTTGATCTGCATATCTAAAATAATCATTTCTGCACTGCCTTTAGATATTATCCATGCTTAATTAGATAATCAAATTGAGTTATTTGAGGTTTTTCAACTATACGACATAGAAATATTGGCATTTGTAGCCCAAATAGGTTTCCCTCTTCTATCACATTACAACCAAAGCTACACAGCTATATATATGATTACTTCCCAAGTCCAAAGAGCACGTCCCTGACTACTGCACAATTACTCTAAATTACAATCAAATTCTTGGCTGGTCTGTTAACCTTTCGGAATGAACAGCAAACAACCCTTTATTTGTCTCGACGCTGTCCTGTTATGGTCAATAATGGCGGATTCTCACCCCCAGCAGACAATGCGGATGGGGTCATTAAAGCATCACAGACTTTCCAAGCCTTCCAGTAAACACCAGAACTCTATCCCATTAAGCCAGGAACCCATTCCAAGGGCACATTTAAACAAATTTGTGTGATCAAAGCCTCTTGATTGATAAAGATGGTGACCTTTTATTGTCCATTCTTCTACCACCCCCATCCCACTTTTTTCATTGAAAGTGAATTACACATAATACCATTTTAGAGCTACCAGCATTTTTTCACTCCAATATATGAAAAAAATCAGGTCTATCACCCTGGTACTCTTGATTTGTGAATGAGGTACAGTCAAACTTCATTATCTCAAACCAGATGGGACTGTTTAAAAACCTCGAGTATTCCAGACATAAATGGTAAAATACTTTAAAAATAAGTGGTTGGGACATACAAATCACTTCGACATATCTATTGTATTGAGATATCAGTGTTTGTGATATCAAAGTTCAACTGTATATCTATGCAATATTTTGTGTTCAAACACTACCGTGGTGTGTCAATTTGTACCATACCTGTCCTGCCAACATTTCATAGAGGAGGACTCCATAGGCCCACCAATCCACTGACTTTCCATATGGCTGATAAAGGACTATCTGTGAAAAACATTTTATACATATTATCTATCAATGCATATGGGAATAGTGTAAACTTATTGCAACTAATGGTTTTTGAAATTTTCACATAGTTTTATAACATTAATATTGCTCTTCTAAATAGGATGTGAACCAAAACTGAAGAGTATGTTTTAATGAAACTCTGAACATGAAAAATAGGCTTCTTTCCTAATTCCTGAGATCATAATTAGCATTTAAAGGGACTTAGACACGATTTGAGATCAAAAATTTTATTTTTATTTTTTATGTATAAAATGGTTTACTGGTGCATTTTAAATGATTGACCAAAATATTGAATGTTAAAGTCAAGTTACAAGCGAGATACAGAGGTAAGAATTGGTTGTAATGTAAACAAAGCTCGAGTCTTATAGTTGTTTACAAAAAATGTATTGTAGAGAATTACCATTTCTTAGACAAAATGACATGTAAAAACAATTTAAACTAATTCAGTATCTTCATAAATACCATTATAACTAAAAGAAAGGTACATTTGATTGAAACTTACACCAATACAACACATATGTAAAAATGACAATATTCAAGCTTTGTTTACAAAACAAAGAATTATGAACTCTGTAACTTGCTTATAACTTGATATTTGACTCTCAAATTTTGACATAGCATTATAAACTTATATATTTATCAGTATAAACATTGAAAATGGAAAAATAAAATTTGAAAATTTTAACTCAAATCGTGTCCAAGTCCCTTTAAGTGTTAATGAAATATCAACCAAAAAAAAAAGAAGTCATTTTATATCACTAATCAACAAAATTTTATTCAGGTGAAAATTAAAAAATAATTTAGGTCTAAGTATCAATAAATAGTACTGATAGTTTTTTTTCTATTAACTTCTCTGGGGCTAGTTTTGTTAATTGGATATATATTACATCCCTGCTTGGCAATTATACTGTTATTGTCCTTATTTTACAACAATTTAAATATGTATAAATCATATATTGCAAGGGCCATTCATCTAAGAACCTACTTCTTAAGGTATTCACAAAGCATTATTTATCCATGGTCATACCTCTAAGGCAATTCACTAATCATTATTTATCATAACCCTACCCCTTGGGTAATTTACTGATAATTACTTATCTATGACTTTATCATCTGGGCAGTTTACTTAATTATTATTTATTTATGGCCCTACTTCTGGGGCAATGCCCAACCTCTAAAGCAATATTTACTGGTCATAGGCCCTACCTCTGGGGCAATGTAATCTGGGGTTCCACAGAATGTTCTGGTTGTCTTGTCATTGTAAATGCCTTCCTTACACATCCCAAAGTCTGCTATCTTAATGTGGCCATCAGAGTCCAGCATCACATTGTCTAGCTTTAGATCTCTGCAATTATTCAAAAAGGTCTTATTGACTATCCATTGCTTTTCAAGATATGGTAAAATCCTACCATCACCTCTTTTATCAACAAATATCAGTTGCATGCCTATTCATAATTCTAAGAATTGCTTTGGTTATATTTCCTTTTTTTTTATTACCTTTACATGAATCTTCAAACAAAATCAAACCTGTAAATGGTTCCTTGACTATGTAGATAAAACAATCCTATAGCAATTTCAGCTGCATAGAATCTGTATTGGAATAAAATATACATATCATATAAAGTTCACGTATAGACAACATCATGACATAGACCAGTATGCAGGCTTGGGGCAAATTACATTGTAAAGTAATGCATTACATTACCATTACTTCATTAATTTGGGCATTAAATTACCATTACCATTACTTGATTTTCTTGAAGTAATGCATTACATTACCATTACATGAGTAAAGTAATGCATTACCATTACCATTACTTTTTTTTTTAAAGTAAAGCTAATAAAGAGTTTTTGCAAATGTTTCAAATATACAACACTCTTTAACATATCTACAGCTTCATGCTCAGTATCAGGTTCAAATTTAATGAATAAACAAGAGTCATTCTTTATTTGCTCAATATATAATCATATTGTGGCAATATGAACAAACATATTACATAAGTAAAATGATATTTATAGACATTTGGCATGATACAATATCAGATATGAAATAGAGACACAGGATAACATGCGTAACAAAAAACAATTTATGACATAATGTTGCGGTTTTTAAAAGCTAAATTTAGATATATCCCCAGATTACACAAATCTTTATAATTTTATAAAGGGTGCATCTTTTAAATGCATCCATCTTCCGGCCTATACTAAATAAATATATAATATTGGAAGTGATATTGATTTTCATCATGGATGGACAGTGCATTCATTTTGCTTTTATTATTTATTTCAACTTTGAGCAATAAGCTCATCAGCATTAAACATATTAATAAGATTTATAAACATATGCGAGGCACGCAAAATGCGAAGCCAGTAGGCTTCAGAGTCTCTGCAGAGCGTGCACTCTCACTATGGAGAACAACATACAGCTTTCATATATGTTTACATCATATAAGATATTGTGAGATACAATAGATATATATATAATACTGAAATTATGATTTACCAATTGTAATAGAAAAAAAAAATTCTATAATTTTAACTAGAGCAATGAAGCTTTTAAAGGTGCATGTCTGTCTCCTATTCTATTGTGACATAGCGAAGGGAAGGGGATTGGGGTATTTAGCACTTCTTATAACAATAGATTGTTTTGATACTTAGATTATCCTGGGGGCATAGTGTGTTGTTGACACATTTCTTATTGAAGTGCAAACTAATTGGAGTAAATTGTTTAAATGAATAAAAACTCTTAATAACAACACTCTTTAAAATGTTATGAAATTGTGCTGTTATTTTTAGTAATATAAACAATTCAAAAATGAATTTTAAAAAACCTTTTTTAATAAGACATGTACAATTAAAACATTTTTTTCTTTATTAGAATTATTTCTTTCTTCTTTAAAAATAAATTTAATCAAATTCAATTTCAACTATTCATTTATTCATCACATTTTAAAAAGTGAACATGCATAAATATGCATAGTAATGCAAAGTAATGCCATGTAATGCCAGCATTACACTAGATTTTGAAAAGTAATGCATTACATTAGCATTACTTGTAATGCTAATTTTGAGGCATTACACATTACTAGCATTACTTTGAAAACATGTAATGCATTGCAATGCATTACCATTACATTTAGCATTACCCCAAGCCTGCCAGTATGATATATCATTATAATTAGGAGACAGGTGTGGACATATCAGATGAGATATCAAGTGAGATATCAGATATCAAATTAGATATCGAATATCAAATGAGATATCAGATGACTCTCTCTCTCTCTTACGCAGCCACTGGTTCTTTGAATTTCCCTTCCTGCTGAATTCTGTACATGAGATCTCCACCATTGACATACTCCATGACAAAGTACAGGCGATCCTGAAAAAAAGTTGTTAGCATTATTAACGACAAGGTATTTATTCAACAAAACAACTTGTTATTTTTTTTTTCCCATTAGCATTTTTTCTGTCAATTTTGAAGTCTTAAACAAATTAAAAGAGACAATACAATTTTCTTGTGAGTAGTCAGTTTTACAATTTTTTGGGTTTTTTTCTACTTCCTTTTTATCAAGGGTTATCCTTTTTTCAAGTGCATTGTACTTTCTCAATACAAAATTGTTTGCATTACTCATGTTTTTAACTTTTGTCTTGGAAAATTCCAACAAGAATGCATATCTACTTTTTCTCTGTTTTTAAAATTTGGATTTAGATTCTTGCAAAAAAATAAAAACCTTAGAAATTTCTCACTTCTCGATAAACAAGAAAACTGCTGCAAAATAAAGCAACTAGAGTTTATATAGATTACATTTGTAGGCATCCTGAAGATTTAATAAAGTAATAACTGTGTCTATATGACGAAATTTGTACAAAAAGTTGCTAGCTTTCATGAAGTACATGTTTTGAAAATGCCTCCCCTATTTCCTACCCTCATTCAAACCAACCCTCTCCCCCCCTCCCCCCAATTTTTTTTTGTATTCTTGCCTTTGCTTGAGGTTCAGTAGAAATGAATCCCGGCTTTTTCTTATTGGGCTTTTATAGATTTAGCCTGTCAGTAACAGATAGGAAACAGACCACATTTCTCATGTTACTACATTGGTACCCCCTGGATAAATGTCTGGTATTTTTTGTGCTCACATCAATTCTAAACCAAATTCATCTTCCTATGCTCAGCAGGTCTGGATCAATTACGGGGCTCTCAGACCACTGACAAATATGGTTTACACCATGAATTAACAATCAACCAATAGACACCGCGATTAAAACAGAAATATGGACATTTTTACGAATCAGATTGATTCACAAGAATATTTACGGGCCTGCTCTAATGGTCACAGCTAGTGGAAGCCAAAAAAGGGAGAGAGATAAAGGGAGAGAGAGAAAAAATCCTTACCATGGTTTGAAAGCACGAATGTAATTGGACAAGGAATGGTGGTTTGTTGGGTAGAGCCAGGACACGCTTTTCAATCATCGTGCATTCCACATCATCATCCTGGATGATCACGTCTTTCTTCAAGATTTTGATGGCGTAGAGCTCTTCTGATCCTTTCATTTCTGCTAAGACTACCTGATATTATGGACAAGAAAAATTGAATTAAACCTAATTGAATAAATAACTCAACATTTGTAACTTTAAGAATTAAAGAAAATGTTATCATTCTAGCCCAAGAATTAAAGTTTGTTCCATCTGACTATATACAGAAAACAATTTTGTTTTTTTTTCAGTATGTAATGGTTGAAATATTGAATTAAAATAAAAATTCACCCTAAAGCTGAATTTTGTAATGACAAAATTTATCAAAAGTGGATTGTACTGTATATCCTTATCGACAAGTTAATTTACAGCAAACATGGACTGTACCACTAAATATCGATGATTCCTTCCACACAGGCCTGATATCTCTATGTAAATCAGATGTAAATGACAATCTATTATTGGCATTGCTCTCCTAACACTAACCAAATTAAAACAAATTCTATTAATTACCATATTAATGAAACTAAAACCACTGCAAACTCAAAACAACCTCTTTGCAATTACGCAGACAACAGATCAATTATCAAATTACAATGTGTTCAAATTGATTTTGATTAGGAGGATTCATCTCTTGCAAAATTTCCAACCGAGCCAACTCAGGTGTTCAACATGACAGAGATTAATCTCACGTCAAAAATCTGCACATCTACAATAACAGTGGTGCATTCCTAGAGATGTGTTGTTGGATCACACTCAAGTCGTGCTCACTTCACAGAATGACACGAGTCTGAGATCAATAATGTCACTGGTCGGTCAGCTTGATACCAAAATTTAAGCTCTATCCAATAATTCATCACTTAATCGAAACTCATTTCACAGTTAATCTTGATTTAACCGTATAATTTCTAGTATCCAGAAATGCTCCAAACAGTTTTAAGTATGTGACACAAGTTTATAGTATTAGTTTTGAAATAATAAGTTTAAATTCTTAATTAACATCATTTATAATTATCCAATGGAACTGACAGGCAAAAAAAAAAGGTTCTTTCAGACTCGGATTTTAACATATTTTCTTATTCTACTACAGATATTGCTAATATCATTATCAAAGAGATGATTATTCTCCAATATACCATGAATGTCGTCAGTAAATTATCAGATCAGAGAAACCTAATAGCCTTGCACTGATCATAAAAGTATAACTTCAAAATGTAATTTTTTAAAACCATGTCAATTTTATGCATTAGTTCCAATCAATACAATGTATATCTCTTCAAAAGCTTTATGTGGCTTTTTCAGTGACCTCCCTAACACATTTGCACTGCATGCTTAAACATTAAAAAATTAAAAGATGTGTAGTATTAATATTCGTATTGAATTACTCTTAAAATTTAAATGATGTGACCTTGACCTCAGATCAGAATTTTGATATTCATGCATCGGACAACCTTGGATATTTCCCCATGGTCACGTATCAATTATTGTCCAAATGTAAATAAAACTTGTTTTAAAAGAAACAGGTTTTCCCCTTGCTTAATCATACGAAAAAATAAGTGAAATAGTTAAAAATGTAGAAAATAAAGCAAATTAATAAAGTGTAAAACTATTTCACCATGGGTCGGACAATATTTACCAAGCATCGGACAGCTATACAGTATAGATTAAAAATAACAACATTTTCTGGTTTTAATGCAAAAATACAAAGGTTTAGAACAATAAATAAATTCAATAGCTATTCAGATTTCTTTAAATGTAAATCCTTAAATCTAAAGTCAAGAATTTAGATTAGTGCTTCTGTTTAAAGGAATATTTATCGTGAGGGGTTCTTTATCGTGCCAGCACCAACAGGAACTTTGGATTTAAAAAGCTGTGTCCGTAAAACTCAAATTTTAAGTTGTCTGAGGAAAATATTTATATCAATAATTTTTTTAATTTTAATTTTACTTTACATTTAAAGTATATCAAAAGGAATGGGCACAAAACACCCTTATTATTAGAAGAAATCATGTATTGAAAACTGTCCAATGAATGGTTAATTTGTGTCCAATCCAAGGTGAAATGAACATATGGAGCAAAAATGATCTTTACATTAATTGTTCAAATTTCTTGGACTTATTTCAATCAAATTTTGTTTCAAAAGTTACTTCTTTCTAATTATTTTAGGCAGGAAGTGCATTCAATCAAATGCACAACATTCAAATAATGCTTTTGTGTAAAATTTTTCGTAACTGAATTTCCAGTGATGGCCACAGTATTTGATGCAATTGGTTAACTCACCCTATACACTTTACTTAATTCACACGTGGAAAAGTGGAAGACAGATAAATGGAAAACTGAAAGGACATACTGACTAAAAAAACTATCCAGTTGTTTCGTTGAACTGCTATAGATTATAAAATTTAAAAAAATACATTGCAAGTACAGGAGGAGAAGAGGTCATCTTTCGATAAATATGGTCTAAATAATTACTTGATTCATTTAAATTTTCACTGCAGCGCTATCAAAACTGTCAATATCTGTCCAACGGATGACTTCTCTGCTGGTTGAATCTATGAATCTAGGGAGCATTACGCAATCAAGTGAGAACTGCGATAAACGCAATTCCAAATTGATTCAGTGAAACCAAAAAAATCATTACCACGACTACATGTGAAGTCACAGCTAATGCGGATCATCACTTATCATGGCCAGGAAAACTTTCAGATTGCAAACCCCAACTGAGAAAATATATTTAAAACGGATACAAATAACAATGAAAAAAAATGATGAAAGGATGTGTTTTTTGCCCTGGTATGTCTTGATATATGTTATGAGCTAAAGATAAAAAAAAATTTCAGATTTGCAATGTCATACAAACCATTCATATATTAATTTTGTCTTTTCTAAAAATACAAAGAAAACGAGGTACCCAATAATATAGGGTAACTCTTGTTCTCTGTAATGATATCAAACTGGGAAATCATAATGAGAAAAAGCTAATATCTTATTGTTCAAATACCTTTGGTGATTACCTAACTGTAATTGTTTACATACTAAATCTCATTATACGTGATTGTGGTTTCCGAAAATAAACAGATACTACTTATTACAAAAAAACAGTTTTGTTCGCAGCTGGCAGAAAAGGGTTCATTATTTCAATTTTGTCTTGATATAGTGGCTTGCATTCACAAATAACTCAAATAATCTACTAATTGATGCTGATGACTCCTACTACATTAAACATATACCTATATGCCTCAGTAAATACCATACATTTGTATTTAGATTCCAAATGAACTGATGGCAAAGACATTTAAACAAAATTGCAATTATTTTTGGTTGATTATTTGTAGTTAGGATGACAATTTCAAATAAAGCTGCAAGACATACATTAATTATCTTTTATTTAAACAATATTTTGATTCTACAAGATTGAATCATTATGCATAGACGAACAAATTTAACATAGTCTATACATGTATGTCTAAAAATGTTTGTCTTATTGTTCAATAAGTAGTCCTCTAATTGGAATACCATTTCATAAATGATTTTTTTTTCTTCATTTCAGTACAGGGAAACTGGGTGATGTGATGGTAGCATATGAAATACTAATCATTGCAAACTATATGTTGTACCTTTCCAAAACTGCCTTTTCCTAATACGGTCAGGAAGTTAAAATCGGTTGCTCTAACGGTGTCTTGTTTGCTGCCAGTTCCTCGAGACACGTCAACATGTTGGGGTGGAGGTTTCTGTGAAAATAAACACCATTTTCAAATACAAAACATTTCACAAGGGTCAAAGAAAAATGATCTTTTCATATACGGGAGGTAACTCTTACAAAAATTTAAAACAATTTATTACACTCCTTTAAAAGATTGTTAAAAGTCGAATTTTTGTTAGATATTGCTCTATAAATGTGCTGAAATTGCATTGATTTTTAATGATGATTTGTAAACCTCAACACATCACTTCAAAAATATATTGTGATTTTGCAGTCTATATATTGAAAGTAAAATTCTGTAAATTTCTTCTTTGAATTTTTATAAAATTTCAGGACTTGACAAAGGATTAAATGCTACACTAAAATACATGTATTAAAAATGCTGTTATATTTGTTAGAAGCAATAACAATAAAAGTGGTAAATCAAAAGTTATATTAAAGACATCTTTTAAGACATATTGGCTGTAATCTGTGGTTGGAAATTTAACGTCTTTGATGTTGTTAATTTTTCTTTGGAGGGAATTTTGGTCAGTGAGTGATATTTACGATATACACAAGTAAATAAGTAAGATTAAAGTGGAATATGTGTATACTTTCAGACGAGTGGGAGTGCATCATGCACAGGTTTATATAAAAAGAGATTTTTTAAATATATACATGTTAACTATATATACATAAGAATATATGTATAGCCATTAATGGTTTGGGCCATTTACCTGAATGTCAACATTTGACTGAAAGAAAAAAGTGAATTTTAAACATTCAACTCATGAATTGAATAAATGTACAATAAAACGCAATAATTTGGTTATACCAAGGAAAAAAAACTAACTATCCCAACCCGCTCCCTTATTTCATTCTTTGATTAATGAAATGAACTCTCCAGAATATCATTTCAGATATCCTTTCCACCCCGTCTGTCTTCTTATTCTCTACTGTTAAAGAACCTACTGGTACTGAGTTTTCCTAAGGTCACTTGTGGTGATTGCCTCTAGCTCTGTTAAAGGGGAAGGAAACCAAGAAATGTTGTACAATAAATCAATTATCATCTACTATAATCGTAAATCATATTTATTTTCATTAAAACCCCGGAAACAATTAATAAATCAACAAAATCAATTGCTTAATTTAAATTTCCCGCCGCTATGGGAGCTACCATTGAACTTTAATCTATGACATCACACCATCTATTCGAGTTTGTTTTATCAACATAGCATCAATATAAGCAAATCATGTATTTACTCTAAATGACAAGTTTGGAAACATTATCAATTTGAGACAGTTCTTTTACTGTTGACTTTCCACTAAATTATAAACCAACGTCAAACGAAGCCATGTTCGTTGAATTCAGAAATCTGAATATGGAGAATAGTGTCAGAAGAATCTCTGCATAGTTGTCAAGAATAGGCGGTGTGATGTCAAAATAATTAATTTTTAATACAAAAGAGTTCTACATTATGTCAGCCTCTAGTAAATACAATTTCTCTAACCTCAAACCTGCATTATTAAAAGCTTAATTATGTAGTTTATTTTCAAAACCGCATGACTACATGTGATAATTTAAACCACTTTATTAATATAAATAAAGTATGTTTTCGACTTTCCTTCCCCTTTACAGTACCTACCAGTAGAGACTTCCGAAGGTCATTAAAGGTGGCTATTGCCTCTAGCTCTGGTAAAGAGTCTACCATACAGATTTTCTTTAGGTCATTAATGATTGCTCTGTTACAGGCTTGGGGTAATGCTAAATGTAATGGTAATGCATTGCAATGCATTACATGTTTTCAAAGTAATGCTAGTAATGTGTAATGCCTCAAAATTAGCATTACAAGTAATGCTAATGTAATGCATTACTTTTCAAAATCTAGTGTAATGCTGGCATTACATGGCATTACTTTGCATTACTATGCATATTTATGCATGTTCACTTTTAAAAATGTGATGAATAAATGAATAGTTGAAATTGAATTTGATTAAATTTATTTTTAAAGAAGAAAGAAATAATTCTAATAAAGAAAAAAATGTTTTAATTGTACATGTCTTATTAAAAAAGGTTTTTTAAAATTCATTTTTGAATTGTTTATATTACTAAAAATAACAGCACAATTTCATAACATTTTAAAGAGTGTTGTTATTAAGAGTTTTTATTCATTTAAACAATTTACTCCAATTAGTTTGCACTTCAATAAGAAATGTGTCAACAACACACTATGCCCCCAGGATAATCTAAGTATCAAAACAATCTATTGTTATAAGAAGTGCTAAATACCCCAATCCCCTTCCCTTCGCTATTACAATTGGTAAATCATAATTTCAGTATTATATATATATCTATTGTATCTCACAATATCTTATATGATGTAAACATATATGAAAGCTGTATGTTGTTCTCCATAGCGAGAGTGCACGCTCTGCAGAGACTCTGAAGCCTACTGGCTTCGCATTTTGCGTGCCTCGCATATGTTTATAAATGTTATTAATATGTTTAATGCTGATGAGCTTATTGCTCAAAGTTGAAATAAATAATAAAAGCAAAATGAATGCACTGTCCATCCATGATGAAAATCAATATCACTTCCAATATTATATATTTATTTAGTATAGGCCGGAAGATGGATGCATTTAAAAGATGAACCCTTTATAAAATTATAAAGATTTGTGTAATCTGGGGATATATCTAAATTTAGCTTTTAAAAACCGCAACATTATTTCATAAATTGTTTTTTGTTACGCATGTTATCCTGTGTCTCTATTTCATATCTGATATTGTATCATGCCAAATGTCTATAAATATCATTTTACTTATGTAATATGTTTGTTCATATTGCCACAATATGATTATATATTGAGCAAATAAAGAATGACTCTTGTTTATTCATTAAATTTGAACCTGATACTGAGCATGAAGCTGTAGATATGTTAAAGAGTGTTGTATATTTGAAACATTTGCAAAAACTCTTTATTAGCTTTACTTTAAAAAAAAAAGTAATGGTAATGGTAATGCATTACTTTACTCATGTAATGGTAATGTAATGCATTACTTCAAGAAAATCAAGTAATGGTAATGGTAATTTAATGCCCAAATTAATGAAGTAATGGTAATGTAATGCATTACTTTACAATGTAATTTGCCCCAAGCCTGCTCTGTTAAAGTACCTACCAGTGGAGATTTTTTAAGGCCTTTAATGGTGGCTATTGCCAATCACTCTGTTATAGAAATTATCGGTAGACTTTTCCTAAGATTATCAATGATGGCTATATCTCAAGCTCTGTCATAGAACCCACCGGTAGACTTTTCCTAAGGTTATTTATGATAGCTATATCTAAAGCTCTGTTATAGAACCCATCGGTAGACTTTTCCTAAGGTCATTAATGATGGCTACGTCTCCAGCTCTGTTATAGAACTTACCCGTAAACTTTTCCTAAGGTTATTAATGATGGCTATGTCTTTAGCTCTGTTATAGAACCCACCGGCAGACTTTTCCTAAGGTCATTAATGATGGCTATGTCTCTAGCTCCCTTATAGAACTTACCCGTAGACTTTTCCTAAGGTCATTAATGATGGCTATGTCTTTAGCTCTGTTATAGATCTTACCCGTAGACTTTTCCTAAGGTCATTAATGATGGCTATGTCTTTAGCTCTGTTATAGAAATTACCGGTAGACTATTCCTAAGGTCATTAATGATGGCTATGTCTCTAGCTCCGTTATAGAACTTACCGGTAGACTATTCCTAAGGTCATTAATGATGGCTGTGTCTTTAGCTCCGTTATAGAACTTACCGGTAGACTTTTCCTAAGGTCATTAATGATGGCTATGTCTCTAGTTCCGTTATAGAACTTACCGGTAGATTTTTCCTAAGGTCATTCATGTTGGCTATTGCATCGTCAGTCACAGGGATGCCGTAAAATTCTCCCTCCTCCTGGTTCAGGAGTTTGTACCAGTCATCTTGGTTCTCTTTGAGGAGCTCTGAGATCCCAAAGGACAGCGATCCCATGAAGTCATTCCGGGACGTCCTGTCCCAATCCCAGATCTCAATGGAAAGTCTTTTGGAATGGTCATCAGCGGAAAGGTCGCTAAAAACAGCACAATTAAGTCAAGTTAATTTAGGAGAGGAACTTGTAAGTTGCAAGAACTTGTTTCCAATCCTTTTGTGTTATTTACACAATAAAATATGTTCAAATCAATCAATTAAGTCACATTACTGTATTAGGTAAAGGAGTTTTTCAGATCAATATGATTCTAGAATTTTTTTTCTTTTGAAAGGATGGGAAGGGGTGATTAGATTGGCTGTATTTATTCAAAACTGCAAAATTATGCATATGAAAATCCCTTTCATTATGCAACTGGTTTGACTTATGTCATCAAAAGTGCTCTTACTGTAAGACAATCTTATTTTGACTGTAACAAGTATATTATCTAGTATTTCTAAATATAGACAAAAATAATTATGAAAAATTCAATTTGTTTCTATTTCTAAGCTAATAAAAAATTATTACAATAACACGAGCAAAACCTTTTTTCAAAAATAAAAATTGTTATATTTCTTTTTTTTTTTTGGTTATGAAAAAATCCTTTTACATTCTCAATCTGTCATCACCTTTGATCAGTCAAAAATGCATTAATGATTATCCATATAGCTATTAGATGTACTAGCAACCCATTCCATTACACTGCTTTCTGGACTGTCAAGCAAGAAGAACCAGGCGTAATCTAAATCGCTACCCTGGACATTGTCTCAACATATCAGACACTGAGCTGTCATCCAATTTCAGGTTTGACTTGATCAGGAAATATGCATTAAGGTGAGGACTGACACGACAAAAATATAGATCAAAAGAGAGGCTAATTTGACATGAAGAGAAAAAGTATCTAGCAGGGAAAAAAAAAACCACCAGGTTTTTTTTTAAAACGAGAAAAACTAGTTAGATTTTAAACTCTACTTTAACTGAGATTAACGTAAAAAAAAAAAAAAAAGAAAAGAAGAAGAGACAATCATTGATTTTAACACTTAATTGGTAAAATGAAAAATTACGTAATATTACATTATATAATAAAGTAAACACTTTGCCATACCACGTGTACTGATGGTATAATCGAGAGTAACTGAGTGATTCATCAGTACATACATGGTTATAATGTGTTGTTCATGTCAATTTCGCCACATAAGCCAAGTTCATCATCGTTTTCATTTTCTTTTTACTGTTCATAAAGACTCAATTTTCGTAGAAAAAATATCTACTTGCCCAAACTGAGATGGATTTATGTCATAATTTTTAATTAAAAAAAGAAATTGCGTTAAGTTAATATTTATATGAGTGAAAACTTTAATAAGAGAAGCCTATTCATAAGACTAATCATTTCTATCAATCATAAAATCTATCTGCCAGCAGGGAAGAGCTATATATGATGTACAAATGAATAATGCAAATGACAAAGACAGCAAAAAAATATGGGTCTTCAAAAATTCATGGGAAGTCGGTCATTAACAAAATTATCTAACATGCATCTAAATTATTTATTCTTCAGAATAATTAGTTATTAATAAATGGTTTGTTTCGAGCCTTATATTCTTCATCAAACCAGTTGCCTATCTTTTTTAAGGTTATTGAAACAACATCAATTCAAGACTTAATTGAATAAATATTGAAATTGACCATACAATATAAACCAACAAATAAAAATAATATTCATAGCTTCAGGACTGCCAAGATGCAAAAAAAAAAGATGGCCTTTTTAAAAAACAGAATTGATTAAAGACATAGCCAGTTTCTGATCGATGACCAATCATCACCAAATGTTCAGAGAGCCTGATATAAGTGTACTACACAAACCCATCACAGACAAAACAAATTACTATGCATCATGGCTGTTGGGCCTGATGGGGATTTTATAGCATTTTACTCAACTAATGAGAAGGGATCTCTGCATAGGGAGAAAAATTTATCCAGCCATGTTTGTCGATCGCCTCTTGCGATGCACTGTGGCCATTATTACGTGACCCTAAGCATCAGTTTGTGTAAACTGGTTCCCAAGATGGACGATTTTTTTGACCGATTACTTGGCTAAACCCTTACCCTGCGTTGATTAAAGCTAGTTTAATGCTGTGTAAGGTCATCATTCAACCATTAATTATGATTCACCATTAATCCTCTTTCACTCACTGTCTTAAGATCGGGTGATGAACTTACAATGTGAAAGTTTCGTTCCACACAGGATTTAAGGTAGCTTTGATGGTCTTGGTTTTCTTTTTTGTTTTGTTGTTGTCATCCGGAATTAATTTCACTTTAACATAAGGATCTGCTAGTCCATTTGGATCCATTGGTATTAAATTCTTTCCTTCTATAACTGAAACCAAAATTCAATTTTTTTTTTAAAAATTCACAGTTGAACTTTAATATCTCGAACACTGATATCTTGAATACAATGGATATGTCAAAGTGATTTCTAAGTCCAAACCACTTAATATCTTTAAAGTATTTTACCCTCGAAAACTCAGATATCTCAAACCACCTAGTTTGAGATAATGAAGTTTGACTGAATTTGTATATTTACATACAAATCAGAAAGATTTTTAGATTATTTACCATCTCAAAGTAGAGTTTTGCAGACGTAACTTTGTACAGCGTGATTACTGTGCGATGTAATTCATAAACTATCACCTTACATTGTATAAACTGAATTTACAGTTTATTGTAGTAATTTTTAACATTGGACTAAATCAATTAAACAACTCTGTATAATGAACTTAATATTGACTGTAGTTTTGAGCTACAAATCTTACAGTATATGGACATCTTATTGTTGATGGAAGTGATGTTGAGCTCTGAGCTGGACTTGCTTTGTACGGAGAGCTTGGTGGTCTTGAGCTATGAGCTTATTTAATATTTCTTATGATTTTGAGTTTTGAACTTACTTTGTATGGTGAGCTTATTGTTGACAGTGGTGGTTTTGAGCTACGAACCTACTTTGTATGGGAGCTTATCGTTGACAATGGTAGTTTTGAGCTATGGACTTAGTACTTGTTATGGCTTTGAGCTATGGACTTACTTTGAATGGTCTGCTTATTGTTGACAGTTGTTGGTTTTGAGCCATGGTCTTAGTTAAACTGATGGTTATGAGTTATGGACATACTTAGTATGCTGAGCTTATCGATGACAGTTGTTGGTTTTGAGCTCTGAACTTACTTTGTATGGTGAGCTTGGTGTTTGTGGTGATTTTGAGCTACTGACTTACTTTGTATGCTGAACTTGGTGTTGACAGTGGTGATTTTGAGCTATGGACTTACTTTGCATAGTGAGCTTATTGTTGACAGTGGTAATTTTGAGCTATGAACTTATTTTATAAGGTGAGTTTATTGTTGACAGTGGTGATTTTGCGCTATGGACTAACTTGGTATTGACAGTGGTGGTTTTGAGCTGTGGACTTACTTTGTATGGTGAGCTTATTGTTGACAGTGGTGGTTTGAGCTATGGGCTTACTTTGTATGGTGAGCTTATTGTTGACTGTGGTGATTTTGAGCTATGGACTTACTTTAAATGGTGAGCTTATTGTTGACAGTGGTGGTTTTGAGCTATGGACTTATTTTATATGGTGAGCTTGGTGTTGAGAGTGGTGGTTTTGAGCTATGGACTTACTTTGTATGGTGAGCTTATTGTTGACAGTGGTGATTTTGAGCTTTATTCGGCCTCGCCTTTCTGTGTGATCTATACCACAGAGCTTTGGAACATTCTTCTCACATTTCTTGTGAACATTCATGTCACATGCTGAAATAAAAAAAATAATTTTTTGTAGATTTCATTAAACTAAAACATTTCATAAGAAATAAAATCAATGCCATACAAAAAGTTTCAGGTTTTTGCATACATACTATGGAATACAGAAATTCTCCTAGTTAGGATTAAATTATACAAGAAATAAGATTGTAAAACTAAAAATAAAGGGTGTTGAAAACCCAAAAAGGAAACAGCTAGCATAATACTAGTTGCTGACAATTCCACAACACGCACCTCAAATATCAGATGTAAAAACAGCTTCTGCGAATAAAAGGTGTTAGACTGATTGTTGTTGACTGAACAAATAAATGAGATCAATTTTTTTTAGTCTGAATTCTTTTTGCATCTATAACTTATAGTTACAGTACATGTTTCAGAAAAGTCATCTTTAGATCACAGGTGTCAGAACTGGCGGGGGCTTGGCCTTTCCATTTTCTTTTGCAAAGATAGACATAATTCTAATAAATGAATGAATCAATCAATCATGTGTTTTAACCCAGGAAAAAAAATTGACCTGATCGGAATCATTCTAAAAGTACTTTTAAAATTTACACTGCACTGCAGTTAACCTAATGGATTTTCCTTTATATTCATTGCTTGTAAAGATTTTGGATAAGTCAGCCCCTATTCCCAACTTTGAATTTGCTTTCGATGAATTTGTAGATAAGAATATATTTGTGAATGAAAATGCACCTCACACACTTATAGACTAATTAATTATAAGCCATGTCGGCCACCAGACTAATTAATGATTATTGGCTAGAAAAGGTTGTGAAAATATCACATTAAACACATTGGGAACTGTCTACAAGGGTGCCTAATATGTCCAAATCACATTAGCCACAAAAGGAAATAGATAATTATAGTGTATTTACAGTCCAAAGTCTTTATTTGCCATCTTCCTCTGACAGAGTGTCACAAAATTGAATGAGAGCTTCTAATCTGTGAAACAGAAGTAAAGTAACTGATGACTGGAATTGAGAATTTCTAGCTCTATAAGATCTCTAAAACGAAACATGTTGACTCAGAATCACATATAGTACTCTTAATTCAGTGTTACAGAATCGGATGTGACTACTCTTGCCTAGGAAAAGCACTTGTATGTAAATATAACCAATTTCCTTTTTCATCAATTTTTATCAATAATAGATATTTTTAAAATTTTCTTTTCAAACACACACGACTTTTCTTGCCTGGAAAAGTACTTGTATCTTGATGGTCTCAATTTCCTTAATATTATAATCGATATGATAAAATTTTAAATATTCCCTTCCTCTGTTATATAAATGGGGCTGCACGCGCAACAAAGCGCAGATGTCAATGGATAAGATGGGACACAATTTTTGGGGAAGGAATCTCAATGTCAAATGTCCAACACATTTAAAAAATGACACTACATTTGTAAAAAATGTTAAAAACTTTCAAATGACTATGCAAAAACATCCAAATACCCCCTTTTCACTGCACTTTTACATCAAATCAATTCTTTGCCTCTTTCAGTTTTACATGAGACAAAATTAAAAATTGCCTGGTAATCAATCACTGTACCATGATAAAAAAAAGAAAGATTAAAAGAAAAAAGAAAACCTCAAACCAACATCAAAAGCCAACATATATTGTACATTGTTGGCTTCCGTATTAATAAAGCCTATGTATCTTTGAGGGCCATGCGACGCAGGCCCAGGCATGCAAAGTCATAGAGAGATATATCTTATCATCATTCACCGTCTCGCTAACAAATCTCAAACGAGAATGGCTCTATGAAAAAATTGACATTAATGATGACCTACGGTCTTGTTAAAAAAAAAATATATCAAAGAAGCGTCCAAAACAGGAGGCATCTGAGACAGATACAAATACCAGTAAGAATAACGTAAACAATTACAAGAAGCATCCAAGCATGCAAATAATGATGATGGCGAGTGTATAAGATATGTGCTCGCTGCAAAATTGATACAATTGATTCCGCATTAATACCAGAGTATCCTGCTTAACACAAATAGCTTTAATTACTAGTCAATAATTCATGAGAAAGCAGGGGAGATAATGATACTCTCTGGAGAAAGGAAAGTGTTTTATTTTCCCCCGTACATCACGTAAGAGATTGGTTTCATGATTCTATCCAATAATGGCTACTTATTCTCAATCTAAATCAGTGATTCTTGGGTCCCCCCTCTTTCAATGCCTTAATAAAACTTATTCTCAATATCAATAGAATGAGATTATATGTTTTAGTACTTGGTTCATCTTCATACTTAAAAAGATCCGTCATTTTGTAAAAATAAGAAACATAAAATAATAGTTAATATGTCATGAATACTGTTGATTCCCAATTAAAAGCGAGGAATTAATATCCGCGTAAAATCATGAGAAGCATCCTTCGCGGATTTTAAAATCTCGCCGTTATTTTCTGAGAGTTGAAAACTAAAAGACATTAGAAGAAAAGTACCACATTTGCAATTTTATATTCTTGTGATTTTATACAAACCAGTGTGATCGCGATATTAAGTACTCGCGTAATATAAGGAATTTACAGTATTAGTTGAACAGGAACACCCAAAAAATTATTAAAATTATCAAAATTATTTAATAAGGCAATATTATTTGTAAAGGTAAAATTTCATGTAAAGTCCAACTTTTTTCATCTAAAGTACTTAAAAACAAATTTTACCCATCCACCCCCCTTTTCTGAGCATTTATCTGGATATTTCAGGTGTATTACTGCTGATATCTTGTGCAGTGAAGGTAGCATGGGAAATTATTATCATGTCAAATTTCTCATTTATTTAATTACCATGTAAAGTGAAATTTCATCCATTATACTCTCCATCAAGGAAAGTTTTATTTCCTATTATGTAATCAACCACCAGCTGTTGACCCTGTTGCGGTCAACGTATACTGTAATGTAATTACATTGACGCTCTCACTTATATTTATGTTCACAGTTTTGTTGTAGATAACGTGCAAGATTATTATTCATTGATGACAATTTTGATGAACATGCAAAACTCAATATACTTTTAATATCCTGTTATGTGTTACTGCTTTCATAAAAAATATTTAAAGGCATAGAATTTTTGTTGAATAATCCATTGTTCAACTTCAAAATGACAATAAATATATGACCTACATTTGTTTATTGTTTTAATGTTTAAAGGAATAAATATAACTTAACTATAAAGATATTACTTTTAATTGCTGCTGCTTTGGATCAAATTCACAAATTTTTAAAGTATTTACTTATTTAAAAGCACTAGACATAAGGGACCATGACAAGCTTAGAAACAATTTGAATATGAATTTTTAAATATTCAAAAAATAATAATAAAAAAAAGCTGTTAGCCATTTCTCTCTAAACCATTAACCTTCATCTGCAACAAAATTGCATCCTGTGAGCAATCAGCAATCAATTATGTATACACTGTCAAATAAAAGAACTTGGCAATAAAACAATACATTATTTTTAGTAATGATGAATTTAAAAGTGTTTGGAATACAAGAGAACATTGATGAGCAATTTTGCCAGACACTAAAGCTCGAATAGTAAAGTTGTCCTATAAAAGTTGATTGTACGAGTATTTGATGAGGAAGTCATTTTGTTTAAAAACGAAAAAGCAAGTTAACGTTAAGAAGAAATCAGCGAGAAATTGACTTCCTTTTTCTCTTTATCATAAACTACACCATTTGCCTATATGCAGTTCGGATATAAATCCTTCATTGTCAGATATGTCTGGGAACATTCTTCTTCTCTATAGTCTTAAATTGTCTGCTTGGAAAATAATAAAACTCATGCAGCCATTCTCGATTTTACTTTGGGAAGATGTACAGTTCTAAGGAGTTTTGCTCCAACGCATCTGTAACCCATGTTCATTAACTTTTGAATAAACTTGCATTGAACCTGTTTTAAAACTGTTTAGATTTCTACCATATTTTAACAATGAACTTTCATGTTAGTCTGGGAAATCAGACACCTAAACTTAGCAACACCTGTGCAGAGTTTATAAGCTGCCAGGTGAAAAGAAAATGAGCATTTTTTTCATTAATTTAGCAGCTTACACAATTTTTCTTTGAATTGCAAAAGATCTACGTCTCTGAGGTAACAGTTTATGGTGAATAAAGTAAACAACAGCTAACATCATGCAGTTTACATTAAAAGTTCCTGAATGCAGACATTCTTTTTCAAAGAAACTTTCATCTACCAAAGGTAAGCTATACCAAAGATGATAAGAAAATTGTTCCCCATTGCAACGAACTGATTGTTATCTTATCTTTGATTTTGCATGAGTTAGAGTTAAATATTTACATGCAATCCATCTTTCAAATAACAAAGTCCAAACCTATACTGCATTTTTTAACTAAATTGTAACTATATTAACAAAGATAATATCTTTAACTTTACATTAGACAAAGTACTGTAAAATACTTTTAAAATGTCCAGTAATCAGATCCATTCACACTTAAATTTCTGTATAAACTAAATAAATATTTGATTCATTATTTGTTTCAGCTTTTAAGACATTTACTTTCAATCAGCCCTTTCGTTACCAAATGAAGTTCCACCCTACAATCTGCCATTTTTAAATCTTCCACAAACCCCCTCTTAATTTTCTTATCTTCTCCCTTGCAGCTCAGCTGGGAAAATATTATTTACTGTAAATAACTTTGATACCAATGCAAAATTTCTTTTTTGATTTATATATTTAGTATATAAGCCAACATCAACACTATGAAATTTAGCAGGCAAAGGGTAAAATAAAACTTAACACTAAAGCCAATATGAACATACCATTTCATGAACATTATTTATTCTTTATCAAAAGACTGATCTCATAACCTTTTGCAACTATCCAACCCTTACAAACTATGTACTGGCAAGAAGCATCGTTTTAAATTTAACACCTTAATGCCTTTATATAACACCAGTCATACAAGAGTGCAAATTTTCATCAATGATTGATAGTTTATTTATGGCATCCCAAAATTTGTTCCCCCCCCCCCATTCAATGAAACATTTAGATTCAACAGAACCATCACCATTATATGCTTTCAAAAAAGTCCACTGCCCTACAATTGAGCCTCATGATTGATACTGTATACAGGGAAATATTCGCCCCAATTATATTTTCGCCTCTTTTGCCCTTATTGTCAGCGGGTGAATTCAAATGTCTCTAAGTACCAATCTTTAAACGTAACTTTGTACGGGCAAATTCAAGATGGGACGAAACCATTTGCAAGTGAAGAAGGATGAAAATAACACGGGGCGAAAATAACCCTGTATACAGTAATGACCATCAAGAGGACATCTGACATACATCTACATAATGTGAGTCCGAGCTTCCCAAGCAATAGCTTACCATCACACTTGAGTCCTTGGTGTAACAGTCCATACAGAAGCGACCCACAGTGATCACAGAAGGTTGGACTTCCATAGCTGTGTGTTTTGAATTTATGTAAGTTGGTGGCCTAAAAAACAACATAAAAATTATACGAATCGTTAATACAATGTTATCGTATTTCTTAAAAACATAACTTTTTAAATTTTTGAACTGGTATCAGAAACAAGTACCAACTATACCATTACAGAAAATATTTATGACCTTCACCTAACTACTTGACCTTCGTGAAGAAGTGACCTTTGACTTTTACAGCTTCGCTCACATATATTAAGAGCATATAACAGTCATAAAATGTTCCTATTTTGGTAAATTGTCCAAATGAAAATTAATTGGCACAAAAGAAATACATCTTTAAAGGATTTTAAAAATTCATCAATCTCTAGCAATAAAACAAACAGGTTTGTTATGTATTCAATTTACTATGGAAAGCACAGCAGATGAATATAGCTTTATTGGGAAAAAATCAAAGTCGTACATCTCAAGAGTACCGTAAGGGTTAGCTAACAATGAGCTCATCCATCTCACGAAACCCATCACGATTTAGGATTCAGGATTTGGAGGCAAATTCCTCTAGGGAAGCAAGAGAAGTTAATACCTCTCCACTCCACAGAGCGTGGATTAACCACACAGCCGATATGCCTGGGCACAAATGGCATTACACAATCACAATATCATACGCTTCTCATCACAGGAAGACCTATAAAAGTTGTCATTCATAACCAGTGCTCAATTACGTGACCCATGTGAAAAGCTCATCTCTTCAATTTTTGTCGTTGAGCACAGCAATGCACGGAGACAGCTCAATTAACATTGCTGTAATGAAACATGCAAACAGTTTGACAATAGGCAAGCCAATTGGATAAAGTAAGAAAGAGAGCCCCAATTGACTTGAACACAAAAAAAGAAGAAGAATTGATAATAAAAGATGTATAGAATTTGGTTCTCGCTTCTGAGCACTGTAATCAAGGAAATTGCCACAAATAGCATTGTGTCACAGATTCTTGGCCGTCTGAAGGTACAGCCCATCTAGACAGAAGACGTAATTCATTCAATTACAGCCATGATCGGTTAGATGAATGATGATGGGTGCTAAACAAACATCTACTGACCCACACTCCAAATTAATCATAGATTGGCTGCATACAGCCAGGGTATACAACACAAAGTACCAGATGATATATATATGTGACCGAGGCTAGGCAAACTATGGGAGGTTCACTTCAGGCAAATTTTTGGATGTTCTAATAGCATCAATTGATTCCACTAAATGGATCATTTTTCCTATAATCATATAGGTTCCCTATATTAATATCAAAGTGATCAGAAAAAGGACAAAGATCAAGATTACAGACTATCTTCTCAGCAAAAGGACTAATTTTATAGATGATCAGTATCTATTGCAACATCCACTATCAGCAGTTTAAGATTGTCATTAACATTAAATTCTGTTTGGTACCATAAAAAGTGGCCCTCTAGAAGCACTTGCATTGCTATGCAAGGTTAACTCAAAAACAAAAGTTTATCATACAAGTGAAATTGTACTCTATGCTAAACTGAGGAACTTCAATGCACAAATGTAGTAATTCTTTATTGTACCAAAGAAATTGTTCTAAATGCATTCTTAGCCCTGCGCTATTGTTATTAAAATATGCTGTGTTCTCTGATTGCAAGGAGAAAATGGTGTGAGTTATCAAAACTGATTATTTTCAAAAGCTGCTTTTTGATATCACCTTGACTTTTTGACTGCAAGGCTAGAACTGGAACCTGGCTGCTATAATAATCTGTTTTATGACTGGTTAGCTGCCCCTTTGAAGCACGTCATAAATTCTTTCCTTATCCACAAATGACCACAATCAAGACACATATTTAGCCGATGCCATCAATAATTAATTTTAACAAATAATATATGACCCCTGTCTTTATTGAACTCTGATCAATCTGGATAAGAAAAAATTCTCTTTGCAAACCAGCTTAAATTGCCGGGCTCACAATTTGACTTTAGTCTGGATTTTGATAGATCAGTTTCCAGTGATGTCTAGCATTCATTTTTTTTTTTTTTTTTTTACCGTGAATTTCCCACAAGATAAGCATTTTGCCTAAAATACTGTTACCTTTTATGTGGGCGGAGCTAATTACAGTAACAGACACCACATGCTGAAGATATACTCTTTCATCTAATAACTCCACACAACAACTTTTTAGAAAAACGATTCCTTTGCACTTTGAAGCTTCAACAAAATGCATCAAGAAAAAAACAAAGAAAATCACAATGTAATCTTTAAACATTCTTTTGGCAAAAGTCAGACATATCAACAAGTGTAGACTAGAAGGGGATTAGCATTTGGCTCAGGTATTTGTGAAGGTCTGGTTGATGATTTCAAGACTAGAATATACAACGTACCCTATATGTAAAAAATTGTCCTCACTTTGCAAATACATGAATATGTACACGTCAGTTTCAATGAAAGCACCTGCATCATCTGTATAGTGTGAGGAGAACTATCTACTGTTCAAGCGTTCTAAAATAAAACCTGGCTTCTCTTGTTTATTCTTCTGTATGTATCTATTAACCAAATTTTTCTCTAAAATTCTTATTTACATCACAGGTTATTTTTTGGGATGGGAGAAACATCCGACGAAATTCAATTTTATCTCACTGCATTTTATCAAATCAAATTACTTGTTCATCTCTTCTGAAAACCAGAAAAACCATGCAGTAATTTCCCATTCATAACCCCTGTGACTCAGTGCATTTATCAAAACTCCTCAAATCTCTGATGGATCTCGGAAAGATGATTGAGTGCATCTTCTTTTAAATTTTTGTACTTTTGATACATTCGATTAGTAACGTAATATCTCCGGACACAGATTGTACAGAAGACAAACTGCCTCACCATACCAAACATTATTAATTGGTGTTTACTTGACAAGAGTGTAATTCTATAATTTGTCACCGAGTACGATTGATTCAAATCAGTCACATTTACATCATATGTTCCAGCAAATTACGCATAACTCAATTAAACCTGCAATTTGGTTAGCAACCAGAGGGAAAGAACAACCTTTATCTGTTATGTGGCTTAACCATAAAACATGTCTATCTCTGAAGAGAAGCCAGTAATTAGTACTGATCTATCATGCACCCCGGTCCACCAGGTGCGTAACATACAAGCAAATTGATAACTCAATCAAACGTGACTACCACAATCAGTCCAAATCTTACTGTCAACACACATGCATGCATGTTATCAGCAATTGGGTTATTCGGTGTACAGAGAAATATGCCGATTGGATCTACCTTGCTGGGTGTATATCGGAATATATCAATGAAGGGCCGCTAGTTTTCTCAAAGTTTCATGTGACATATTATTTAACACCCAGTTTTCTAGTCTTATTCCTGAAGCGTGAAATTTGTCTCCTGCTGTGAATAAAATCCTATTTGCAGAAATTGAAAAAAATGAAAAACAAAAATGAGCCTGTCTGACTGATAAAATCTCCAAAATGTAAATTTAATCTCTATCATGCCCCGTTTTTTCTGCAGGACATGTAACCAATATCCTACAAGATGTGCAATGCATATTGCAATTTTCTTTGTTATCAGGTTAAAAAATTCCAGGAGTATAAGTATTCCAATGAATAAAAATTTGTTTCCTGGTGATTTTTTTTTCAGGTGTCTCTCAATGTATTTTTACATTGTTGTGTGCAATGGGATTTCTTCAGTACCTGTATTTTTGACCAGGTCATGACATTGCTGCCCACTATCACACAACCTTTGATGCCATGGCTCTCTCCAAAGAGAAATCCATATTCATCCTGGCCATTATGGACATTTTTGGGGGTAAATTATTGATGGACTTCAAGATAACTGTAAAATGGAGCATTTAAGAGAGATGGGAAATGGCTGAAGCCAAGAGTTTTCGGTAAAAATTCTGCAAATTGCAAGCTCGTCAACAGTGTTACTATTCTCCACGCAAAATGAACGTAAGTTGACAAAAGGAATCCTTGATATCAATCAATGTCACATAATGTTTGAATATTATCTGAATGCAACACTCTGAAACAAAATAAACAGACTAGTGTGCAATCAATACAGCTTTTATCTTCTAATCATTGCCAAGCGAATCTTCATCTTTACTGGGCATTTACGGCATGGAAGTTAAGTACATAGTTCAATACGGGGAATTGTTCCCACAGTGTGTATACTGTTTTCTGATGAAAAGGTGTTGACAACCTGCATACAATAACTTCTTCCAGGGGAATAGTAATAAGACTATTCTTGTGGCTAGTTATTTCCCAGCATGCCAATTCCAATTCATGAGGACCAAAAAAAAATTCATTCATTACAATAAGAGGACACATTTCTGAGCATGAGGACACTGCAGCTATGTCCCACTTTTCATAGTGCACAGAGCACTCCTTACTGTTTGACTGATCTCCACTCAATCAGTGAGGAATCAAAAGATAACAATACCATTTCCTGTGTGTTTTCTCTAAATGCATTGGTTTATTTCAGTAAGAACAACCGGAGAATGATTAACAGGGAATGCAAAGAAAAGGAAGACACATGTTGAACTTGGTACGAAACTCAAACAAACAAGCTGTGTGATAACCTGTTCAAGCCATACCATCCCCCCGTCCCTCTGAAGTTACCACGTAAAACACTGATAACTCTTACACCTACACCAATACCTTATGATAACAAAGAGAAAGAGAGGGAGAGAGAAAAAAATAAAGACAAGAGGGAGATGAGGCGACAGATGGAGAGATAGGTGGAGGAGAGACAGACAGAAAAAAGAAATCTTCATTTTGATGTTCCATCAAAAAAGGGCGAGTGAAAGGCTGCAAAGAGACGAAAAGATTGAAGAGGATGAGATCTGCTGATAAAATGGTTAGAAGTCAGGCTTTGTGAAATGCAGACAGTGGCAGACGTCATTTTAATCTCCGACTTCCTTTTCACATTGACTCACCAACATTTGTCCATTTATCACAGTTCAGATTCAATATTTCTTTCTCAAAGTTTCGCTGATTAATACCACTGTGCATATGATTTTCCTCAATCTCAATGATTTTACAACACCAGGATATCAATTTAGTACCATTCATAATGTTGCCAGAGGTAATCGAAGTGAATTGAATTTGGTACGTTGAAAAGATATAAATAAAAACAAAAAAAACCAAAAACCATTTTTTGCCACTACTGATGCAGAACTTGTGTGTGGAGCTTCTGGTATTTAGCGACTGAGGGATTTCAAAGACTCTCAATGATATTCCAGTAACACACTGTTGTTTATAAAAGGTCAGATCCATGGTGGTATTGCACACATCAATGTGTTAAAGTAATTTGATGCTGTCGCTCAGTTAATAGGCATTGTATAATCGAGCTCATCAAATGCAATCACTTCTCCCATTTACATGCAGGAACTGTCACTTTACGATGTTACAAAGTCTGGGGGTCAGACTAACCATTTAAAACACTTGATCAAGATAAAAACTTAATCTTTTCATCAAGAAGTCAAAATACCCTGCACATTACACAGGCATCAGTGTTTACTCTGCTTCTGTTTAACATATCATCCCCTGAGATAGGCTCAAAGACTGATCAAAAGAATAAACTCTGTTTCCCACAATTCTAGACAGCTGTGCATTGAAGGATTCAAACCCATAACCAGTGAAACAAAGTTGTATTCAGAAGGCTTATCAATTGCACAATCAACCGCCCAGAGATGTTAAAACAAGCCAGGTTTTAATTCCATGATTATCTTGAGCTGTACATAAAAATGAAAGGGGAAAACTGCAAGGTTCCAGCACCTGTGTACACCAGCCTGCGAAAAAATAAATTGCTTGCACATTCCACGTATAAAAACAATGCCCTGCTCTCAGAAGACTGAATTTGCCATTATAGTAGCAACATAGTATTTTTCCCTGTGTTATTTTGGCTGCAGTAACCATGATACAGTTGGTTGCAATTAGATTGCTGACAGTCTGTTTTATTTGCACAGCTCCTTACTGTAACCATTTTGTGGAGCAGAATGCAAACAACTCCCTTGCCATGTTTTATCGGCTCTAATATCAAAGTTATATCATTGACACTGCAGAATATATAGATATTAATACATATTAAATATGGTTATTTTCCCTCCAGTGACAAGCATCTGATGAAGTTAACAGCTTGTCAATATGTCAATATAAAACTCAATAAAGTTTGCAAAGCATACCTGTGGGTTGTTTTTTTCGTTATTGAATGTAAATAACAACTTTATGCTTTATTCAAGAGGTTTAGTAAATCAATATAAAATCTTGATAAAAATCAAGGATTTCAGAAGGGTTAAAACTGCCTCATGCATTGTTAGGAAATGCATCCCATGTTCATGAAAAAAAACCCCCATCCCATTTCATAAATTGAACTTCATAACATCATTAAAACTTTCATAGCCATCATCATAATTAGTACACTTCAGACTAAGTTTAATAATTTACTCAATAAGACAACTTGCTTTAAAATCTTCAAAAAAAATACATGTGTCTCGTGTAAATTAACAACTGTTCCATGGTTTTATGATTCAGATTGCATTAGCCTGTTTAGGTGTTATCGATAATAAAACAAAAGGACAAGTCATAGGTTTTAAAACTTGAAATGTCTTCTCTAAAGATACTTATGATCTAAAGCATTAGATAAAATGTACAAAGCAAAGTGAAAATAACTTATACATTTACATATAAATCCAATTCCACTTTCCAAATCATATGTTCACTGATGTGTTTCCAAGCTACTATGGCAATTTCCATTTACAAGATGAAAGTTGAAAATATCAAATTTAATGAGAGCAAACCAAAATAAAGTTAAATTTCTCATCCATAAAATACACTCTAATGCATAAAATTGGACGAGAAACAATAAACAGCAATATTTCACAGAAAGCAATGAACAGAAATAGATCCAGGAAAAAGGCCAAAAAAAATATGAAAAACTACCATTCACATTTAGGCAGATTTACATGCATGTTCAAAAACAAGTTCAACAGTTGATATTTATGATGCAGATGAGGTCTTTGAAAAATGAGGACAAGACAGAAACCTAATCCAATAATGCACATCTCTAATAGAGGCAGGGAGATTAATCTTTGGGACTAGACACAATTACCCTAATGCAATGTTACAATGTGCCAGGAAAAAACCATATACTGCTATGTTCACACATATTAACTAATCTTTCAATCTAACTTGAGAAGCTGGCTGTCATTTCTTGCAGGTAATGTAAAGGAATTGAACAGACAGTCAGAGTCCTTCGTTGATGAATGATCATTGCTAGCCGAGACATCATCGACCAACGATATTTAGCTTCAGTCTGGATTCTGGATGTTCTTCTCAGACGTGACCTTCAAACTGTAACCGAGTTGTCGGCCTGTCCCTGCTTGTACAGAGGGCAACCCACACATTGCTGTCGGAGGATATATTTTTCTACATACCCATACCTCAAACAGACAATTTTCAATACTTGGTTACTTGGTTTGAGTCCAGACTTACGGGTTTATTGCAAGATCTTCCAATATCTGTTGACTTTTTGCTTAAATTCTATGGAAACTTCAAACCCTCTCTCATCCATGTGACAAAAGATTGACAGATTTATCCTGCAAATGTATAATTTTCCTTCTCTTTCTTTAGATACACTTGATTACATACCCCAGGTACATCTCTTATTTCAGTCATAAACTTAAATCAACAGCTTAAACTAGACTGTGTTCATCTTGAACTTTAACACACTTCAAACATTGCTGCATTGCAATAACCAACTTCATGTAATGCATCATGAAGTTAAATATGCCTCATGCACCAGTATTTGTTTACTTCCATAGTACATGCACTTGTCTGTATATATATATATAAACTTAATACTGGCCTTATACAAGTCGCCTCTTTTGAATACATGTACAACAATTTCCAGGGCTTTTAATATGATCTCAAGCACAGATTTGGCAATAAAAATTAAGCAAAATGGATGAATTTCGCCAATTTTTCGGAACCTTTTGAAGAGGATCAAAGGTCAATGGGTATGACAATAAAATCCATTTGAACAACATAAAAGCCTCATATTTTTCTGGAGGGCTCTAGCTACACAAGGGCCAATAAATTCAGTATATAAATGTGGAAATGATAAAAACATATCAATTGGATCAGAAGTACTGTACTTTATTATACATAATTGATGGTATTTCACCAGTCAAACAGTATTGGCTGTGCAATTCATGTTCAAGGCTTTTTAATTTGATCTGAAAAACTGTGGTCAAGTGCATCATTAACATTTAAAAACTGGCACAACATAGATCCTATATCATTTATCTCTATTGGAAATATCCATAAACTTGTATTATGAGTGCAACATATTGAACCATAAAACTAAAATAAACTGAAACAACTGAATAGAAAACTTGGCAGAAAAGTTCATGTCATGGCGACAGACTTGATTAAAAGACGTGTTTATATACTTCCGAGTCCCCAACACTTATTGCAATGTAATTTTCCCTCCAGACAATTTCAGGGTTTGAATGTGCAATATTCTCTGTGTGTGGTGGAAGGGTTCCGTGCGATATAGAAAACTAACGAATCGTATTACCGGTAAATACATTTGAGTAACAATGGGATATAAACCATTAAATATCCTCATCAATACACTTTCGAGGACTGACAGTTATGAGATGCGAAGAGTAATACGCGAACATAAACTCTTGTGTGTGGTATTTTTTGGACACTAAAACACCAGTCTTCACCCCTTCCCTCACACTTTACTCTAGTACCACTACGAGACATGGGTAATATATAAGGTCAATGTTGCTCTTTGCAGCATGACCAAAGGTAAATTGCAACCATGATGAAGACTGATGGGTCTGAAGAAAAAAAATGCAACGATGTATTGTCCTCCGCTACTTCAATGAAAATGTTCTACCATTCCTGTCGACAACACAGGCGAAATTGATGCCACACAGGATTACCGAAGGCCAGTCATGCTATTTCTACCATAAATGAATGTTTAAGTGTCAGGCAAGATGCAGATGAAGTCGGTGGGCAGACCACACTTAACATGCAAATTCAGGCAGATATAAGCCTTCTTTTACTAGGTGATAATACCCTATCAATCATAAGATACGGAATTATGAACTGAGATGGACCATATTTTAGACGTCCCTTGAAACCTGTAATGCTGTTACATAGGCATGAGATTGATTCTCAGTTGTCAGTCTGGTAGGTCTCAAGTCATAAACAGGCTATGCTAACAATATGACCATCATTTGACTCCCTGTAACATTTCCATCCCATTGCTAATTGTCCTAATGACCTGTCGAATGCTTCAAAAGGAAATGTTCTTAGGGTTACAGCGAGGTAAAATGAGCCGATGCAATAGCCAAAGGGGATGTTCCTGGGTATTAGGCCGGCAAATGGTTATTTCCCAAACTCCATTACATCTAAATAATCTAATAGATCTGACCTTGAGATATATAAATGTTTGATATAAGGTGTGTCCTTTTGAATTTTTATATAAAGAGAACAACCTTATGAGATTAGTTTTTTTAACACTTTAAGCTTTATAAAGTTCAAAGACTGCAGAATGTACTTGTACTTATGAGTTGAAAATCTCCATATATTGTTAAAAATTTTAACATTCTGAGATTATTTTCAGGATAAATGAAGATTGGCAGTGGTAAAATTGTCCATAAAACTTAAAATTGTCCACAAAAACTTTAAATTAGCATTGCTTATTAGCAAAACTGTGTTACACATGCCTCAGATACCTTAATAATTCAACTATAAAAAACATATTTAGTAACAGTACATAGGTTATTCACATAGTCATCAAAACAAAGAAATTTTTATTTCTGCATTCATTAAGTTCTCTTACATTCAAATTAAAAACACAACTTGACAACGAAACATATAAAAGGGCAATATAAACCTTCAAGAATTAACATTTTTCCTAGTAGAATTAATTTCTTTGTGTGTTACTATTTTTAAACACTAATTGATGTCAAAAAATCATGAAACTGTGATGATTTACACATACTCATGAATCGCTTGGAACAAAAATCCCCCCCCCCCCCAAAAAAAAATGGAGAAAAAATAAATCATCAGGTTGATGAAGAATGGCAGAGATTAACTTTTTACAAAACTTGTAGAATCTATTTTTTGAATTGTCCTTGTCCTTGTGGTATTCAAGCTTGGGACCTGCAGATTGGTAGATTGAAGCTACACCCATTGCGCCAGAAATGGACACCAAATTTTGGCAATATAAACTGTTTCACAATGCGTTCAAATCACCATGTTGTGACGTACTGTCATAAAAAGGAGAAGTCAGGGGGGTGTTGAGGATCCTTAATGTTGATGATACAGGGAAACAGTGCAGAGACATGATATTCACAATGAGATGAAAGCTAAGAGAAAACTGTCAAAACTTGTTGGTTTGCATGTCCTTACTTGGAACAGGAGTGACAATAACTGAAAATTACTTAGTCTTGGAACTTTTTAAACAACCATTATGAACATAAATGTAAAAGAAATCCCCAACATAAAAAACTCAGTGAAAGAGAATATCTAAAAAATGCTGTTCTCTTTTATAAAGCCACTTTATTGCAGCCTAATAACTATGTCAATGTAGAAATAGTCATTTTTTGTGAGTCAGATTCCTCATTGGCTTTAATCTTCCATAATATGCTAAATATCTTTATCAATCACTTCATTTTCACCATTTTTCCCCAAATTGCCTAATGGATAATTGAATTATCTATCTTACTTTCCTCAAATTAAGACGGGGCTATTGTATCAACGCCATGTAAATTCCTTTGATTGCTTTGGTTCTTGTAGTAAAACATACCCTAGAAAAAACCCATCTTGGATTGCAATGAAGTTGATAAACAATTCTTAAGAGATGTTGAAGAAAAAAAGGCCTCCAATGTATACTTAATAAAAGATCAGACATCAAGGCAATAATAGTTCTTATGAAAGGGCTGAATGAAAAAAAATGATACATGCAAAACATGATGCTGATTGAGAAATCAATAGACTTCATGAAACCATTAATTATCTAATCTGTTATCATATGACAGGAAACCTGATTGGAACAAAAGGCATCAAAAGTCAACTGTCGGAAAAATATAGAATAAAGCTTTTAAAGTTTTTTTTTTTTTAAAGTTTCATTTTTTGGAAAACTACAAAGTCTATTGACCAAGGGTTTCATACACATAGTGAACAACCGTTGGTGATAATGAACGCTATCACCCTGCACACAAACTATATTCACCAATATAATTATGATATAATAAAATCAATATCCATAAGTATACACAAAATACCAGTTAATCTCTTAAACATAAAATGATGACTGATATAAACAGTAAACTTTTTCTAAAAAAAACAACCATCAATTTTATGACATATAAAAAAGCATAACATGCCTTGCTGTGTCATCAATTTTGCCACCCAAACTGAGACTCTTTGTTAAAGTTTCGTGATCGAGTTACCGTTATCTCACAATGATTTTTTGCTCATTTACTACCAATAGGTTATGGAATCTGGCAAGTTGTCCCCAGTTTTATCCAACTGCCCAATGAGAAATCAATATTCTGTGTGAAATAATAGTATCTTGTCTCCTTTTCCTCCTCCCACTCCTGTGGTAAAGTTTACCATTTATTAATACCCTAGCTACAAGCAATCATAGCCTCACTCCTTGTCAGAACAAACATCAACAATTGTTGCTTCTCCACCCCCCCCCCTTTTTTTTTTTAAAATAAAGGATACAATTTTGTGTGAATAAATGAAAGACTTACAAAAAGCCAAAAATCTGGATAATTTGTATAGATAGTTGGAAGGCTAATCTGTTAATAGGGTTTGGTCCTGATTACAGTAGAAGTAAATTGTTTCACTGTGCCTTTTATAGACAGGCGTACAGAGAAGGTCTTTGATGTTTAAACCCTGATACTTTGGAATAAATTTTCTATTGATTTCTGCAGCAACTGATTCAGATTGATGTTGTATCAACAGATTTATCTCAAATACATATGCTTCTGATTGGTACAATTACATGATCGTCACTACTGATAACTGTCTTTTATGGAGCAAAGCAATCCTATAATGTTCATGCATGGAACCCCTTTCATTTCCATTAAACTGATTGTTTTGCATACGCTTCTACTAAATTCTGCATTTATTTTTAATTTTTTTTTGGTTTACTCCTATTAAATGTATCCTTCAAGAGAAATATTAAGTCCAGTACCAAAAATTTAGCCAATGACCTTTGATAATAAGATTGCTAGTAGGTCTTCGTAGATTTAACCCTATTTGAAACTGTTCATGGAATACATATTCACAGCCATTTTTGTTTGGGACGGTCTGACTACACTTGAGGACAAGTATTAAATCCATTTGCACCTTCTCTTAACATGGTGAGAAACAAAATCTATCAAACCAAGAGTTGGATTGCTTTCTTTGCAGCAACGCAGGTGCTAAAAGCAGACGTTTAAAATTTACATCTTTATAAAAAAATGCTTCATGATGGAAAATCAGCTCTCTCAAGAGAACGTCACTCCTGCCTGAGCATGCTCAGATCACAGAACACCATCTTCTGACACAGTGACAGGAAAACGTAAATTTCCCTGGATGATAATTTTTCGTATTGATTTCAGCTACCGAGACAATTGCCGGATTCACTAATCTAGTCAACTCAGGAACTTTGCAGTTGACTGTACAGAACCATTTTTTTTATTTTTTTGTTCCTATCCAAATATCAGCATATTGTTTTCCAGTACATAGCCTCTTCCATTATATTATCTGCTCAATAGCATATAACATAAATAATTTCATAATGGCTGGGGTATCTTATTGCATTTCCTTAATCAATCAAAATGACTGGGAATTGCTTGACAATCAATATTAAATATCAAATATCATTCCCATGATAAAGATGGGCTTTTGTTTCTCAGCCGGTATCTCCTTTCTTACTTTGTAATGAATAAGTTTAATTACTCGGAGATCTATTACTTTTCCTCGGGAAACACCGGGAAGGATGCCTCTCCTGTCTCTAAATCTTGGACCAGCTCTCCAATAGCCCGCATTATCTTCCAATTAAATTGTCAGTGTCACTTTTCCCTCAGCATTGACTATTGTGACAATGAATTACTCTGGGCTATTGAAAGAAACAGTATTAAGGCCCTGTTTCAGTTATGCCTTACTGGTGTTTGCAATCATCAAATTTGTTTCAAAATTAAAGACCTTTAAAATACAATGTTCATGTAATTAACTTGCAGTATGTCAATACATATTTAGATCTTTTTGGCAATAAAGCGTACCATGTACTTTTATCAAGTATGTAATGGCTTGTTCTGCTGTACGTTGCACAGATGAAGGCAGAATGAATATGTTACAGTTTAAACACTAACAGAATGTGTTCACAAATGACACATTTTACAAATTTTATAAAACATATATCAAGACTGCATTTTATTTCAAATTCTACTACAGTTATTGCTGAGATCAAAGAATTGCCGCAGACATCATTTTCCAATATACCAAGAAGGTCATCAGTAAATTATCAGAGAAGAAATACTTAAAAGCCATGCACAGATCATGAAAGTATAACTTCAGAACGCAAGTTTTAAAAACAAGTCATTTTTTGTTTTATAAGTTCTAGTCAAAATGATATGCATTGTCTCAAATGTTTATTTTGAAGAGCTCTATGTGGCTGTTCCAAGGACCTCCCTCACACATTTGAACTTGGTGTTTTTACATAAAATTAATAACTTTATAATGTAAAAGTTCAAAGATATTTTGAATAAATGAAGTGTATAAAATATCTGACGAAAAAATATGTCATCTGCATGTCATTCCAATCGGTATCCGGTGATCGATACATATGTAAACTACCGTTGGGGTTACATGGAACAGCCATCACAATGACCTAAATCATCTCTCTATAGTAGAAACGATCATTGGATATTCTTAGCTGTTAGTAGAATAGAAATAAAGTTTTTGTTTTCGTGAATGTTGCAGAATAGCCTCCTCCATCTCAAAATGTTGTTTGAAATGTTGTTTGAAATATATAAGCTTCGGCTAACAACTCAGGTTTTATTTTTCAAATCAACATTTCTCGATTTCGGAGATTATTCTTCAACATTCATGAAAAACTTGTACTGGTCCTTAAATAACACTGTTAATCACACATATTGCCCATATAAACAATAAAACCAGTATTGTGTTATTCAATGTAAAACACATACTACAGTGCATCATTGTGAAAAACTTCCTTATTACTAACGGAAATACTAAAGGAAATAAATGTGCAGTCTCAACTTTGAGCCTACCAACAACTCGACAATTCCAAAAATAACCTTGCAAGAAGGACAAAACATGACCCCAAAAGATGTGTGCATGCTACGAAATGACTTTTCATGTAAATTTCATGTTAATTCACTGTTTTAATTTGACAATGAAAAATATTTCACTTGCGATGAAGTATCTAGGTCATAATCCTGAATATACAACAGTACATATAAAAGCCCTGTGTTTATTCATCTTACCATCAAAATATATCAACCAAAATATATTAAGACTGGCTTTTCAAACTTCTTTCACACAATGGTATCATTAGAGGACAACTTAGTGGCTGGACAGGGAAGTGAACTTAAGACCCATGTATATCAGGAGTTCTACTACAGAACAATGATGAAGATAAACCATGGCATAAAAACACTGACGAAAAAACAAATAAACAAGATTGAGCAATTCCTGCTAAACACTAACCAACAAACTTGCTCATCCTAATTCTTATGAGTAATCAAATCATAACGGGTTAAAATCCCCGCATGTTGGATCATTTCTCCCATCTGTAAATTTTTCAACTTCCTGCATGTTACTTTTAATCCAAATGCAGATTTAACTGCTTCTAGCTATGCCATTTAACCCCACCAATATACCTGGGCAGCATATATCCTGAGGCAAAAGAAGTCTAGAGCTTATCTAGCTACGTTCAGCAAAGACAATAAATTATTACATTAATTCATTTGTGGTTTATTTTTATAATATATTTTTTTTTTACCATATTTTTTTTTATTTTATAGTTTTACATTTTTCATCATATTTTTTTTAACAAAGCCCAAATAAATACGTCTGTATGAGTATCTAATTTGTAAAAATGTGGTAAAGTGGACTAGGCGTCTTTTACATATCCTATACAGTCACAGCTATCATACAGCTTTCTGGGAATCATTAATTTTTGGTTTTGCTAAGATTTTTGAAAAGACAATGACACCGAAAAGAAGGAAAATGACCTTCAAAATAGACATCATTATAAGACATCTCCTACTACCAGTAATCTAGAAAAGAGTGAGGATAACATTGAGTTTAAATAAAGTAGGAAGTAGGGACCCACCAAAGCACTGTACAGAGCCTGTATTGTCTTAAAGGTGTCTTATTCTGCAAGTCTACAACCAATAGCAATTGAACAAATTTCACACTGTTCAGTCTTAAAAGCAACCAATCCCTTGGGAAGAGAAAAAGGAAGGAATCCACTCTTACAGAGAACTTCAACTTTTTTCCCCCAACAATTCTACCGTAATTGCTTTTAAACATGTGTATTGTTAGAAGTTGCAGTCAAAATTTCATTTGGAGAAAAATCACACCATAAGAAAAAAAAACCCCGTCTGACCATTATGTTTCTCTTTTTCCATCAGTAACGTAATTATTTACATATATTTTAAAACTCAATATACTCCAAAGAATTGAGTGCCTAATAACTTCATTACAGAGAGGAAAGAAATCAGCATCACCAGTTCTAACCAATTACCCAAGGGTCAAACAAAACCTTAATAACAAGTGACAAAAGTGAGATTGCTTCTGAAGTGAATAGAAATGAAACGTCGAGTCAAATGGAGACTTCTTTCCACACTTATGCTCAAAACTCCATGAGAGAGAGAGAGAGAGAGAGAGAGAGAGAGAGAGATTCCAATTTCAAGCCTTTTCTAAAATATGAAGACAGTTTATTACAAAGATTAACCCTTGCCCTTATTTGTTCAAGGTAAGCAAAAAAGGACTAACTGGCGAATAGCTTAATGCCCTGCATCCGTCAATGCAAAGTAATATTTCTTTCCCCTTTTCCCCCCTGAAAAGTACATCTGTTTTGCAGACTGTGTACTGATAGGTATCTTGTCATAGATGAGTGCAGACACATATGCCAGAGAGATGATATCCCTTTGAGAAGAAGAAAAAAAATGCTTGGCCAAGATATCCATGGTGGCATGCAGGTAACAGGAATCTAGAAATTCTATCTGCATGCTATGTAAATCACAGGAATCGAGATATTCTATTTGCTATGCAAATCTGCAGCCAAGGACAAGAACATGTTTTTTGGGATTTTTTTTCTCTAAAAAAAAAAATCAGTTGAATATCTGTCTAAAAATTTAAGAACTTCTCTTCTCAGAAAACCTTGACCTTAAAATCAAGTGACAAGGTCAGGTGAATATTTCTTTATACGGGTTTTTTCTCGTCCATACAAATTCTGTCAGAAAATAATAAGTAGAGCCTATGAAAATAAGTTTTTCCTCAGCTCTTCAAATGTGATTTGTTGAACTGTCAATTCAGAATTTTGAACAGAAGCAGCTCTTGAAACCTCAAAGGAGATGTGAAGTTACTGGCCACCTGCATCATATCAGAACCATGACAGAGTTTGCATTCACAACATAAAGTTTAGATGTAGATACGAAATAAAAAAAAATTCTGAGAAATTCAACAGAATGTTTCCGTTCCAAGAATTCTTCAGTTCTGGAGCCACTAGGAGACATAGAAATATGTACTTACATCAGAGTCAGGACCCTTGTCTGCCCCAGGACAGGAAAAGGAGACAAATTCATGACACCTTTTGTGTACCACGAAACTGCAAACTGCAAGAAAAAAGAGGCAAGTTGATGTTACCGTCAATCCTGATATACATATGCATTTAATAAAAAAAAATTCATTTATCTTCATTTTCTCATCCTTGTTAGACATAAAGACTTTATTTGAAATTTATTTCTGACCATGTTCCATAAATAGTAGATACATGTTACAACTGCCCGTTTTACGACATTGTTTTTCTTCCTATAACAGTCATGATCTTTTACTTGTCCTTGACATTGCACAGGCACTCGCTCACCTATGGGCAAATATTGATGGTTTCACCTTTTCCTATCAAACATCAGAATATCAACAAATTTCTACATCTCTCTCAATACCTGAAGTCCATTGCAGAAATGGTTTATGACAAATTATGCCGGCATCTAAAGCACCAAAAATCACCAATTTCAAACTTCATAATCATTTCTTCAAAACAGCTCTTCCTTTTCTCTCTTTCTCTCTCATATTATAGGTAATATTTCTCCTCAATCAGAAATATAATTAATTGTAAATCAATGGAGGTCTCAAAAACAACAACCACTAGTTCTCTCATCATATTTGCAGAAACACACCTCAGAAGGCAATCCAGTTCACCAATTAATTGTCTCCAATCATTCAACAAATATTACCCAAAATTGTGAGCATTCTATGCTTTTTTTCTTTCAGACATGTGAGAAAATAAGAAAAGTAAAAGAAAAAAGAACACTACAAGAAATTTTGAAATCAATACTGACAAGTCAAATCTGCTTGCAATTGCTGTCTTGGTCTATAATGATGGCAGTTTCAGATTGAATGTCAAAAGCAAAGCTTAATTTTGTGCTGTCCACTTTACTAGTTAGCTCGCTTTGTTTTTCCATTTTTCTGTCACAGACAAATGTTTAGCGGATTCTAAAGTGACTTTCCTCCTGGCATAAGGACCACTCCTTTGAGAGCAACTATTTGAATTTTGTTATGGTATTTGCAACAAGAAAACACACCAGTTTGAACTGTCTCTCTTTACCAGAATGCGTACTTTCAAATACAGTTGAACTTCGATATCTCGAACACCGATATCTCAAATACAATGGATATGTCGAAGTGATTTGTTAGTACCAACCACTTATTTTTTAAGTATTTTATCCTCAATATCTCGAATACTCTGATTTCTCGAAGTTTTTAAATAGTCCCACCTAGTTTCGATATAACGAAGTTTGACTGTATATTTCTTCAATCTATTTGTTCAAACCATAACAATAACATATTCTATGCTAAACCAACCATTTGAAAGACTCAGCCAATATCTTGTATAGCAATCAATAGTGCACAGTCTTTTTTAAAATCATTTTTCCTTGAAACTTTATAACAGACAATATCAAAGTGCCCTCTTTTATCAATCAAGTAAAACATTATTTTTTCTTACATAAAAAATACCAATTCCTAAGGCATACTACATAATATGCTTGAAACTAAATGTATTAGAATTTCAAAGATCCATGACAATTAACAAAGTCCTCTAGGAGAGATCTCCAGCTCACATTGAAAAAATAACCCCCTCATTTACCAATATAATCTGAGATAATTTGATTACCTTCTGATACAAAGAGCAGCTGTGTCAGTTGTGTCTGTATTAAAAATGATACTGGTTATTTCTCTTAGATGATGGAAAGATTACCAAAAAACAAGCTCTATGTCATCACAGAACAAGCTATTAGCAAACAACTAAAAGTCCTCATCTTTAACTATAGTAATACTCATCAGCTTTGGAAACAAGAAGGGGCAAGAGCATTGACACCTCTCTCTCTCTCTCTCTCTCTCTCTCTCTCTGTCTCTCCCCCCTCTCTCTCTCTCTCTCTCTCTCTCTCTCTCTCTCTCTCTCTCTCTCTCTCTCTCTCTCATACCTGAATTATTTTTATGTAGATTAAACCTGAATAATTGAAAATCATTCTTCTTTTATATCATTTAATCTCATAATATGCAAATCAAATTTTGTATTATTTACAGGGTTTTTGCACGATTTTAAGCTGGCTATGAAATTCTTATTCACCTTTTCTTGATAAGAAGAATATAATTAGAATATTTATTACTTCCACTAATTTCCTGTAACATTAATTTCATTTCGTCCATGAACCATAACGGCTGATAAAATAGTGTAGGAAAAGTGAGATTGAAATGCGGTCTCAAAACACCAGTAAAAATAGGTAATTTCTATAGATTTAAAAGAATGATTGACAACAATTTCTGAGGACATATTTTATGTAGAGCTAATATGAAACCTGCTCTACTCTGAATTGTAGGTTTCAATCCTTTAGACATTTAAAATTATTAATGTTTTTTCAGAAGGGGATCTTTTTTCTGTTCCATAAACATTTTATTTTTCTGAAAAACAATTGACAAACATCTCTTAAACATATGCAGTTGTTGACAACATCTTTTTTTTCTTAATGTAACCATCTCATTTAAGTCACATTGAATCAAATATGTGCAGGGTATAGGTATTATCAAATTTTACTGCAACACTTAAAGATGGAATATAGAAATAAAGCATGAAGCTATGTATTACATATTAATTATCATTTTGTGTGTGTGTGTGTGTGGAGGGGGGGGGGGGGGGTATTTTAATGCACACTACAGGTATATCAAACATGGGCTCATTCTCCCACACGTGTCAAAAAGAACACCCTCACAGGAGACAGCATAATTTTCAGAAAACACTGGAATTGCCTGATATACAAGATATGATATTTGCCACATTCAAACAGCACAGTCAAATTTACTACACTTTTATCTATCTTGCTTCCCTTTTCAAATTGTGAGGTTTTATAAACATGGATGTTGACACTTAGCGACTACACACAGAGATCTGTGTTCTGGATTTCCTATTTTTCCTTCCTGGATTTTAGCGTATCAGTAGCAACTTCATCAAAGCTTACTCTGAAGCCTTTCACAGTTAAAATAATACAGCCCTTGCTTAAAAAAAAATAATTCGCAACCTCCACCCTCCCACCAGGTGACCCTCTATCTTGTTTCTATGATCTCTCTCTCTCTCTCTCTCTCTCTCTCTCTTTCTCTCTCTCATATGAATGAACTGGAATCCTAAGAAGTACTGTCATTATGAAACAATAACTCTTTGTTCTCTTGTTCATCAGTACATCAGCAAAGTAATGCACCAAGTCAATACCAGTTTTAATAGAATATTGTAAATATCAGTATCAGAATGCCTCCCATCTGACACAGAATTTCACTTGCCATCCCTCCCCATAAAGATCAAGATAGCACTGGGAATATATGGGGTATACATATCACTGTTTACCAACATTTAGCCTCGTAAACTGTTTAAATTGAGGTGATAGCGCTGAGAGAAGAATTCCAGACATCCAGACTATAGAAAGAGTATTATTGCAATGTCATCTTTCCCCAAAACACAAAACCAGCAAATACATCATACATACTTAGGAGCTGACACGAGACAATTGTTACGAGTTACAACATTTTGTCCTGCAGCTAATCAGCTATTACACTGATTACTACTGTTTAACGAGTTTGGCGTGTCACTGGTGCTTTATTAATTATTAATTGACCTGTGAATGCGTATCGGAATATAGCTGCACCATGATTGCTACTTTTCACCTATATACCTATGTAATAGCAGCTTTTTATTACTTTCAGTACAACAAAACACTATGTGCTCATGACATCAGACCCTTCCCCTGTGTTTTTCCATTGGCAAGAAGTTTAATGAATGACGCACCTGATATAAAAAAAAAACACCAAGGGAGAATTCACCACAATATGTCTTATTTATTATTGTCCCAAACACATTCAGACAATGAAATATACAGGAAACAAATAAAGCCTGCGTGATCTAGGACCCAGAATTTCTTCTACTTATCGCAAGATGCCCATTTAATGCATTCCTATCTTTTTTAACATACTTCCACATTCATGATAAAATATTCAGTGCTGCAACAACAGCATATTTTCCTTTTTGATAAGTTGAAAGATAATATTATTAAAAAATTTGAACAAGATAACATTTTTAATCAAAGGCATTCAATAATTGTATCAAATGGTATAATTATTTAATCTGTGCCAAGAGTGAGTGGGTCATTGAGAAAAAAATTGTACTCAAATGCAAAGGTTACATTCCTCAATGTAACAATAATCAGGCTATGTCAAAATTTGAAAGCCATGTTCCATCAATTATTACATAAAAAGAGAGAGAGAGACATTCTTTTCTATCTCAACCACTTCTCACAGAGAAAATTTAAATTTTATAGAAATGACAGGGATTAAACTATATCTCCTTACACAGTTCCCTAATTAAATAAAACTATTTCAATTCAGTTGGTGACAAATCACAAGGAGAACCATTTCAATATCTTTTTTTTATTTTCTAAGATACTATTATCTGATTTAGAATCTTGACACATAAACGTGGGCTTTAAAATGACAAAATTACAATACTAGTTGGACATGGTTTTTAAACAGATGAGTCTAAGAAGAATGAGAAGACATTTAAAAGCAACAAAAATAGAATTGAATTCCACGAACTATGTGGGTGTGTGTGCGAGAATGCTCATTCACTACTGCATCAATTTATATTATCATGGTGACATCTGTCTACAATTTTATTTTCTCATTTGGGGGAATTAAGTGTCTTTTCATATGTTATACAATCATGATAGTATTTTCTTAAAATCTGACACAATGAAAAAAAATTACAGTCATTGCCAACCCTCCCTTTGCTGTGTTTGACAGCACAGAAGAGTTACTCCCCTTGAAAACACAGTGCTCTCTTTTATATTCCAATGTAAACACTGGTGGTTTGTACTGCCGAGAGAAATATGTGCAGCTTATTAAGACTGCAAAACTATGTGTTCTAATTTGAAGCAAAATAATTTGAATCTTTATCTTTGATCTTTTAGAACCAGGGGGTACGAAACAATATTAAGATGCAAATCCCAACTCGCGTGAAAACTCGAATGTTTTGTATGAAATGCAAAATCTCTTACCTTGACACTGAAATCCTTGCTTTCCAAATCCCCTAGAAGAGAAAAAAAACACAACTATACGACTGCTTTATAAAATCATAAATGAAATTTGTCATGAAACTCAACCTTAGGTAAAGCTGTCAACGCGAACTTGCACTCCCGCAAAAAAGTGATGCCAAATATTCACATACCAAATAAAATCCTTGCAGTGGCTACAGAATGTCGGCTGCTTAAAAAACCTGGGAACAAATTTGTGGTTTTTCACTTCAAAAACATTTTTTTGTCTTAAAGCTCCCCGCCTGTGCACACCTTTCGATACTGCCTCTTCCCCGTTATCAGCCATTTTGACTGAAAGCTCTAGTGTGTCAGATTGCTTGAGATCGCTTGATGCGGGGCCGCGCACGACATCGAACAAATGTTATTTTTTTTATGCATGAGTGCGTTTCCAAAAATGGAAAAGCTACACACGCGGTCAGCACTTGACATTTGGTATATGCGCGGATCCAAACACTATTGTATATTTATTCGCTTTTTGTGGATTTAATTAAAGTCCCTTTCGCTTTATTAATCTTCTTCATGGATTTAACATTACATATTTTAGAAAAATGGGGGGAGGAGGGTATGAATGAATATTTATAAAAACTAAATTACCACTGATAGTTTAAAAAATTAAAAACAAGAAAGAATGAATTCATTGTAAAAGACAATTTATGTCACTTTCATATTTAATAAAAAAAAAAAAATGAAGTGCTTAGGACCCCCTCCCCTCCCCCCCCCCCCCAAAAAAAACCCCAAAAAACATTGTCCTTTTTAATTTTAAAAGTAAAAATGCAGGTTGTAACAATTTTAAGTACTTGTTCCAGTATGGTACATACATGTAAAATTTCAAGTAAATTGTTGCTTGTTCTTGAACGAGAATGACAACTTAATTGTGCCTGTCTACTACCCATGCATGCAATAGATCAACTAAATTAAAATGTGATTATTTCTATTTAGTAAATAAGTAAAGGATACAATAAGATTCAAGTAAACCAACTTAAATTTGTGTGAAATAAAAAAATGTCTACTAGAAAATTTCTATTCTAAAATTGTTTATGACAAACATTCCACGTCTAATAAAATTGTTCTGATATTGGACCACCTACTAGGATAATAATTAAGTTTCTGTTTGCTATTACCTTGACTTTTGATCTACCGGAAAAACTTGGTTTAATGTCACTGCACACCCCTTAGACACACTCTTTTGGGTGAAGTCTAAACCAGATTGGCCAAAAATAAAAATTATGGTTTGGATATTGGTTTCCATAGATTTGATATGACCTTCGCCTTTGACCTAGAAACTTTGTTCAAGGTCACTGCACACTTTTTACCCAAAGACACTCTGAAGGTGAGGTAGAGGTTCAGAAATATTAACATAACTGTGTTTTCATATTTACATTAAATAAATGCAACTGTCAAACATTACACGCATGTAGTAATCATTGTGTCGTCATCAAAAATTCACGTAGAAATAAACTTTTTGCTATTCTGAAGTTTCATAAAGGGAAATACACTTGCAAATGTAAATATTTATCATTATACTATAAGGTAAACTTTAATTAGAGAAACAAGGCCTGTGTACCAAATGCAATATGGCTCTTAGTCAAAATATCATTTCCCCCTTTATCTAAAATTTTTTTGTTTTACTTTTGCTTTATTGATCTTGCTGTCAAAATCAATACATGTGAAACGACTATGAGGTTACTCTGACCAAGGAGTGGAGGAAGAGACAAAGTTCATATAGGAGAGTGAATGATATATGTAAGGACCTTGTGTTAATAACATATTATCAATACCAAGCATGCTTTTGTAATATATTCAAGTGGACAAGAGGGGTCACTAAAATTGATCCACTTTACTCAAAATGCATCCACTATTACAACCACCAGAACTATTTTCCATAGAGTTACATGTCCACAATTATTCTGAATAATCTTGGTAAAATAACCATCAAAAATATCAAGTAACTTTTAATGGTACTCCAAAACTTTAAAGCATTTACCTAACAAGCAGAACATGTGTATGTATTTTTTTTTAAATCCAGCTTTACTACAAATGTACTACTTCACTTTAACCCTGCATTACTTTTATAGTGAAATACATGAACTTGGACTCACTTGCCCCAAAATGCATCTTCTAGCGACAATTGTAATCTCTCTTTTCAAGAAATTTCAACACAAGAAAAACCAAAAGATCCTTGTTCAGTTGTTAAAAGATTTAATGACATTTTTTATACATTATGGCCCATTAGAATCCAGCTTGAGGCTAGATTAACATTAAATGTTACAACATTTCTGGGTTTTTTAAAAACATCTACAATTAATATATATAATACATGATTTTTACAAAATAATAACTATCTATAATGAGATTTTGTGACAATAAAACAAAAAACAAAAACAAATGGTGATTATTTTTTTTTTGTTCCTAGTAGGATCAGCAATAACTGCAAATGTCTTGCAAAAGTCTGGATGTTCAGTATGGGGGATATGCTACTGAAACCAGTAGATTAGTCTTCAAAAATGTTTTTAAAACATTATTCATTAAAAAATATATGATATCTATTTTTTACCCCAATGAAAGTGAAATCACACACATTACAACCAGTACAAACATGTAAGTGAGCAATTTATAACTTTCCCTACTGAATGGGTTGTCTTCCCTGATGCAAAAACAAAATTTTGACCTAGGATGGTGCATTTTGGGAATAATATCAATGGTTGCATACTAATCTGGTTGGCAATCAGAAAAATAGATATCTATCTGCTTACAATCTATTAAAGTGAACAAATTGTTTAAAAGATCTCTATTCAAATGATGTGATGGAATAAAGGTTACTGGTACATGTACATGTATATGATATATTGTTGTGACTGAAATCTTACATTTTAATATACTTTTTTTTTTCTTAATGAATTTGCCATTTGGATAAAAAACAGAACTTTTTTGTTCAAAATACCTTGTTCATGTCCAAGAATATAAATGAAGACACAAATACATGTATATTGTGAAAAAGGCAATATCAATAGTTGCAGTTAGGGTAAATAGGCATCCCCTGACTGAATGAAAGCAGTTAAATTTCGTAAGTGTGTTTGTGTAAAAAGACCTGGTGGGTTTGGGGCTTGTACATGTATGATGATTAAGATGAAGTGAGGTAAAAATATCTGTAAAACATACAATATGCACTAGAAATAAACGTACACTGCCACAACAAAATCTAAGATCTATTCTTTGATGTATGTACAATATGTATATATATATATGTCTCAATAAATCACAAAGCACTGGCAAATGATGAAGAAAACACAAAGTAACACATGATTGAAAAAGACTGATATGTGTTTGACCAAAAAATAAAAAACATTATTTTTTTTTCAGGATATAAATGAGTGTACAGTTGTCATGAAAAAACAAGTCACCACAACAAAACAAACATGAGTTTAAAATCATGTTCATCGTAGTACATGTACATGTGTTTGTACTTGTTTATGATGGACACACAATTTCTACGGTGCTTTGCACATTATCATTGACATCTTAAAATATATATCTATAACTACATGTACCGGTAAACAACACAACGGTCCTGTGGGATCATTAGGATTCTGGGTGGATCAATTTCTTTGGGATTCATGGGATTCATGGGTACCTCTTACCTACGAATTTACATCCTCAACAAATTCATCATTTTTTTTATTCATGCAAATTCATGATATTACCTCCCCATGAAAAACAATGATTCCTCGGTATACTATACTTAATCACATTTCTTACATTAAATATAAGTAAAGATTCAGGTTTTTATCTGAACAGCAAAATGAGGGATGCTTTTCTAAGTTAACATATAACCAGATCAGTTTCATCACCTTTCACACACATGAATTTTGTATCAAAGAAAAATTCACTAGATATCGACACACTTTTTATGCATAACAAAAAAGAAGTTGAAAAAAAAAAAAGGAAATCAAGAAATGTGCATCTAATGAAACAACTAACAAGTGAGGGCATAGAAATAAACTGAAAAACAAACTTACAGTACTTGGATTTTCTCATGACATCAAACTGAGGTATAGATTACATAATGTGAATGTAATTTGATGTTGAAAACAATTCAAAAGTGTTATCAAGTAAAATTTACGAATGGACCGTTTTCACTTTTATTGACTGACTCAAATCTTGAAGAAGAAATGTTTTATAATATCCATAAGTGGTTGTTTTAAAAAGTGCAATTCGTGTAGGTGAACCTTTTCAAGAAATTACCAATACTTGTTTTTTTCTGAACAAAGAAAAAAGTTAATAATACTAAATGGTATAAACGCAAAGAAGAAAGAAAATTTGCTGAGATGCTAGAATTGGCCATTTTAAGTCTAGAAGAAATAACACCCTAACATTTTTTTTTATCTAAAACTCTGACATACAAGTACATTCACCCCTGTGATACTCTTCCAAAAAATTGTGATGCATCACACGTGTACTATAAGGTGGGTGTGGTTTAGAACTTGTCTGCATTACACTGTATAAAATAAGTAAAACAAATAAATATCTGACATGATAAACTCGCAGGAAAATGGACTGGTATATATTGATATATATATATATGTACACACAACCTTCAACATGTAAATGCTCTTACTGCATTGAAACAAAAAAACTTATATAAAAATCTATGAAAATGAAGTAGTTGATATAATTAATGTTTTTTGATTTGAAATGTTAATACAAACTCTGAGTGACTAGAAATGAGAATTCATAATTTTACAACAAAACAAAAATAAAATTTTGTGATAAATGGTCAGAGCCACCAACAGAATTTGAAGCTCTTAAATACAAAATCTTGTTTAGTTAATACCATAACATTTCAGACCTTAAGCAGAAAGTATTTTTTTTTAAATTGGTGCCTCTGTCCAGGATACTACTTTGACCCTGTAAGGTTGCAATTTAAAACATTGAAGTGGTGGCTCCTGAGTAGCTGCTGCCAATGGTTTATAAGGAATGCAAATCAAACTCTTAGCAATATTTGAAATAGCACAGCTGTTTGAAAAGTTGAACATTAATTCTATACACATTTAAAAATATGATGATAAAAGACTCACTTGCTTTTTAAAGCAGTCGAAGTTTGTGTCCTTGTTAAAACCATAATAAACTTAGAGATAACATTCATTTCTACCATTAGCTCTAAATTTTCATTACAAACATATAAAAAGCTAGCATTTGATCAAACTAAAAGCACCACTACACAATGTCAGCAAGATCGGCCTTATCACATACTGTTCACAAGAGGTTAACAAACACTTATTTATCTGAAATGAAGTGGCATGACACAAAAAAACATAATGCCACAAAACTTCCCAAACAAAGATGCTTGTCAAAATAAACGAGCGACGAATGATATTCGTTAACAAAATTGCAACACCGGATTTATCGCTGCATCGTTTTTTTTTCAATAAGTGCACTCATAAATGGCACCAAATAGTTATCCCCTTTTTTCCCTGCGATGGATTTCAACAAGAAAGGGGGCTTTTTTATTAGATGTTGCCATGGTATTCTTTAAGACAACAGAGCATTGTCTGGAGGTCAGTCAGGTCATCTTGACCTTTGACCTTATTCATTCTCCACCTCACTCACTATTCTTGATTATGTTTGTAATTTCGGTGATTTTTTCCGCCTCATCCAGCTTCACGCTTTTGTTCAGCTGTAACATAATACCCCCCAGTGTCTTTTTCACTCGCAGGGCTGTCAGCCTGGCCCCGGGGTTGTGACTCCAACACTCCCTCATCAGGCGGGCCATCATTTTTAAGTACTGTAAGAATGAAAACAAGTTTTTGATAGCAATACACGTCATACTGGTATTACATGAACCAGTATAACAAAAAAAAAGACTTATTCTTTCCTCTTAAAAATCAAGTTGTATGCTGTGACATATACTCATTATTGATCAAATCAAAATAAAAAATACTCAACATTATTTTCACCATCCACAAAAAAAAGAAAAGAATGAACCCCAAGCACATTTAATTACTTACTGCCCAACCATTATCCTAATTAAATACTATATTTTATCACCACTGGTCCATTTTAAATACAACTGCACAAATACTTTGTAAAACAATTTTTTTTTTAAAATGTACATGTATACAGTCAATAGCATGGAAACATTGCAGGAAAAACTTTGAAAATATATCAGCACATCAAGTGTTTACCTCATTAGACGACCATCTGTTGGGAAATCCTGGCCTCATCTTGTCCACACAGACGATCTTCTTCATGGCCTCGTAGCTAGGATCAGTATTCGCAGGAATGGTCTCAAAGTATGGAGGTTGGTAATCATCAGCAATTCCTACAATTTTAAATAAATAGTTAATCCATAACAAATAAAAGGTGTTTTTATATACATGCATCAAAATAACAATACACATTTACATGACAAGATTCTTGTAGATTAATTTTTCATTGAGATCATTATGTAATGAATACTTGAAATTCATCTCATTGCTAAACACAAACTTATTAAAGAGGTTTAAAACCTACTCCAGAATTATATAAGTAAAATCAAACAAATGATGTTTTAGAACCATTTTAACAAGACCTTGGACCTTTGGTTGGACGAAGCTATCTATATCTTGCGTCAAAACAAATTAAAAATGACGCGATTTCAAGCGAAATATGCACCGATTGCGTAGTCTTAGCTCAAAAGCCAGACAAATCTTGTTGATTTCAAACAGCAATGGCTGAATGGCTAGCAATGAAATAGACAGGCCTACGTCACATTGCTGTTTGACACAATTACCCAGAGTCCAAGCTCTTGTTAAAATGGTTCTAAATCTGAAATTTGACAGGTAGGCATCTGACTCAATATTTCCCCTATTTTAACCTTCAAAGCAATAATTCAAATAATACCTTCATATTGAAATGTCATATCAAAATACATTAGCCCCAACAAAAATATAATTTTTAAAACAGTGCCCATAAACAACAAGCTTAAAAGTGCAACCATTCTCAATTGATTGCTTCATTAACAAATTGTACCATTAGAAATGCATCTCCTTGCAATCTCCCACAACACCAGCCCGAAGGCATAGATATCAGCTTGTTTGTAGGCATCGAAATGGTCTCTGCGGGTTGAGCTATCTAGCAGTTCTGGAGCCATGTAACGTTTGGTTCCTTGTCTGGAGGTTGGGGGCAAGTCTACTTCATTAGACTCGCTGAAAAACAGAAAATTAAATTCATTTCAAAAATTCATTGTTATAATGCCAGTTCGACATTAGTCATCAACTAAAAGCCCTCTCCTTTTTTTAAATACACCAGGCCATAAAAAATTCAGTTAACATTTTCCCTTAAGATGATCACATATAGTATCAAATTACATGATTTTAAAAATAATACACAGTTTGATTTTTTTTTTAATTATGAAAATATTTACCATTTTACAATACATTAAATACACAGATGAAAACTTAGCTGCAGGTCTGTAGCTCCCGGTCTGAAAAAATTCGGATTGACGACCTTGGAGTTAGGCCTAAGAAAAAAAATTGTTTGTTTCCGCTTTCCCGAACGACCTTAGCTTTTACCCCCCGACTCAAAACTTTTTTAGAGGATTTTTGATGGAAAAACCTTTATTTATCCGATTTGGAAAAAAATTACTCAAAATTTTGGTCACAAAAAACTCTTCTCACATCAGTGTAACTCAAACGTTTTGTTTCAAAATGGCTGTATGTTTCCATTTGTTGTAGATTTTAATAATGCTCTCATCGTTGGCAGAGGAAGTATCTGATATATAATATCATTTTTGTGTTTTCTTAAGACCAGCTTAATAGTCAAGAATGATATTAAAAGTATTTCTCATTTTATACCATTCAGCAGTGTCAGTATCTAACCGGCATGTATGGATACTGCAATATTAAAGGGAAAAAAAATATTTGAAAAAATAAAAAAAAATTCCGACCGACCGACCCTACTTTTTTTCAGCATGAAAGTGGAAACAAACCATATTTTTTGTTAGGCCTTACAGTGCCACCCATTGAAAAAATTGTGTATTTATTGCGCACAAAAACTTGCGCTAATTTTGAACTGATAAACCTTATTTATAGGAAAAGTCTGTGAATACAAACTTGCTCTAAACAAAACAAAACTTGCCTAACACTTTCACCGAAGCACTCTACTGACCTTGGAAAATCAATATGTTAAATTTACATTGAGATCAAGAGTCGCCATTTTCACATGTAAACAAACTATATCACTTCACTTTACGGGGCATCTGATGGTGTTTAAAAGACTATCAGAGGCAAGTAAAGAGACAATTTAATGGTACTAATTGTTTTCATAGAATTTCCGTATAAATAAGGTTAATCAGTCCAAAACTAGTGCACGTTTTTGGGCACAATAAATACATGTGTGTATATACATTTTTTTCAATGGGTGGCACTGTAGCATCCGAATTTTTTTTCAGACCCGGAGCTACAAACCTGCAGCTAATGAAAACTTATTTATAACATGCATACTGACCTGACAAATCTAACAGCAAGGCCCAGGTCAGCTATACAACAACTGCCATCAGCCTTCACCAAAATGTTTCTGGACTTGATGTCCCTGTGAGCCATCGCTGGTTTTCCTGGAAAAAAAAGCTTTATAACAAATCCTCTATCAACTTTAGGTTAATCATTTTGTTTCCTTGTACTCTTCAAAGTATCAAAGCAATTAAACTTAAATAAAATTTTACATAAATCTTCATATGAATCATCAAACAAGAATGTAAATAATGCCTTCTTCACCCTGTGCTCGAACAAATCAACACTTATAACCCTAAGCCGTTTTTTTCTCTGTACAAATATCTTGCTCAATAAGATTCTGCGGCTTTACCTTTTGTACCAAATATTTCTGAGTGTAGATGGCCGAGGCCACAAGCTGCACTGTGACACATCTTGAGCATGTCCTCCACATCGAGCACGTTTGTCTGGAGGAAGTCGTAAAGCGAGCCATTCTCGTGATACTCGGTGATCAGAAACAGCTGAGTCCAGGACCCCGTCCCCTTGATGTCTGAGGCAATGTACCCTGGGTACAGAAAATGAGTGGCCTCGTGAAATGAGCATCGCTTTATTTTTTTTAAATCATTTATGATATTGATATTCATTGATCATTGCCACAAATCTTAACTTATTTCATATAAATCATGAATTTGTTTTTTTTCCCTGTGCTTTATCAACATTTACCTATAAAAATCCCCAGCAATATAAAAGTACATTTGTAACCATTCACTCTTTTTGAATCAAAATTTTAAAAGAAAGAAGAAAGGAAGCAAACTCTGTAATTTTAAACAGCTCAATAAAATCAAAATGAATTCACTTCAACTTCTTTTTATGTTCATGTACCCATGTCACTGATGAAAAAAAAAAACCAGTACATGAATTTACTCTTCTATCTTAGTTCTAAAAATTATATTTTCCATTGCTATGTAATACTACTCACCCAGGATCCCATCATGTCTGAGCAACACTGACTGGTAAAGCTCTGTTTCTCTTGCCCAGCTACTCTCCTCTGTCGTAAAAAATATCTTAACGGCCACTTCCTCCTCTCTCCAGAGTCCTTTCCAAACCTCTCCGAACCGCCCTTTCCCTAGACTCTTCACCAAGTGAATGTTTCTGGCTATTGTTCTCTGAATCTAATGTCAAAATAATCAGAACATGAATACATACAGTAAAACACAGTTATAGCGAACACGCTTATAATGAATTGAATTCCCCACGACTCTATTTCATGTTGTAAACTTGACGGATTACACTTATAACGAAGTAAAATTGCCCGTCCCTGGGACTTCGTGATAAGCGTGTTTTACTGTACTTTACTTTTTTTTCCAAAAAGTTATTCAATACTTGTTAACCCAAGGATATCAAGCCTTTACCTACAAATTACAACCTGACTATTAGTAATACACTAACAGGAGAAGGGAAGCTTGAAAACTCCAGGGCTCTATAATAATGTTAAAACATAATGATCTTCCAAGTGAGTCAGCAGTTATTTTTTTTAGATAAAAGTATATTTTTATCAAAGGTCCAACTTTGAACAAGATTTTTCTTTGCTTTCCGTTAGATTCATATTTATTTAATCGTTTTCCCCATTCTTGCCTTTCTGACCTTCTGTAATTTAAGTTTGGTTTCAAAAGACTTACTATCAAAGTTAATATGGTTATTAACTAGTATACTAGTATATCAGGTTCCCTACCAGTGTGGGGGGTCCAGATCCACAGCCAGAGGACTGGTCAATCAGCCCCTTTGTGGAGTCCGACATGAACGAATCACTCTGGTCCTCTTGATCCCGCATGAATGGCTCTTTTTTGTTATTTTCTCTCTTTCTATACCTACGAAGTACCAGTAATAAAGATCATTCAATATTAATGTACGGAAGAATAAAGAATAGATTCCATTAGTCCACCCTTCCCTTCCTCCTAAAATATTTTTCTGGGAGTTGCTTATTGAGCACTTACATGGTCTTACATGTTTATAATTCATTACATGAACACAGTACCAGATAGTCTTGATTAAACAACCAAAATGAATATAGATATGATTTTACAATAGCCTACAGCTAATAACTTACTATGGAATCATAAAAGATTGTGGATACCGTACTCAAATTGCTGATTTTTTGGGTCTCCTCGTCTTTCAACTTTAAAAATGATTCCAAATAACTAAATAGAGTTAATCAAAATATATGTACCATTACTTACCTTATATATAGTAGAGAGACAACCAATAGAAATATTACGAGACAGGAGGAAATGGACAAGATCATAACCAGCTGTGTGGGGTTTATCATCTCATCCTGTTCAACATGCACTGAAAAAAAAAGAAATATATTTTGAATGAGGTTTTTTTTGCCACTTTCCTACACTCTGAAAGTCTGCATTTCTTAATCAAGTTTTCACACACCAAATTGCAAGCCAAGATATGATTTGCATTGTGATCAGTTATGAAGGTTATGGATAGGATGTTGGGTTATTTTGTGGCTTTTTTTGTGAGGAAGGGGTTTACTGGAAAACTGTATGTGGGCTGACAATCAATAGAAACAGATAGGCTAATTATCTTTGATGACAGAATAACTATCAAAATGTCTTAATGCCCTAACTCAGCTACAAGAAATAATGTTTCACAGAGACCTAGGCTTACCAGAATTCAGGGTGTTGTTATGTTCCACATATAAAGGATCCAGGAAGTCGTTGCAGTAATCTTCATCATTACAACACTCTACCGTACGGGGCAAGCGGTGAGGAACCAAATGGCCTTTACACTAACAAAAAATTTATCAATCATTTTCATCATTTCAGGGCACCAATTATCCACCACAGATATAAGTTAAAAAATGTATCAATCATTTTTATCATTTCAAGGCACCAATTATCCACCACAGATATAAGTTTCTGAATATTCTACATTACAAGTATAAAATCCTTTAAGCTGACTTTAATATCACATATACAGCAAATTTTGAATTTTTAACAAATAAATATCATGACGTGCGAATTGCTTGAATTTTATGTATTCTAAAAAGAAAAAAGATGATATGCATGAAATATTTCTAATCATATTTGAGCATCGTGAAATTATTTCTGTTACCTGAAGTATGCTGTTTTCTTCCTCGGACATACACCCCTTACTAATGATTTCCACTTGCTCACCATTTTCCACCACTAATCTTAGTCCAGTGAAGCACTGGAACTTTGCGATGCATGTGTCATTGACTGCATTAGGATGGCATGGGGAGCATCTGCACTTCAATACTCCTTCACCTGACAAGAATAAACAGTTTGTCATTTTATGATTTGTAATTAATTTGTGCACATCAACGCCTTAACAATTTGTTAGTAATGCAGTAACCTTAATCCATTCATAAATCCTTGAATGTCTTTTAAATGACCTTTCTATAATACAAGAATTTAAACATGTGTAACATGCAAGTCATCTATCAAATGTACCGGTAATGCTTTGTAATGGGATGGAAGAAAAATCAAAATGTCAGACCAGACTTAAATATGAACTTTCTTGTCAGGTGCTCTACCCACTAAGCTATCTGGTGCTGGTATTCAAACCAGTCTGTCTGTCACATTCCTCCCTCCTTAATGGATCTTCAAACTTGAAGATCAACCCAGGCTCTTTCCCCTGGCAGGAGTTAAGCTGTCATTTCTAGGGGTTGGCATAGCACCAAATGTAACAGGATGGGAGTTCAGGAATGTAATAAACCCTGAATCTCTGAATTTCTAGTCAGGTGCTCTACCCACTGAGATATCATTATCATATCTGGTGCCGATATTCGAACCAGTCTGACCATCACAGCTTCATTATTGTTGTCAAATCTAACTTATGAACAAATCCAAATTAATATTTTCAACTGTCTTATGTCAACCTACGATATGAAACACACGATACACATATCCCGTTGTATAAGTAGGCAATAATTTTGTTGATAAGGGTTACACATGTCTATATAACAGTAAGCCAAGGTGCAGTACTATCCATACGTTGTTTCGTAAAATACTTACCAATGACAATCAAGACGTTAATATCTTAAAGCGTGAATATAAATACTGATTTCTTAAACTGAATGAAATTTAGTTATTAAAAAAAATATGTATTGGTCTTTGTTTACAGAAGTAACGTTAGAGCATGACAGGGGATAAATTCGTCAAAATTTCAGTTGTGTTGTCAATTGTACTCAATTTGTCAAATCAAACTCATAAATTGTAATAACTTTGTTCATACTTACAACTAGATAAGAACAAAAGTAATGTAATAAATAAAATTATGACGTTCAAGTCTCGAAGTCGCCAAACTCGAACCGCCATATTTATTTCGTTAACAACCTTGACATTGGCTGTTCCATTTTCCTCCCTGATATTTCAGTAAGGCGTACAGAGAAACGTCGCGTTAGGTGGGTTTAGTTTTAATGGTCGTGGTCATTTTAAGACTGTATCGATCTCTTTTTTTAAAAAGAGCTCTGTATAAAAGCAAAGGAGAATATCAAAATTTAAAAGGCAAAATATGAGAATTTCTTCTGTACTGCTAATATTTATTAACAAATCATATCTTGAAATTTAATATGTTGACCACCCAGCCGATCCTTTCAAGAAATAGTAAAATGTATTTTTTGCCCTTTCCGCTGCCCAAATTAAGTACGAGTTTTCACGGACTTGTAGAAAGCGGATAAAGTACAAAAAATGCTTACCAACAGGTTGGAATGGTCTGTTTGGAAACTTTGATCCAAATAGCTAACTTATATATAGCTTTACTACTATACATACATGTCAGTATAAAAACAAATCGAAAAACACTGTATCTTTTATATATTAACTTCATTAAGTTTTTTTGTTTTGTTTTTTTTTGGGGGGGGGGGTATTTTTACTCCGTTAATTTTATTTTTTAGTAACATAAGTAGTGCATAAATAATGATTTTCGTTGGAAAACAAAATTAGTAAAAGTTGCTTTTTAAAATTTGGAAAATATATTTCACATTTTAAGATTATTCAGAATTGTTTTTCTAAGTACTATAGCTACTAGAAGAATTTGCGTATATGAATGATATATATTTATTTCATTCTGTTATTAATTTAGTTTGAGGTAAAACAAATGAAATTAACGAATAAATAAGGCTAAAGTTTCTATATCATGTGATATTAATTTATTGACAATGAAAATTAGATTCCATAAATATTGATAAAAAATCAATAATTTATCAAGGAAAAAACGTTTTACTATTGAATACGCATATCGTAGTATAAGGTGGTATATTTAGCTCTACCATTGAAAAAGGAATTAAACGTTTTTTAGTGTCTAGTATCCATAACAGGCACTCGTTTCTGGTAAAATTTGCCTCATAGTATAGGCATAATGTTATAAAGTTATTGTTGTACTATATAGGGTAAAACTTTTATTACAGAAAAAAACATCGGTGTTGTCTTTGTATGATGAAAACTATGGTCTACTTCTTCAGAAAAATCATAAAACATAAACGAAAAAACGTCAATTTTTTTTTTTAATTCCAGGAACGCCAATGTTTACTCGATGGCCCACAGAAATGTTTATGAAGTTTACATGCTCTCTCTCTCTCTCTCTCTCTCTCTCTCTCTCTCTCTCTCTCTCTCTCTGTTTGTGTGATGTCATGTAATCCATACCAAGGAAGTAAATTACTAATCTCGTGAAGTCTCGTTTAAATCTTGCATTCCAATGTCTTTCGTATGAACTTTGTCCATTGCACAGGTAAATAATTAAGTATTTTATAATAAGGAAAGAACAAATTACAAAATCAAATGTGTAATAAACTGTATATGGCTTTGAATGATAAAACTGAGGTAGTATAACTTTCGGAGCGACTACGTTCGAAATCAACTATTTTAAAGTAACAGGTGCTCGTACATGAACGTGCCCATACATGTACTCCGCTCCATAATATAAGGAAAACGTGTCTCTGTGAATAGAAACTGCGACAGAGACGCTGTATTTAAGTAATTTTCAATGAACATACGATGTGTAAAGAAATAAAATTTTAAAAATGATTAACAAAAATATGGAATGGGGTTGAATATGTATGACTGTAGGTAGGTGTTCAAGTTCCGTAGTGGACAATGCACTCGCTTCCCACCGCTGCGACCCGTATTCGACCCCCGTGATCGACAATGGTTGTGTATGTGATAGGGTACGGCGGTCGCCCGCTTGGACACGTGGGTACACTCTGGGTACTCCGGCTTCTTCCCACAACAATGACCCCCTCGCGCTGACATCCGTGTCAACGAGAGATATTAATATAAGTTGTAGAACTTGTTTATCAATCGTTGTAAAATAAATAAAGCTCAATTCAATTCATGTATACATGTGGAACAGCTCAAATGGTAAATGGTTAAAGAAGAACATGTTGGGGGAAAATATTATTTCGGTTTTTATAGTGTCAAGGTGTCTTCTTCTTCTTTTTTTAAATATAAAGCAAGGTTTAAGCATGATAGCAAGATAAATTTTAAAGTGGAAACACTATATCAGACAACTGAAATCTATGATATATATTACCGGTAAACAAATTTTCTCAGCTTCAAGAATAAAAACTTGCTGTAAACCAGCAGACAACATGGGTTGAGAAGGTGCAAAAAAAAAAAAGACAGAGAGAAGGGCCCAGTAATAATTGCTATTTCATTCCATATGATAAAATAATAAAACTGTTGAGAAATTTTTCCCTTTGCTGTTTAAACCACAGATTAATAAAGTTTTTGTAGATGTAATTCTATTGTATTTTCAAAGAAATAGAATTTAAACTGGCCGGGTTTTATAAATCATTGGGGTGTTCATTTGTGGTTAAAAAAAAACCTTTTGATTTGAGCCACCAAGAATTTTTAATCGTTCTTGGTACAAAAATACAATATATATATTTCCAAATTTTTACTCTGTTCTGGATGACTTGCATCACCCATGCTATTGTTAACTGTAGAACTTTATTTCAAAAAACGATCATTACAGATGGCATTTTCCAAATCCCAAATACCATTCACAGCCCAGCACTATTTGGTGTGTGGCACTGAAGACTGTGAGAAAAACTGCCAGTTTTACTGCAATGATTGTCACCAACCAATGTGTGAACAATGCAGAGATGAACATCAGAAGAGTCCAGATACCAGGAATCATGAAGTGGTCCCTTACCAACAACGCAAAAGACAACTTCCTGAAGTTAAATGCCAAATCCATGTAAACCGATATTTAGACATGCTTTGTGAGCAATGTCAAGTTCCAGTTTGTTCCAAATGTGTAATAAAAGACCATGGCGGGCACACATTTATAGATTTAGAAACAGTGTATGCAGAAAAATGTGCCATTTGTCTGAATGAAATCAATAAAATTGAAGATTATTTCCTCCCAACTTCACAGGATTTGCTTAAATCCACAAAAACAGATTCTACAGAAATAAAGAAGATTATGGAGAGCATACGCACATCCATGAGGGCCGAAGCAGAGTCTCTTAAAAGTATGGTGGATGCCATGACATCAGATAATATAAAACAAGTCAATGAACAAGAAAAGTCTCTCCTTCAGCTATTAAAATCCCAAGACAAAAAGTATAATGATTACATTTCTTATCTGAACGAACTTGTCAAAAAGTGGCATGGCTACCTTTCTTCTAAAAATCTTCAAATCCTTAAGAACGAAATTACAAAGAATCTTGAAATAGACCCCATACCAGAGACCACCAAACCAGTCCCTCCAGTGTTTACTGCTGGTCAATACAGCAAGGAGGATGTCACCAAACTAGTGGGTGGAGTAACTGTTCCAGATATAAAACCAGAGGTCAGAGAAATAAAACCCATGGAGAGTCTCGCTACACAATTGAAACCTACAGAGAAACAGAGGAAACAAGACAGGGAGAAATTTGACATGAAACCAACACTGTCTCTGTCTTCCTCTGTCACCAAGGTCAGGGAGTACAAAGTACCAGGTGTTAACGATGTATATCATATATCACTAGGTAAATCAGGCATACTCTGGGTCAGTGATGATAAAGGTAACCTTGTCCAAATAGATTTACAGGGGAATCAGCTACAGAAGATACAAACCAGTGGTGAATTTCAAGGCTACCACACAGTCACACAGGACGGGGATCGGATCTTTACTGACAAAGAGAACAAAGTCATCAATAGGATAACAGTGGATAATATAATCACTGAATTCATTAAAACAGGAGACTGGAAACCATTCAGCATATACTCCTCTCACATCAACGGGGACATACTGGTGGGGATGATAAAGGATGGAGAGGCTAAAGCCACCAGGTACAACAAGACAGGAGAAGAAATACAGAACATACAGAGGGACAACAAAGGACAGGATCTGTATTACTATCCACACTACATCACAGAAAACATCAACGGTGATATCTGTACATCAGACTTAACCAAACATGCTGTAGTGGTAGTAAATAAATCAGGACAACACAGGTTCTCCTACACAGGTCAGGGGTCAGAGTTTAATCCCTTTGGTATCTGTACTGATCTCCTCGGTCACATCATTGTTTGTAATGGTATCGGTCATACAGTTGACATCCTGGATCAGGATGGTCAGTTCTTGTCTCTACTACTCACTCATGAACAACAAGAAATGATAGGTCCTAGTAGTCTGTGTGTGGATGATGAGAACAATCTCCATGTGGGAAAAAATCTTAGTAACAAAGTGACAGTGTACAAGTATCTACAGTGATCATTATCTGGTTCTGATAATGTGCTAGAATGAACTAATATATTGTTAATAAACTGGATTTTGTGTGATAACTTATTTTAATAGTTGCAATTTATATTATAAGTTATTGTGTATTCATTTTTTTTATTTCATAAAAGCAGAGTACAAATTACTGGCACTGTCAAGCTTCTGTGATGATATACTAGTGATATAAGCTTAGAATTCTAGTACATGTACATTAAAAAAAAAATTAACAAAATATTCTTGGTGGGCAGGAAAAGATTCATCAAAAGTGAAACAACATATTCTTGCTTTTTGTGCAAACATTATATACTTTAGCTGTCTTTTATATTACTGGTACTGTTATACTGGCCAGATGCAAACTTGTTGAATAATAAAGGCCAATTTGACCTACTCTTCAGTTACTGCAATCTTTCTACCGATAAGTGAGACAATGGTTTCCAGATTTCCCCTTCTCACCTTCATATGTTCCTTTATTTATTTATTGATTAATTATTGTTATGAATTCTGATTTTTTTTATTTATCAAAACAAAGCTTAAGGTCAAATTCTGAAGTTTGTTAAGGTGCACAGACTTTCTTATAAGAGAGATAACCCCGTAAGTAATGACTTAATCATTCCATTTCATAGATTTTTTTTAAATCGTAACAAACTTTTAAGTGTGATGAGGTTTTGCAAGTATTTTAAAAGGAATTGTCATGTTGTAAGTTTTGTATTTATTGCCACCCGGTAATTTCAAATTTTACAACATGACATTGTTATTGATTTCTGCAACTATGATTTCCATTCACTTCACAAAAATGAATAAGAGATAATGAGCCTAAAGTTTTCTAACCAATCGGATCAGCCTGTCCGGCCAGTTTGATTGAACATTATTAATTACACGTACAAGAAATTTTGGAATATACTCTGAATTCTGATTAATTAAGTCCCCGGGACAGAGGACTACAAAAATTTAACTTGTAGCATAACATCAAATCGAAGGCAGACTGTTATAAATAAATTTTTATTTTGTTTCTTATGTCTTAATTAATGGAGTTGGAAAGCTGAATAACGCTGGATAAACGATTTATCGATAACAAAGTTTTTAATAATTAAAGGGACATGGTCACGATTTTGGTAAAATTTTATTTTTCTGTTTTTATTATTTACAATGCTTTATGAATGCATTTCTAATGATCAAATGAAATTTGGATGCCCGTCGATGAGTTTTAAGCAAGATATAGGGTTCACAATTCTTCGTCATGTAAACAAGGCTCGTGCCCTGTTTTTGTTTACATAGGTTCAATATACCAGTAAAAAATCTTTTTCAAGATGATTTGTCTATATTCTTATTCTTTTTAAGCCTAAATAGACAGTTCCTAACCATAAAAACATTCATTTTAGGTCTAAAACTGGAATTTTCACTTCAACATTCAAAAAGTAAACAAAAGCTTTGTTTACATAAGGAATTGTAAGCTCTGAAACTCGCTTATAACTCAACAAATAACACTCAAATTTTGGTTGCCAATTTAAAATGCCTTACTGAAGCATTATAAACATTAAAATCGAAAAAATAATTTTTGACCAAAATCGTGACCATGCCCCTTTAAGTTAATTAGGCCACATGTATTTCTTAACAGACAGATTCTTTAATTAATGAAAATTAAACATTACTACATGTACCATAAAAAACATTCGACAGCAGTGATGTTTATTGATTAGTCTCATTATATTTTCTCGTGGAAATTGACAAGAGGGAAACCAATTTCCTTTATTTCTTTGAAATATAAAAAATGTAACAATTTTATCAATTCTGAAATTTTTTAACAGCCTTATAAAAACTTTCAGCTAGTATACGTATAGCATCGGGGAGGCCGCCCCCCCCCCCCCCACCCCACCCCATGGAGTAAGAATTTGAATATTGCCATATATACCATTCTTGTTTAAAGTAATTCATTCGAGTTTTACATTACTGTCCCCTACCCTTCCGACGGATAAGGATTTCTTAGATTGGCGTACTTTTTTGCATTTTGCATGTCAAGAATTTCAGGTACGTCGATCTGCCCCCTCCCCTAACTTTCAAAACGATGCTACGTGCCATCCTGGTGTTTTTGTTTTCAGGTAGTTTCTGGACGATCCAAAGTCCCTGACCTGGTAGATTTTTCATGTTTAGCTAACCTGGCGTATTAGAGAGGACGCTATTTTGATAATCTTATACTTTTGTTAATAAACACAATAGTTAGAGCAAACATTATTGTAGAAATGCTAATAGAGATTGCATGCACTTTTTGATATTTATTTGATATACTTTAGTACGATTTTATTTTTTCTGCAATCACTCTCTTCATGGTTTATAGAACAAAATTAAACGACCATTAACGACCCAAAGTAAAACATGATAATTTCCTTTATAAGGTCATACTGGTGTGCTTGTGTGATTTAATGACGCTTTTGTCACAATCTTAAACACAGAGATGTTTACTGTAATACAGGAATAGTTGCTGAAAATACAACAGAACAAAGGTGTGAAATTTTATTTATGTCGAAACGCCACAAAAAGTTATGGAAGCCTGGTGACTAAAACGCCACAACGAAATCGATTAACACTATACAACAAATTCATTTAGTATTTCCTTTATTTCTTTGAAAAATATAAAATGTAAAACAATTTCATCAATTCTGGAATTTTATAACAACCTTATAAAAACTTTCAACAGGTTTACGTAGCATCGGGGGAGGCCCAGACTTTACCCCATTTCATTTGTAACTAGTAACAAGGCACTGATTTCTGGTGACAAAAGTAACATAACCTATGTCAAAACTGTTTATTTTCTTTCCGCTGGATGGTTCAGTTTCATCTAGAAACAATGATTGTATAACAGCTATATTCAAATCAAAGCCTTGTTTTAAAACAGCTTCAGCAATTATTATATTTTTAAAATTCTTTGACATGTAGTTGAGCTTGAGTTTGAAAGCATTTCTGATTAATTACAAAAATATGTAAATGGCCAGATTCATTGCTGAATTTAGTTTACATAATTATATTACCCAGTAGTTTGAAAAATTGAGCTGACAATTAATGTTATTCGTTGATATAAAAGTTGAAAGTGAATTACATAATAAAATACATGTACCTGATATTGGTAAGCTAGTCTGAAAGCAAAAATATGAAGTTATAGTCACCTAATAAGAAACTTTGACTTACACTATACTAAGTAATAATTTCAGTACTGTTAATTTCTGTTTGTAGGTTGTCAATATCAGCTGTTGTGATGTCGTACCTACAGAATCCTCAACCAATGACCCCACCTTGGTAATCAAAAGACACAGTGTTGTAAAGAAAAGGGTCAGAGCAAGAGAGGTATGGGCCATTGAAAACAAGAAACAGTGACTCGTAATCAGTTCAGTTGGAAACACTACTTTGTATCAGGAGTTAGTTCAATCATTTGAACTTCTAGTGGGATTCTTTTTTGATAATTACATACAATTACATATTTTACTATGTCTTTATCATAATGCATTATTTTCCATGCACAAAAATGATTTTAATATGTGAGGATTTATAAACTGTAGAATATTTGAAAGGTATGAATGTTTTTTTTCCCTTTGTTTTAATTATGCATTATTGTGTGCAATTCTTCAATAAATCATGATCTGTATGTAAAGTCTTCATTTATACTGGTTTAAAAAGGGACATGAATGTATTATTATATATTCTTAACAAATATTTTTACATTACAAATATGAAGATACGTAAACAGTAAAATCAGTTATGGTGAGGACCCACATTCCAGTGGATTTACCTTGCTATAATTTTCTATAAATGTATCTGTACAACAAATTCATATAAACAGATTGCAAATTTGGTATATTTGTTACGAAAATGAATTCGTGCATCTGCACATTCGGGATTTGGCTTCATGTGTACAGAATGTTTTGAGATCTTAAATAGGAGAGATTAGAAGCACTCTTGCAAGGATCACAAAGTTAGTGTAGTAAAGAGGGTTACGGGCACGTACACAGAGGAAGAGAAGAAAGAATTTCAGAAATTCCAGAAATCTTGGGCGCGAAAAGAACCATATGCATGGAACCGCCCTCTACTTTGTACAAAAAGAAAAAAAGAGTCTCCTAAGCGAACAAACCAGGGAGTAAGGGAGATGCTGGCAACAACAAGCCTCCTACCAAACAAGTCACAGAAACGGCTTGCTCACAACCAGAAGAGATCCAACAACAAGAGGAAGCTGCCATCATCGTCCCACCAGCCGTAGATCCTCTTCCAACAGCCACACAGGAAGTTTCACCACCCTCTAGATCTGAGGCCCCAAGCATTCCGGCTAAGGATCCAGAACTGGCCGTCACTTCTGCCAGGAGACGACATATGTCATTCTCTTCATCTAGTTCATTGTCATCCAGTTCATCATCATCATCCAGCTCATCATTCAGTTCCAGTTCATCTTCTGATAATTCCTCTGCTCCAACAACATTTTCCAAATCTAAAGACCCTCTGCTAGAAATCTCTGAAGCCATCACCACCCGGTACACCATTGACGAAGTGCCTGCACCCACCTACACCCCAACAGAAAAAACGAAGTTCCATTAAGAATCTTAGCACAGTGTCAAAACAAAATGAATCATTCTAAACGTGGGAGGAAAGAAATTTGAGACAAGCCATAGGCGTCGGAACCGGGGGGGGGGGCGGGGGGGCTAGGGGGGGCTTAGCCCCCCCCCCCCCCCCCACTTTTTTTGCAAAGTTATACCTAACCATTAGAAACATAGCATGATAGAGGGTTCAGCCCCCCCCCCCCCACACTTTTTTTTCGCAGGAAAGATTTTTGTTGCTAAATTTACCTTGAAAGATTGAGAAGTTGGATTCAGAAGCATACTCGCCGACGCCAGTGCAAGCATCCCAATACTTACCTCAGTGCCAACTGGTTTATTGGCCGACATGGTTGCACCTGGAGCCCCAGTGAAGGCTTGCAGTACTGAAGGCGTTTTTTGTTATTTCATTGACAGAAATCCCTGATTCTTCGACTTCATCCTTGATTTCCTTAGAGATCCAAGTGGCTTTCACAAAATTGTACCAACAAACCGCCAGGTCCTCGGTTATCAGACAAATTCATGTTGAGGCGGAATATTACTGACTTCCTGAGTTCTGCTATATCACTGTGAAGAAGAGCCTGTCCGCATTGTGGGACGACTAAAGTGAACATTATTAATCTGATAATGTCATTTACATGTGGAACGGTTTGTAAATTATTAATATTGTGTATGAATTTTATATTTAATTTTCTATACTTTGTTGATGAATTGTTCAATTGTTGTTACATGTGATATTGTTTTGTTATAATGAATTACTATGAACAGATGAATGAATATTGAACAAACCATCATAAATTGTGTTCTATGAGAAAAATTCACTTACCAAAAGTTTAATAATGAGTCCCATTTGGGAGACCCACAAGTTGCAAATAACATCCCGGGTTTATAAGATAAAGCCCAACATTGGTATAATATAATTTATATAAGCGGGATACATGATATTAAAATTGCCCTCTTGTGACGTAGTGTCTTAAAAAGTATAAGTATGGGTCTAGTGAGGTACCTTAAAGGGGCATGGTCATGATTTTTTTTTCAAATTCTATCTTTATGTTTTTGTTATTTATAATGCTTTAAAAATGCATTTCTAATGATCGAATAAAACTTGAGAGTCATTCGTAGAGTTATAAGCAAGATACAGGGCTCACGATTCTTTGTCATGTAAACAAGGTTCGTGCCCTGTTTTTGTTTACATAGGTTCAATATACCAGTAAAAAATATTTTTCTAGCCTATTTGTCCATCTTTTCATTTATTTTAAACATATATAAACAGTTTCTAACATTTTACACATTCGTTTTAGGTTTAATACTGAAATTTTTAATTCAACGCTCAAAATATAAACATGCAAACACTAAATGTTTACATGGCAAAGAATTTCAAGCTCTGTAACTCATTTATATCTCAACAAATGACACTCAAATTTTCGGTTGCCTTAAAAAAATGCCTTTCTGAAGCATTGTAAATATTAAAATCGGAAAAATAATTTTTGTCCAAAATCGTGACCATGCCCCTTTAACAAATCTTTTTTAACATGGTCCCCGGGAGTAGGGTGGGGCCACAATGGTAAGAATGTATAGAGAAAATTTATAAAAAATCTTCTTCTCAAAAAATAATTGGCCAGAAAAGCTTAATTATAAACTTGTGTGGAGACATCCTCAGGTAGTGTAGATTTAATTTTGTTCAAATCATGGTCCCGGGGGGGGGGGGGGGGGTAGGGGGGTCACAATGGGGGTATGGATTTTTACATAAGAATGTATAGAGAAAATATTTAAAAATCTTCTCAGAAATTATTTGACCAGAAAAGCCAAAACTTGTGTGGAAGCCTCATCAGACAGTGTAGATTCAAATTTGTTCAAATCATGGTCCCTGGGGGTAGGGCGGGGCCAAAATGGGGTGATGAATTTCTACATAGGAATATATAGAGAAAATCTTCTTCTCAAAAAATATTAGGCCAGAAAAGCTGAAATCGGAGTGGAAGCATCCTCAGATAATGCAGATTCAAGTTCTTTAAATCATGGTCCCTGGGGGTAGGGCGGGGCCACAATGGGGGATGAATGTTAACATATGAATATATAGAGAAAATCTTTAAAAATATTCTGGGAAAGTTTTCATTCCAAAAAGCAGTAACTTGTGTGAAAGCACGGGTTGTGCAGATTAAAGTTTAATCAAACCATGATTCCCTAGAAAAAAGTGGGGCCATAAAGTGTTTTTTTTGTTTTTTTTGTGGGAGGGGGGGTATATAGGAATAGAGAAAAATCTTCTTACAGGTACAACAACAAAAGGGGCTTGATATTTACCAAAAAAATATGTGGATAGAAATTGCTAGATTTAAAAGTTTATGTTAGCAAGATTTACTGTACTTAATTGTCAAGACATTTTGATTTGGATAATATAATGCCTATTTGATCAGAGTTAAGGCAATTGTTGCTTAGGCGAGCAATGTGGCCCCTGGGCCTCTTGTTTAAGCATTACTGCTCCATTTAAATTACTCCTCTTTGCTAAACAAGAGGCATATGGGCCACATCATTCACTTACTATTGCAAACTAGTTTTACTGTATAAAACACAAAACAGTGACTCTTTAAAATTTTGATTATTTCATTTACATGTACTTCACAAACATGGAAGAATGTGGGGGAAGGGGCCAGCTTTTAAAAGATTTCCTCAGAAGAAGGGGAAGTATACATGTGTACTTAGTGGCTTTAAATTTTCCAACATAGAAAGAGACAAATCAACATCCTATTTATTTCGCAATCTAATTAAAATGAGACTTGTAAATCCTCTCTTCTACGATACACTATACAAGATTTATTTGGCTGTAAAATACCTAGTATTCAACAGTCACTATGGCCAGAAACCCTTTGATATTAATACAATAATTTAACCCATTTAATGCCTGGTGTCTAGCTGCAGGTCTGTAAAAATTCAGATGGACGACCTAGGTTCTTCCAGATTGTCCATTCGAAATTTGTCGGAGCTACAGAACTACAGCTAGACTTTTGCCATATTCAATGTGACAGCATTGACCTAATGCAGCAGTGCATAAGAACCAATACATCTATCTTTTCTTAATATATATTTGTGAGTACGGTAGTTGGTATTCAAATGCAATACAAGTTTGTATTTCAGTAACCTCATGAACAACCAAAGCTGTGTTTGTTGTTATAGCTAATTCATTAGGGATCATTGTTATGTCTTAAAGCATTCTTGCCCTATTTGTGTTACTCCACTTTGCAAAACAAGAGGCCTATGGTCCACATCACTCACCTGAGCAAATCTTTCTTGACCAAGTATACTACTGTATAAAACACAATACAGTTATTCTTTAAAATTTTGATTATTTCATTTACATGTACTCCACAAGTATGGCAGAATGTGGGGAAGGGGCCAGCTTTTAAAAGATTGCCCTTTTCTGATACATGTATTTTAAATTTGTAACATCAAAATCTACAGAACACCACCCGACGACTGTTCCAATACGTAAGATATTAGAGTGTGTGTATGTAATGCCAATGTATGATGATTTCAGATTGTGTTTGTATTGTCAGAAACCGTTGATTTTAATTTTATCCTCATTTATTTAGCAATGAAACAAGTGCCTCTGCATTCTTCAGAACAAAACAGTTGGTTTACATCCATTTCTTATGATGAACTTTGACCTCTCATTGGGGTTCAATCATTAATGGGTATATTCATACATGTGCAAATTGATTGAAACTGGTAGGTTTCTGATTCGATTTTGTCCGTGGCTGTATAAATATATCTGGATTTCATCAGGAGAAGTGGAAATATACATGTGTACTTAGTGGCTTTAAATTTTCCAGCATATAAAGAGACAAATCAACATCCTTTTTAAAGTCATTGGACCACACGTCTTTCATAGTTTCGGGATCGGTGTGTATTTCTCCGTTTTTTAAACATTCGTCAGAAAACACATTTCTTCTTTCTGGTCCTAAACGCTTAATATAGTTCCAAGACTTGTTAAAGTCATAAGTTTGCACAACTGATGACTCGATATCGATAGATAATTCGGTTCTGTACTTTCTTTCATAAAAACGGATTCTTTTGTCAAGAGTGTTTTGGGCCACTTTGTAATCATGACGAAGGACTCTTTTTGTGCCTTTATCTTTTGATTCACATTTTAAATATTGTTTTTCCTTGTTACGCATGTTTTTCCACAAGTCGGTAAGTTCATCATTCCATTATGGTTTGTGGAAACGCAATTTCTTTCTACCTTTGACCAGTCATATTTTGGAATTGTTTCGGCCATCTCCCCGATAATTGTATCACAAAAGTCGTCGTAGACCTTGTCGATTTGGTCTTGTATTTCTCGACACATCTGTGTTTTGGAAATGAGATCTAGAATTGCATTGCGGGTTCTTTCTGTGTTCATAAAATTTGCGGGAATGCGTCGTAGGTTGTAACGCTTTTTTATCCCTATTTTGTTTTCATTTACAGGAGGATTGCAAGTATGTAAAGGTACCTTAAGTTCGAATGTTATTGTTGTGTGGTCTGGTGATTTACTCTTCTCCCCCAGAAAGTTTGTTAAATTGTATCGCTCAACTATGCCATTAAAACTTATTATTATTAAAACATCATTACGCAGCATTGTTAAGGCGTCCCGATGCTAAAATACGGCTGGAAAACGATATTATTTGATTCATGGCAAAAATAATTTTACCAGGAGCATTTCTTTAAATCTATGTTATATTTATTGACATCGATGTTAAGGTAATGGTCCATACCCCACTAGATAAATAAAATGCGTACAGAATTTTTTCATATTTTTCAAACATGTATCTGAGGATATCTTCTCATCAAATTTTACCCTGTTGGGTGGTCCATCGGTATTATAAGAGCTAGGGTCGTTGCTAAAAATAGAACCGATTGCAGAAAATGGCGCTTTTTCATACATAGAGAATATAAGCCTAAGCCTGAAATTTGAATTTCACAAAATCATTTTTTGACTTATATCCTATGTAAAAAAAAAGGAATTATTATTTCAAATCAAAAAATTTTATGTTACACTTGCTTATTTATCAAAAAAAGATAAATCCGCATACAAATGAGATAAAATGAAATAAATTTTCAAAGAGAATTTAAGCTCTTATAATTTTATTTACGTACAGAATTCTCTAAAATTTTGATATTATTTAAACTTTAACGCCCTTAATCAACTGGAAATAAATTTACCCAAGGGACCGGCCTTTTCAGGATCACAATGGGCGTATTTTGGGTAAAAATCATTAAAATATATATTTTGAAAAAAGATCCGTAAAATTTAAATTGTGCATAGGTTTATTATTTCATCATTCTAAAAAATATGTTAAAATTATTGTTAATTAGAAAACATGATTTAAACAAACTGTTGATTAATCTGTATTATTTAAACCGCAAAAGATTGTATCTTTGGATATCGGTAAGTATTATGGATCGAGATCGGTATTTAGAAATTGCAGTCACACGCGTGGATAATGCTAACTACCTGAAATGCCTTTAAGACAGAACCTCTATTCAACCTTTTTTAATGGTTTTAAAGACTGTTCTTAAAATGAAATAACTTTTCTTCAGCGCATGATTTTAATTCTAAAAACATTTTTTGTTGTTGAAAATATATCTATGCTCGTTGCTAAGCGAATATAGGATAAAGATGAAATAAGTCAAATTATTTCCCCTTGTGTATTTATCTCCCTTATTTATGCACTGGAATATATATAGATCTCGATCAGGATTTCATTTTGGATGTTTATGGACTTTCAATCAGGAATTAATGTTCAAAGAATTGGATTAAGTTCAGCCTTGTAATGAATTGATGTTTATGCAGGACAAAAGTAAGCGGTCTATATTTTCAAAACGAGTACTCAATCGACACGACCAAGTCAAATTTTCATTTCGCTGAGTAATAGGCTAATTGATTGCAGTTTTCAGGATTTTTAATAGATTTGTTTTGAATTAATTTCTAGATCAGCTTGATTTTTTTGTTTTGAAACACATGTACACCGTAGCGTTAGGTTTCGATTAGATCGGGCACGGAAAAAACGTAATAACGCGTGAATTACGTCAGACGTTGTTTTGTGACGTATGGATAATTACCTTAAACATTATATTTGATGCATTTTTGTGACGTCATATGTACTTCGTAATCACGTGACAGGCGAATCCTAATATTGCAAATGATCTAGTTAAAACGCATCGGCGCAGGTGATTAATGACATTAAATCATACATATTTTTAAGAAAAATCCTTTGTTAAGTCATAAACTTTGAAGTTCTTGCTTGGGAAAGAAATAGATATTTCGTTTATAGAAGATATTGTTGAAACATTCCACAAAATCATCAAAATAATGCACATTTTTACTAATCAAAAGCGATTTACAAAAAATTTGGGTAAATCCGCAGGTTTCCGCAGCACGATTCACATTGGTATTTATATTCTCTACCAATTTTACGTAAAATATTTTAAAATTGTGTTGATCTTTCACCTGCGCCAAGCTGGTTTTACATGCATTAAAATTTCTTCATTCAGTTGTTTACACGTAGCAGGGAGAGTCTCCAAACCACTAGTTTATAAATAGTCTTTTACTTAAAACGAAGCTTTAAAACTGCCGATTATTTGATACTGGTTTTTAATATGAATGAATTCTGTACGTCTAGAATTAACTGCAGCATCTATATAAAAGAAACATGCGGTATTATACTGGTTTGATATAATTCACTTTGAACGTTAAGATACATTCCCTAAAAACTATCGACAGGAATGCAGATCGTGACGTCAAAGTTAATTATGACGTCATATCGTATGAAGTACAGAAAGCCTTAACATGCCCGCGTACTTCTTATTCGGAAGTTTACGCAAAGTGGGAAAATATCATGAGGGACGAAACTGAGTTGAGAGAGACGTGTATCCTGTCGATTGGTATGTTGCTGTTCGATTGAAGGATTCAATATCTTGTTCATGAATATCTATATCATCGGGGCTGCTGAACTTGGTTTTCATTTACTTTGAGTTTGGTTCATTAATATAATATTATACATGTATCTGGTTCGTTTATATTTTGAGTAAAGTTATTTTCATATCATATTAAGAAATTAGGTAAGTTTAATTCTTAATGTAGAGGTCAAATTCAAACTATTAAAACCCAACGTCAAGTACTCATATATAAAAGGCCTAAATATAATACTCCGCACTGACCTGGTACTCAACAAGTATAAAATGTACTAGCTAATGAGTCAAATATTTTTCATGCATGGTAGAATGCAGATGTACTGTCATAAACTAACATACACCGTGTATACATGTGTTTTTTGTATATTTATATGAAATTTATAAACGTGTGTGCATATGTGCTTGTGGGTGTGATAAAGCACGAATTTGTTCATTACAAAGAGATATGAAACATACGTTTAATTTCCAGATTAGGAAGCAGAATTTATGTTGTATGTTGTGCCTATTTAAAAGGACTTGGACACGATTTGGCTTAAAATTTTCAAATTTTATTTTTCCATTTTCAATGTTTATACTGAGAAATATAGAAGTTTTTAATGCTATGTCAAAATTTGAAAGTCAAATATCAAGTTAAAAGCAAGATACAGAGTTCATAATTCTTTGTTTTATAAACAAAGCTCGAATATTGTCATTTTTTACATATGTGTTGTATTGGTGTAATTTTCAATCAAATGTATCTTTCTTTTGTTGTTACTAGTATTTATGAAGATATTGAGTTAGTTTAAATTGTTTTTTACCTGTCATTTTGTCTAAAAAATGGTAAATCTCGACATTACATATTTTGTAAACAACTATAAGGCTCGAGCTTTGTTTACATAACAATCAATTCTTACCTCTGTATCTTGCTTGTAACTTGACTTTTACGTTCAATATTTTGGTCAATCATTTAAAATGCACCAGTAAACCATTTTATGTATAAAAATTTTAAAAAAAAGTAAATTTTTGATCTCAAATCGTCTCCAAGTCCCTTTAATCCCTGAATATAAAAATGAATGATATTATGTTTCGACTGTGTGTATTTTCGAGAATATGCGAGTTTCCCCGTTTTTTTCCCTTCCTTTGTGCGTATGTTAGAGAGGGGGCATTATGATCTGTGGCAACGCACTTTGAAAAAATTGAGTTAAAATTGGGACCAAATCAACGCACTTTGGAGTAAATGTTTCAAATCGGAAAAAGAAATACGCTTTGTTATAAATTAAGTACAGTGACATTGAAAAAAACGAGCGGGTCAAACAATAAATGTCTCCAATTGTCTGTTAAAGAATCTATAAGTGTTTCAACATAAACCCTCTTTTCAAATTCTAATCAAATAAATCCCTTTATTATAAAAAATATTACATGTACGTTGACAAACATTGAATTATTTTTAATTTAGAATAAGCATTATGGTGAAGGTTGTTTCTCTCACTGATTCTCTAAAAGATCATATTGTTTTTGATAACCATAACTAACCTATCCCTTTTTCACATCATGTTTGTTTATATTATAATAGGAAAGAAGAAGTGGAATACACTTGAAGGGTGTCAGTTATTTCAAGAACACTGTCTAAAGTTCTTAGTAGAAGGTACAGCGAATCTGACAACACAGCTCTGATATGATAAATTTTAAAATGTGTCATTATGAAAATGTATGAAATAATGTCATTATTTTGATTGTAGATAACTTTTGAGTCACATGCGTTGAGCAACTTTTTCCACAAAAGGAAATATAAAGTTTTCCTTTGATTTGCTACGTTTATGGTGATGAAAATTCATTGGATGTACCACTTAATGGGCTTGCAAGTCACTCCACTTCTCGTCCAGTACACATGATGTACTCACAGAAAGGACATAAACCCTAATTACACAAAAGTATTTGCTTAGAAAATGCAAAAATTAACATGGACTGAATCCTACCATATGTATTATATGACAGTGTTGATGTATTGGTAACTGAATTGGTGACTCTTAATAAATCATACACATTTGTTTAAAATTTTTGTTTGTTTATTTTTTTCCTCCCTACCTCGTAGGTTTTAAATTTTCATGTGATGTTAAACGTAGAATTAATTTTAAACAGCCTAAGCACATGAAATTGAAGCCTTTTGAAATATGTTATACATGATCTCCCTTACCAATAAATGAATTGTATAATTTTCGTTTGTGGCAAAGCCCAATTTACCAGATAAGAAGTAAATTTGCTGCATACACAAAAAAGGAAAATGCAGTTGCTAAGCGATGCAGTTTATGTCATATTCTATTTTTCAAGTTAGCTAAGAATGCATTGGGTTCTTTTTAAAATATATCCCATTAAGCTAAACAAGGTTAAAACATCCTTTATTGTATTTAATATTATATATTATTTCGACTAAACCCTGAGCAATTTTTTTTTCAGTGTGTGTTGATATCGACGATTTCAACGTGCTTTGTAAAAAAAAAATTCAAAGTGCGTTGACTTGGTCCCAAAATTACCGCACTTTGAATTTTTTTTTCAAAGTGCGTAATTTTTCAAAGTGCGTTGTAACAGGTTCCGAGAGTTAATTTTGGATCACCAATTGGCAAATATACATGTACAATCATTTACAAACGTGTACAAACTGTACTGGAACCTTATTATAGGATAAAGAGCATAGTTTTCAATGCTTGTTAATGAAAATAATTACTCGATTAGTGTATTCTTCTGAAACAAACAAAGGGTTGGATGGCCATTTTTATACTAAATTAATCTCCTAAAGAAGAAGAGCTCTGTATAAAGATATAGGAAAATAGCTGAAATATGTGGATTTTTCTTTACTAAATGATACCAGCTAGTAGTATCTATCATATCTGAAAATTTAAGGAAGATCTGATGGCTAATTTTTGTTGACCACCCAGCCTCCTCAACTTCACTTGCCTTTAATTTAGTGAAAGACGGGGTGCGCAAACATTTGAGAGAAATGTTCCGATCAGATTATCGGATGGCCTCGACAGTTTTGCGCTGATATGAAGGTAGGTCGATAGTTGTGAGACGTCGCATTGTAAACTCTTGTTTGTGTCTTTAGGGATAAGCATGTCGAAGCAAATAACATTTGGTTTAACTGTGTTGATAATCACAACAAACAATTTAGGTAAGCATATTAGTTTGTTTGAATAATTTGATTCAAATGAGAATTTTGTCTGTATTTAACACAAAATTTCAAAGCTGCATAGTCTGATTTTTTTGGGGCAAAAAACCAAAACAAAACAAAAACAAAAACAAAACAAAACATAAAACCCCAAACCAATCTGCATCATGGGAACGTCTAGAAAAGTTAACCGTTTGGTTTCGTCTCCCGAATGATTAGGTTTATTCAACCTGCATAACATGCAGTGTTATGCATCCATCGTAACAAAGCAAACTTCCGAATTACTAGTGAACAAAATGTACACATGGGTTTTTTTTTATTTGCCAAGACATTATAGCGATGCCAAAGTCGTTATACAAATATAGCTGCCTTGACGTCAAGGGGAAATTATGATATGAGGTGAAATAACGCGGTACCCTCTTGTGTCGTTTGTTTTTAAAACAAATTTTGTGCATCATTATTTTCATTAAAATGCGGCTTAATTGACCGGAAAAATTCTGCAATATCTTTTATTGTACATACACTTAGCATAGTCATTGTTTTAAACCGTTCACAAAATTTGATATAAAATCAGACCAGCTTTAAAGTTAGTCTTTTCAGAATTGGTGTAGTTTTCAATTTATTGTGAATATGCACAATAAGAATATTAGAAATTCATTGTTGGCGTGTATATATATATATATATATATATATATATATATATATATATATATATATATATATATATATATATATATATATATTAAACACGATTGCGTATGTTATATGTAAAATAGCCAAACTATGGTAATTCTAACGCTAAGTAAAATTTAGTTATACCAAAAGAAACAATGTTATAAAACAAACAATGGATTACTAAACACGGCGAAGTTTGCTAAATTAGGAAATCAACTTCCCCATTGACACGCAAGCCCTAATTAGAAACGTTCACCTTTATTTAGGAAAGGATAGAAAGCTACCGAGTATATAGTATGTAGTGTGTGTGTGTAGTATAATAGTGGTCAGGAAATCGCCATAGAAAATCTAACATCTAAGTAATCTAATATATAAATACGGAGGAACAATAATAGTTAAACGAGGGCTTAGTCTTCCCCTCCCCAAAGACGATTAAAAGTAAAAGTGGAGTGACAATACCATCCAAAGTTTGATTTTATTAAATGTACCACCCTACCTCACAGCTAATTGGTACTTTTTTGGGATATATATATATATATATATATATATATATATATATATATATATATATATATATATATATATATATATATATATATATATATATATATATATATATATATATATCTATCAAGTAATAATTTTCACCCGTTCGTAGAAATTTCTCTGGTCAAAATTTAAATAATTAAAGGTCAAAGATCAATTACTGATACATGACCAACAATTTACTAACTGAAATTATTATCTAAAGAAATCGCTAAAATCTAGATAGAAAGCTACCGAGTATATAGTATGTAGTGTGTGTGTGTAGTATAATAGTGGTCAGGAAATCGCCATAGAAAATCTAACATCTAAGTAATCTAATATATAAATACGGAGGAACAATAATAGTTAAACGAGGGCTTAGTCTTCCCCTCCCCAAAGACGATTAAAAGTAAAAGTGGAGTGACAATACCATCCAAAGTTTGATTTTATTAAATGTACCACCCTACCTCACAGCTAATTGGTACTTTTTTGGGATATATATATATATATATATATATATATATATATATATATATATATATATATATATATATATATATATATATATATCAAGTAATAATTTTCACCCGTTCGTAGAAATTTCTCTGGTCAAAATTTAAATAATTAAAGGTCAAAGATCAATTACTGATACATGACCAACAATTTACTAACTGAAATTATTATCTAAAGAAATCGCTAAAATCGGACAAAACTGTTCAAAGAAGAGTGTACAATGAAGGAAAAATGCGAAAAATACGTCCTATCACCAAGTATGTGAATTCACGAAACTATAAATGTATATTATAAGACAAGTGTTAAAACATAAATTTGCATCGGACATTTAGACAACAATTACTATTATTTCAATAAAATATCGTAATTTGAATTTTTGATTATGAAGAATAAGAATGTTTGACAACAAAGTAAAGAAAACATTAAAAAACCTTCAATTAAAAAAAAATATTTGACTTGGGAAAACTCTACGACCGGACAACATTTTTTGAAGAGGGCGATATCTTTAATGAAAAAAAAACTTTCAGCTGTTAGGCATGCCGGTGTTATATAGTGCCTTTTCACCCTAGCCATCTTTCCCCCCGGAAAATGGCTATATAGCAGTTTTCCCCCCACGAAAAGCTGACTATATAGTGGGAATTTTCCCCTTTTTATAGCTAGATTACCCCTACGGAAAACCTACTATATAGTGGATTTTCCCCTTTTTTACATTCCGGTCACGTTTATGGCGGATCATTCGTGGCAATAATTTGCAATAACTGATATGATATTAATTTCTCATAATAAAGGATAATTATGGCATTTATTTAAAATAAATTTTTCACCCCTGAAATGAACAATAAATTGTTTCACCCCTGAAATGAACAAACCTTCATGACATTCATGTGTCATCATCATTTATTTCACCTTTTGTTACCACCTTTTTGGAACACCTTTTACACGAATTTCTGAATACCTCGAATCTTTTTCATCTAATTGATGCTTATCTACAGTTTTGACTTTGACGTTATGAACACGTCAGAACACGTTTGAGTGAAAATACGCCGCTTTGGAACTTTTCCCATATATAACCATCTATGTATAAGCTCCTCCCAGAAAACTTACTGACCAATCTTGACTTAATTTTGTAGAGGAAGGAATAAGAAATGAAAATGTATTATACTCCCTTTGTCCAAAAGGCTATCAATTTTAAATTAATACCGTTAGAATTGAAGATCTTAAATACTATTATATATTTCTTCTTCTTAGTATTAAACGAGAGACAGGGTGCAATGATACGATGAGAAACTGAAATGTTTCACTTTGATTGATGGGGTTCTAAATAATGGGTAGGGGGTATTATAATTGATTAAGTATTAAAGGCATGTGTATAGTTAGTATTTACAATTTTGTTTTAAAGTTACGCATATTCATATTTTTAAGCACATTTTTTACGAAACGCGAGGTTTTATGATGTAAACATTTTTTTTAAGAAAATAAAATGGCTTCACAACCAGAACAAAGTCAGTATCTATGTTGGTTACATTGTAAAATGTGAAATGGAGCCTGAACGAACCTTATGTATATAATATCATTTACTAATTGCTAATTTTTCCGCCTTTTAGTTTGCAACGTGATTTATAAATATACAGTTTTGAAAACGATGCCATATAAAACAAGATATACGATTCACTTACCTAAAAATCTTATCATACTATTTGTTTCATATTTTTGCAATAAAGATTTACTTGTGTACCATATTATTTCTTCGAACAATGAAACAAGGGTAATTAAAAAAGCAAAAAAAACCCACAAAAAAACCCACAAAAAAAACAAACAAACTTGCACATCTTTTGTGATGAGCTGGCTTGTTTTAAATATAAGCTTGTTCTTCTAACCAATTTACAAGTAAAAAAAAAAATCGTATATCAAATGCGCTTAGGTTTGTAATTGATTTATTTCTCTAGTTATTTATTATATCATTAGTCATCTTATGAATTGATTAAATGTTTTGAAGAATAATGAATTTACCCGCGTACCTTAAAAAATTTTGCTCGTAAATTAAAAAAAAGCAAGCAGAATTAAACGTAATTTTCAACAATTTTGATAAAGAAATAGATGGGTGAGTGTGTCTTTTTAAATGATGTTTTTAATTTAAAATGACCGTAAACATATGTTCATGTGGTCATCTATAGTTTTTTTTTTAGATTTGAGGCCCTTAAAATACACTATTCTCTATTCTTTATAATTGTATTTCAAACATCGGGCTCGGAAACAACAAAGGCCCCTACCCTGGGGGCAAAAATTTTCAGTGTCATCTACTAGTTGTATACCACTACCACTGTGAAAATTTGGTTAAGTGGTCATTTCTAGAATTTGAGATTCGGGTCCCCATTTATACAACAATATTCAATAATTATATTAAGGGTTTTAAACATCGGGCACTGAAACATCAAGGGCCCCTACACTGAATGCTGACATTTTTTAGAGTCATCTACAAGTGGTAAACCACTGCCACTGTGAAAATATGGTGATATGTTCATCTCTAGTTTATGAGATATTGGACCCTATAGAATATGCACTATAATTATTATAAAAGGATTTTAAAAATCGGGCTCTGAATCATCGGAAACAAAATTTCTCTAAAACATAAGTTTAGCCTGGATAAAATTTGCACAAACAGACTGACAGACTGATAGATTTATCAAAAAATTCTTAAAACATTTTCACATACAATTTCAGAACACAGAATTATGCATGTAAGTGTATATCTTGTAAAACCAAGTACTTTTTCAATTAATTACCTAAATTAAGTTCTATGTGTAATTCAATTACACATGTGTAATTCAATTACACATTTTTAATTTTCAGCATTGTCTGTAAAAATAATAAATCGGCAAAACGAAACTTAAACTGTACAGATGAATGCAGATATATGCAACCGGGGAGCGTAGAAACATCGATTTTAATCTTTACTGGATTTCCATAAATATTTTTTTATAAAATCTGAACCACCGGGGGAAGGCTACTATATAGTAGCTTTTCCGGGGGGGGGGGGGGGGGGGGGGGGCTACTATGGGGGAAAAACTGCTATACAACACCGGACCATTAAAATCGAAAAATAAGCGACCTTTTCATTAACGTCGACAATATATAAGCATGAGAGAAACTGTCATATTCAAGCATGATTTACAAGTATAACTATCTCTAACAGTTACATGAATAGTCTCTTATAGTGGAGTGACCAAGATAGAGTCTCTTGATGAAATGATGAATTTCAAGTGTGCAGCTACTTGTATTTACCATATTATATCTTACACATATGATTCTTCTAGAAACTCGAGTGTTATGATAGAGCAGGAAGTCCTTTTCTTAAAAATGAAATGACCTAAATTTTCCTGTTAGTAAGATTTGCAAACTTAACATTTTTTTTGGTCTTTACTTTTCTTCCTTGATTTTACATGGCGTTTTTGAAATTAGAATCATACAGTACGTACTACATAGAATTGTAACGTGTCTGTGGCATTTTATAAATGCACATATGTATTTGTAAATGGAACAAACGTACCTTTACTCGTACATTTACAGTGTACATGTACATTTATTGTAGACCTGAAGCATGCTAACACTCAACATGGTCAGCACTCATAAAACCAATCCATATTTTCTAACATGCCAGATTGAACTCTAAATAATGAAAATAAAACACCAAATGAGATTCACAACAGATTTATTCGTTTTCATGTATTGTAATCCACCCCTTCTGTGGCGTTATTTGGTCTTGGCTTCAAGACAATAAGTAAAATTTGTGTAAATAAAGTAATTGTAAATTACATGATAATTTTACAATGGAAATGCCATTAGTGCATTGACACCTAATGGGTATGGTCAAATCATTGTCTAAAAAATTCAACAATTTTCAAGCAACCAACTGTGCAAATTTATTCTTTCCGGTTAACGGCAAAGAAAATATTTGCAACATAAAAAATTAGCAATTGGCTCAAAAACAATATTACAACTTCAACAATTGCAATCAATATAAATGCAAAACACCAACTTGGTCAACTCAGATTCCGGTAAACGGCAACCCGAGACAAAAATTGTTCAACTTCAAATTGTCATTATCAAATAATTTCAACTGCACACCAACTGTGCACAAGTAGATCGAAAAAACACGCGCATTCATCTGGCATGAAGACAGGAACAACAAGAAGCACATTCTTCAAAATGCAATTTTCATGAAGTGGTGGGTTTTCTAGTCGCGACTCCTTAGTTGATCTTTAGTCAATTAAAAATTTGTGAAGGTTAACCAATACTGATTCTGTGAACCTTTTTCCCACCAATGATTTCATGAAGCTCGTCCTGAAATACAAAGTTCAATACGCAGTAAAATTCTTATATTTGAACAAATCAAAGGGGTAATAAGGGTGGGAGGGGAAAATATTTTTCTCACAACTATTTCATGTGCATCCCGGTTGCTGCCTTTTTCAAAAAGGAAGTTCGTTCAACGTAAACAAAAACTGTACAAATGTCCGGAATAAAAAATTCCAGAATAATTAAAAAACTTAGCTTCACTCTAAAATAAATTGATTTATCTTTTAATCAATAAATCTTAGTATATACATGCATAACGTTTGTATTGATTGACGATTGTTCAAAGCCGTATAACACAAACACATTATATAGTGTAGATAATGATTATAATCTTTTTTACACACTTAAAGCCAATATAGGGCAAATGTTTCAACGTTTAGAAGAAGTTTTATACGTTTCAATACAATTAATATAATTGATTTGCAATCCAAATCAGTAAAATTGACTTATAAAACTGATTATTGCTGATATAGTACTAAATTAATTTTCAAGGAAGCCAACTCCAAATAAGTAAAATTGACTTATAAAACTGATTATTGCTAAGATAATACTGAATTTATTTTTAAGGAAGCCAATTTTGGTAAAACTCTTTATTTTTGTTGCCATTGTATACTTTGGGGTTTTAAACATGGATAGTAGGAAATTAAATAAACTACATGTACCATCCCTCTGGGTCACAGCAGAGTTATTGTATGTCCTGTGTACAAAAATTCCGTCGTTGCATGAGTAAGATAGATATTTTGTTTGAAATTCTTTACGAACATTGAAAAACTGCATACCACTGATTTGACTCGAATAGGCTCAATTGCTTTCAAATAATTACACCCATTCTCTAAGTTATACGACTGAAATGTATATAAAAGCACTAAAAAAAACCAACGACACAAACAATAAAGTAAAATTTTGTCAAATTTTCGGGACGGTCCGTACAAAATGAAAATTACATATGGAAGGAGAAAAACATCTACTATAAACTAGCACTAAACTAGATTATAAATTACAGTGTATATTAAAAATTTAATATATTTATATATACATGCATATAATTATATATATATATTCTTTATAGCTACATGTATAATAAAATGGTTGTGGTTTTCAAAAAACCCAATGGCAGGTTTCAAGCGCCCCAAAATCTTTATGGACAAAGTTGTAAGAACCAAACTAACGAACCCGCTACCTAATGGTGGCCTTAAAACTTGTTCTGACACCAGATGTCTGTTGTTCAAACACAGCTCTGATGCAGACAGCTTTTCTAGACCCATTAGTGACCGGACTTCCAAATTCTTTGCAAATACTTCTTGCCGCACTGACAACTGTATATATCTCATCAATTGCAAATGTTGTCAGTAACCATATTTAAGGGAACAGGAGACGGCCATAGGGGCATCAGTATCCATCGTTCCACCATCAAAACTAAGAAAATTAAAGAACTCGTCAGGGAACATTTTAACTTAGATTGTCACAAATGGGAGGACATGATGGTTTTGGTTATTTATCAACCCTGATTAGACAGATGCGGAGAAAAAAAAACAAAGAAAAGTTTTTGATGCATGGAATGAAGTCATTCCGCCCTGACGGCATGAACAAATTAAATGACTTCACCAAAAATTAAATCAGCTAATTAATTCGTTCGCGTTTTCTTTCAGCACTCATGCTCAGACCGTCTGCTGCGTAGGACTTGAGTTTTATTTCTTGGGCCTCTGATCTCAAATACAAAGGTGTAGGTGCCACGTTTTAATCCAGTGTTTTTTTTTATTATTTTGATTTTAGTTTATTGCTACTTTTGTAGATTTTTTTCCTTTTATATGTAGATTTTATTCTGTTGTCCTGAAGAAGGCAAAAGTCGTCCCGAAAATTTGACAATATTTTACTTTATTGTTCGTGTCGATGGTTGTTTTTGTGCTTTTTTATAACTCATGTTGTAACCGTGTATATTTGAGATCAGACACGTCTTTTTTATATATATATATATATATATATATATATATATATATATATATATATATATATATATATATATATATATATATATATATATATATATATATATATATATATATATATGTGGAAATATTCGTCCCCGTTTTATTTTCGCCCCTTTCGCCTTCGTTTTCAGCGGGAGAATTAAAGAATGAAAATAAAGCATTTGGAAGTGTAGAAGGGCGAAAATAACACTGTATAAGTATATATGTATATTTATGTGTTTATCTGTGTGGGTGTGTGTTTGTGTGTGATATTTTTTAATCATAAAGTCTGATTTGAAATCACTGATGTGATAAACAGTATGATCTGAATCTCTAAATGTATTACAGTCCACTCAAAGGTAACATGTACGCCGCCATGGAAAAAAGTACACCGCGGCTGTTACATGTTCAACAAGAATCTGTCCACATGGTACGATGCTCAGCAGGTCTGTCAAAGAAATGGGGGCTACCTGGCGTCCATGTCTAGCAAAGCAGAGACGGTAAGGAGTATTCTTAGAACGCTTCAATCAAATATTCGTAGTGTGAGTATTTCGCATTATTTTTTCGAATTTTAATCAGGAAAAACTAGACAAGTTGTTATTAAGGAGAATGTAGGTATTATTCACGTTGTTGTGTCACTGAATATCTTTTGCATTAAACAAGATATAAATATGGTGTTATTTATTTTACAAAGAAACAGGTCAGTAAGATTTTGCCGTCAAGATCATTGTAAGAAATAGAAGTAAAATTTTACTTCCATAAGAGTTTTTTTCTGTAAGGTAGATTTCAAAAAGAAATTAAAGTCTATTTTCTACGATTACCAGAATTAAAAAATCGTCCAATGATTCTCCGACTTTTTTGTGATCGGCTTCGGCCGATCACTATTGTGTCCATATGAGGCATCCGGCAAATGCTTCCATGTGCGCACACATTCCGCTTGCATAAGTAGTTCTTATAAAAACTTGAAGTTTGGTTTAGTATTTATATAACATTTTACTCAGTTTTATTTCAATTTATTTACCTTAAGATATGCAAACATAAATAAAATACAGTTCGACCTGTTAATTCAAAAATGCACATTTTGTCTCACGCGTAAAAATTTCGATCGAAAGTTCCATTCATTAATGCAGTTGACCTCGATGAACTGACCTCAATCATAAGAAGATGCTCCATGAACTGACCTCGATCCATTGATGTTGCATAATAGTAGCTAGAAAGACTGCTTGATTTATAAACAAGGTTACGTTATAATGCGACCTCAACAGCAAGTTACAAGTTGCTGTCCCTTAAAAAAGGACTGCAATACGTGGACCATTTGCATGTGTTTCCAACAAAAACGTGAAAGACTTAAAATTATCACAGATTCCACCGACTCTAGTCCCCTGCTTTTAACCACTAAATTTGTACGTTGTATTACGTATATATATGTATAGTTGACTTTTAATCTCAGAATTTAAAGGGTTCATACTTCTAAAATAATTATGATCTATATTAATGAAGATTGCATGTATAGTATCAGGCAATCGGCGAATTTTAATTTTTGCGCACACATTACGCTTCGCACTACTTTGTTACATGTAACTACGTTATGCAGTGACAGCTATACTATAAATGTGTAAATCAATTTCATATTTTGATGCATCTTTCTTGAGATTTAAACTTTTATACAGTGACATAATTATTCAATCATCTATTATATACAGTCAGATAATTATTCAATCATACTTAAATGCTTAAATAATTCTAATCGGGAAGTACTCTAGCCTCGCCTTCTATAAAAGTAAAGCTACATGTGTATTCGGAAAACAACAAAACATTATAAATTATGCTATTTGATGCATGTTGTAGTTTCGGCATAACATTACCTTATTTCATTATACTGACAGTTCATATCACATGCCGATTATTTCTTTAAAAGGATTACTTTGTTTCTGTAATGTTTACCGACAACTTTACAATTACAGCGCCTTTGAACTTAAATATGGCATGGAATCCCGATCCCGATTCAGATAAACCTGTGCTTGCCTGGTTCCCTGAGCTACCCATTACGCACAGGAACCAGGCTAGCTCATGCGCAGGCTGAATTTTCCCCATAGCATCCGGTTTAACCTCGCTTATATATTTTCGCGTGGACCTCAGGGTCATTCAATGTTTTTCAGTCGCATTAAATTATTTTAATACAACTCTTTCTTTGTATACGTGTTAATGCTCTTTTAGAGCCTGAAGAAGAAGATACATTAACATTTAATAATTACGTTAAAAATATAAAACTAGACAAGGAGTTTACGAACGGCTTTCCCCAAATCTATTTCAAAATTAAATTTGTTGGCAGTTTATAATGATGAAATTTTGGTGTACAAATTCAAAATATTCTATATGTTTTTAAAAATGCAGTACTTTTTAAATTTTTTTTTTTTTTTTTTACATCAAACTGATCATGTTGAATGCTTCTTGTTATCAATATATCATTATTGCCGATCATTCTTTTAAAAGGAATACTTGTTTCTGCCTTCGCAGGTAAAGTTTTAAAATACCAAAGACCGGAGTAATGCTAACTCGAAGTGAAAGTTGTTGAAAAAGGGCATCGCTAGATGATCGAATACCGTTTTAGAGTCCCAAAAAATAACAGAAAACACGCTTTAAACAATCGAAAAGCTTGATATACTGCAAGATCAGAGTCTAATGTGTTGAATAAAACCATGAATAGTCTGCTTCTTAACAATCTGATTAAAATCAGATCCTTTGATCCGCTCACTTAGATCGCTACTCTAGTGTAGCGATCTAAGTGAGCGGATCAAAGGATTTGATTTTAATCAGATTGGCTTCTTAACAGCCATTCTTCGTCACTTTACAAATCGCGGATAGTTTGTTAAAAAGAATCCTATGTCCAGTTAGACCGTAAAGGAACACAATATCAACACAATTTTGGGCATACATAACGTTCAGACATTTATATCATTAAAACATAACAAATGTATTGATTACACAAGTACAAAGGTCAACAAATGAAATCCGAACTTTTCGTGACCAAGGAAGAGTTGTTGTTGACATTTCGAGTAGACTCCCTTTTTATTCAATACAAAGCCAGTACATCGCTAAACATTAATTTACTTCCAACGATATAAAACAAAGTATTATTTATGTCTGCTAAGTCATTTTACTTTGTTGTTAGAAATAGTTGGTCCAGAAAATTCAGGTGATGACGAGACCTAAGTAAACGTCGGTCATTTTGCGAACTCATTTATGGCCAACTACTGTAAGTTCTGCGAATGTTTGCTGAACAACTGCTGTATTATCTGTTTGTAGTTGCGGATATTGCTGAACAACTGCTGTATTATCTGTTTGTAGTTGCGGATATTGCTGAACGACTGCTGTATTATCTGTTTGTAGTTGCGGATATTGCTGAACAACTGCTGTATTATCTGTTTGTAGTTGCGGATATTGCTGAACGACTGCTGTATTATCTGTTTGTAGTTGCGGATATTGCTGAACGACTGCTGTATTATCTGTTTGTAGTTGCGGATATTGCTGAACAACTGCTGTATTATCTGTTTGTAGTTGCGGATATTGCTGAACGACTGCTGTATTATCTGTTTGTAGTTGCGGATATTGCTGAACAACTGCTGTATTATCTGTTTGTAGTTGCGGATATTGCTGAACGACTGCTGTATTATCTGTTTGTAGTTGCGGATATTGCTGAACGACTGCTGTATTATCTGTTTGTAGTTGCGGATATTGCTGAACAACTGCTGTATTATCTGTTTGTAGTGCGGGTATTGCTGAATACAACGGTATAATCTGTTTGTAGGTGCGGGTATTGCTTAATACAACTGTATAATCTGTTTGTAGGTCAGGGTATTATTGAACATCCACCCCCTGATCCGGGATGAGTACACGAAACACTGGTGGTTGGGGCTGTCCCTAAATAAAACAATCGCCACGTGGAAGTGGGAGGACGGGAGTGATCTCCAAAACAGTGTCATGTAAGAAGGGGGGGGGGGCGGGAAACTGCATTCTCGTTGCAGTGCGGGACGCGGGTCTATTGTATCACGTCACTGTTTCAAAACTCTTTTATTGGTCATTGCAAATCTCTGTGATCTGAAAATCTTTACAAAATGTTTAAAGGGACTTAGACACGATTTGAGATCAAAAATTTTATTTTTATTTTTTATGTATAAAATGGTTTACTGGTGCATTTTAAATGATTGACCAAAATATTGAATGTTAAAGTCAAGTTACAAGCGAGATACAGAGGTAAGAATTGGTTGTAATGTAAACAAAGCTCGAGTCTTATAGTTGTTTACAAAAAATGTATTGTAGAGAATTACCATTTCTTAGACAAAATGACATGTAAAAACAATTTAAACTAATTCAGTATCTTCATAAATACCATTATAAACAAAAGAAAGGTACATTTGATTGAAACTTAAACCAATACAACACATATGTAAAAATGACAATATTCAAGCTTTGTTTACAAAACAAAGAATTATGAACTCTGTAACTTGCTTATAACTTGATATTTGACTCTCAAATTTTGACATAGCATTATAAACTTATATATTTATCAGTATAAACATTGAAAATGGAAAAATAAAATTTGAAAATTTTAACTCAAATTGTGTCCAAGTCCCTTTAAAAGTGGATACAACCTATTATAGACTGTTCCAAGCTACTGTTTCCATCAATTTTTGATGATTTTTAATAAAAGTACACATACCTGTGAAAGAAATACAATTGAAATCGACGAAAGGGAATATATCAAAGATATCTTCATTGAACACTTATCCCCTTTCAGTCATAAAATTTCACAGGAACGAAAACAATTTTCTTACGGAGATTTATAATGGGAAATGTTTACATCCTCCATTCGGAAGAACTCGGGATACCTCGCGCAATTTTTTAACGTTATCATCCGGGCTTATTAATGGCTGATGCAATGCAAAATCTCCGTACACTTTCAATTTTGGGATGTGTATTGAAACCTGAAGTTGTAGAGGGGGCGTTTCAAAACAGATAATCTGGACATTTTTCATATTAGTGAATGAACGTAGTTTGAGCACAAAGGTATTTACTACTATTGAAATATCAAGCAAAAAGTGGTGGAAGCAAAAACTCGGGATATCAGTAAAATAATCAGTATATATACATACAGTTTTAAACTTTTACTTAACCATTTTGTCATGTGACCCTTGTTTTTTTTTTCAAGTTTATTGTTTTTTTACGTGTATGTTTGGCATATATATGTATGTTACAGTGCCTGGAAACCCGGAGAGCCTAACAAATCCCTGAAAGACGAACAGTGTGGAGAGATGAACATACAGGGCAGGCTAAACGACCAGAAGTGTGACTCCCTCAACCCTTTCATCTGCGAGCAATACCCTCGTAAGTAGTTATCTTGATGATTGTTTAGACTACTCTTCAATGTTACATGTATACAAATACAAAAATTTCTTCTTAGAATTATCGTGCAATGTAAGAAAATAATTATTTATAGAAGATCTGGTTTATTTTATCAGCGACCTTGCCGCCACCTTCCACAACAACAGTGGCGACAACTGCGAAAGACCCAGAAACCGTCGTGCCTAATTCCACCACTATAAATCCAGTGCACACAGTAAAAACAAATAAAGCAGACATAAATGTAGAAAAAACCCAATGCGACCCTGTGGAAGAGTACGATACATCTTGGCCAAGTGTATCCGAAGGAGAGGTTGTCAGCCGCCCTTGCAAGACTGGAACCGGTACAATTCTTTTACAGCATAGTAATTATTATTATTTATTTATAGATTTCAATGTATTGACAGTCATACATTTACAATTAAGCAGTGACTATCTATTATTTCTTAAGAAATCTGATTGTATTTCATAAAAAAATTATAATTTCATAAAAAGACTATCACGATATAACTTAGTTTATATGCCGGTATCCATTCGTCCGCGTGTCTTGTATTATACATTTGACGTGACTATGCATTGAATATTTCCTGATCGAGGAAAACTTAAACAACTTTGAAAGCACGCTTTTCACGGACTTCCACGAGGTGATCCCAGACTTCCAAGTAGTTGTAGTAACCATGGTGATGACCACATACATGAAAGAATTGGCTGTTCCTTTTCTGTAGCGTGTTGATCAACAATAACGATACGTATTTTCAGTCACCTTTTAATGATAATTGAGAAAGAATTCGAGATATATTATTAGCATAAACAATAAACTGGTTTTTTTGTTTGGTGCAGACTAAAATATACATAACCTGCATACGACACCAAAAAAACCTCTTTACTAATATTTTTCAAATAATTTCGATGTATATTGATACAGGGTTTGCAACGTGCACTTGCAATGAGAAAACATCAGAATGGAAAGTAATTTCTAATATTGACGACTTTCCGCGTGTATCAAAAGATGTAAGAACTACATGTATAACACATTTTATTCATATATAGACGTCTGTAATAAAGCGTTTTAATTGTCATCAAACCGAATGTTTTTCAGATTAAGAGAATCGTTCTCAAGACACTGAGTACGTCAGAGGAGATGTGTCACAACTATCGGCGGATCTAGTGGACGCGGTACAGGCAGGAGCGGGAGATCGGTGACGGACATCGTCACCACAGCCCGGGTCCTCAGGTCTATTTCGGAGGAATTCTGAACGGTAGCTCGGATTAAAGATTTATTTCAATCTCACGTAGCAAAGCTATTAATAAGAAACCTCTTTATGCCCCTGCCAAAAAATTACCGGGGGCGTATAGTTTTACCCCAAGTGTGATAATTCTTGACAGAGTTATGTCCCTTGACCTTAGAAAACGAGGAAATTCCAGTTCCCTTGAACTTTGAAAAAATAGGAAATTTTCAGTTTCCGTAGATGTTATATATAAAGTTAAAATTGCATATAGCAGGGAGAAAACCCTACATTAGCATTCTCAAATAGTGTAGATTCGAAATTATAAAAGCCGTGACCCTCAATCTAATACTGGGCCCGAAGAGGTGTTCAAAGTTTAGCATAGAAATATAGAGGGAAACTGTTTAAAAATCTTTTTCTAGGGAACTATAATGCTTCAGCTTGTGAGATTACTATGCAAGCATCCTTAACTAATGTAGATTCCAAATAAATAAAGCTTTAGCACTGGACTAATACTGGGGCCCCAAGGGGTTCAAAGTTTAACCTAGAAAGATATATTGAAAATGTTTTTAAAAGTTTTTCTCGAGAACTATAATGCTACAATTTGTGAGATTACTGTGCAAGGATCCTCAAATTGTGTAAACTCTAATGTAGTGGAACCAAAAGTTATCTTTCTTGATGTTGTTCTGTACAGTCTGAGAGTTATTCCTCTTGATGTGGAACTCTTCTACGTTCATTTTTTCAGGCTTTGTACGTGCGGTCCCGCCACAGTGCTACACATTTTCATTCCTATGTTACTATTTATGTTGTTAAAGCCAACTATAAACCTCGGACCAATACTGCGGCCCCATAAAGGGGTTCAATGTTTAAAAATAGAAAAAAACATATGCTACGAAATAGAATGCCACAAGGAACTGCTGTTCAGGTGAGCGATGTGGCCCATGGGCCTCTTGTTTGTATTTCCTCGTGATAAAGAGTTCCAATAAAAATTATTAAAATCATTTTTAAATGATTTAGAATTTGTATTTATTGCATTTGTAAACCTAGATGGCCGAGTGGTTAGAGCGGTGGCCGCACACTACTACAGTCTATCCCATGTTATTGCTTCCATCACTTTTTTAATGATTTTTAATAAAAGTACACAAACATGTGAAAGAAGTACAGTTGAATCGATGAAATGGAAATAATCAAAGATATCTTCATTGACAAATTGTCCCTTTTCACTCATAAAAGTTTACACGAACGAAAACAAATTTCTTACGGACATTTATAAGGGGAATGTTTATATCTTTTCTCCATTCGGAAGTACTCGGGACACCTCGCGCAATTTTTCAACGTTATAATCTGGGCTTTATAATGGCTGATGCAATGCAAAATCCTCGTAGACTTTCTATTTTGTATTGAAACTAGAAGCAGTAGAGGGGGCGTTTCAAAACAGATAATTTTATCTGGACATTTTTCATATTAGTGGATGAACGTAGTTTGAGCACAAAGGTATTTATTATTATCGAAATATCAAGCGAAAAGTGGCGGAAGCAAAAACTCGGGACAGAGTATAGGATTGTAAGTTCCATGGGTCGTGAGTTCAAACACCAGCCCCGGTTGTATATATCAAGATATCGTATACTTATAGAAAATATACCCTTTTCCGCCCTGTGTGATATAAACAGAAATTTCGCCTACCCGTGTAATATAAACCCTAGGGGTGTGATTAAGATTCTTCTCGCATTATCACCGGTGTGAGATCGGTTTGTCCAATGTGAGACAGCAGTGTGAGATTTTTCTGTCTTACACTGTGTATTACTACGCCGCCGCTTTAAAACGTAAACAAACGTTGTCTGCTGTAGGGAAATGCAAAATGATTGATTGGGATTATTCATTCAATAATTGCTTTGCTTAGTTAATTAAATTTATCATATTTGTATTGATAAAACTGCCGTGTGCTCTCATTTTGATTTGCACTATTTGAAGCACGCGGAGGGATAAACCGACAGTAATTATTAAAAGCTGCTTGGTCCGATTTTATATCCAATTTTATGCACGCTTTTAAACGATGGTTATGCTAAGTATATGTATAATAATTCTAGTCAATTAAGCCAAATTTCAATAAAGAAAAATACGTACAAAATTTGCTAACAAACAAACGACATAAAAGGGTACCGCGTTATTTCGCCTCATGTTAAATTTTACCCCTGACGACGAAACGGGTATGGTTGTATTACGACTTTGACATCGCATTAAATAAAGAACGAAATAATCAGACAAGTTACAATTAACATGTGTACGTTTTTGTTCGCTAATATTTCTGAAGTTTGGTTTCTTTACAATCGATGCATAGCATGCTGGTTGAATAACCCCAATCATTCGGGGGACGAAACCAAACGGTGTCCTTTTCTAAAAACTCCCGTGATGCACTTTGGTTTGTTTTTTCGTTTGCCCAAAAGAAATTATTTTTATTTACTTTGGATATTTCTTACTTTGAAAGGAGACTGATTCTGCTGGTGTAAATAGGAGAAAGTCCATAACTTTCTAAGATAATTGGTTTGTATGGAAAAAAAATTTAATTAAAACTGTAATAACAAAAAAATCGGACCAAGCAGCTTTAAACTGTATTATCATCATTCAGTTTTTTGTAAAATTTATTCAAAAATTGGTAGGGATTTGAAAACTGATAGAGGATATTCGGACTGGAATATTAAAATTGTGAATGAAAACTTAATGCTTTGTGTCTGTTTAGTAGCACTGCCATTCATAAACTGTATTTCATTTTTAAAAGAATTTAGCAATTTGTATTATTTTCACAATTAAGAAAATCTCACTCATAGTGTATATTTTCTAGAGATTTTTCTGAAATTTTCAAAAAATATTCAATGACAATTAACTCAAAAAGTAGGTCATTGACATTAATTTTTTATATTCCAATTCTTTAATGTTCGGGTTCGATATTCTGCATAACAGTTCATCGTTTTCACAATTTCCACAAACCGGTAGGGGACGTGTATTGCCTATGCAATACTCTCAGAATGCTTGTTATATTATGCTGTGGTTCTATCATGTGAACATGGTGCTTTATTATATTATGCTGTGGTTATTTCATGTGAAGATGGTGCTTTATTATGTTATGCTGTGATTATTTCATATGAAGATGGTGCTTTATTATATTATGCTGTGGTAATTTCATGTGAAGATGGTGTTTTATTATATGAAGATTGTGCTTTATTATATGAACTGTCTCTTCTGAATTCTTATTAGAATTATGAAATCCAAAAACTTGTTCTCATCTTTTTCTCAAACACTTTGGAATAAAATTGAACGATTGTTGCATTTTACTTTCCTCTGTCGTAAAAGACAAGTTAACTTGAAAACTTTATAAAGGTATTCTACTTGCAGTCACTTGTTTATGGATACAGGTAAATGCATGAAGGAATATTTTACAATCACACATTAATTACCAGATTAAGCATCTTCTCTAGCGAAGGGTTTCTGATCCGCGGCGCTCCTCACGGACCCTTGGCATATCGTGCTATCAAAAGTTGGGTTTTTTTTTCATCACGTGATCTAATATCCTATTTTTAAATCGGCCAAGTAATGAAAGATGCCGTACTCTAGACGTGCCTGGTGCAGAAATGACAGTCTATTGATATTGACAATTTGGAAGACCGTTTTAATGCTCAGTGTATTCAGTAAATAGGAATAATGTGAAATGCTACATATATCGAATTCATTCGAAGGGTATAAGACTAGGGGAGGTAAATCCCCAATCTACGAGTGCATGTTTCTGTTGAAACACTATCAGGTGTACATGTACTTATTATTGCACCATTGAATGATACATGCATTATAAAGGCTTAAACAGAAAGGCTAGAAAATGCCCCCTTCCTTGGAAACATCCACTAGGAAAATGAACAGAAACTGCAAATAATTAGATTTTTTAAGTCCGAGGGGCATAACTCTGTCAAAAATTGCACGATCGTACCCGAAATAAAACTTGACCTAGATATTACCATGATAAATCTGTACACCAAATTTCATATCAATATGTGCAACCTCTGCGAAGAAAATGAACGGAAACTCCAAATAATTTGATTTTTTTAAGTCTGAGGGGCATAACTCTGTCAAAAATTGCACGATTGTACCCAAAATCAAACTTGACTTAGATATTATCATGATAAATCTGTACAGCAAATATTTTATCTCAATACGAACAACCTCTGTGAAGAAAATGAACGGAAACTATTGGTGGACCGACCGACAAACAGACGGACAGCAGCAAAGCAATATGCCCTCCCATCTGCGAAGGGGGCATAATAAGGGTTTTGAGCTATTCGTGTTAGAGACACTAGTGAATAAACAGTACGTGAATAGCGGCGCATATCAAAACCCTTGGCTAGCAAAGATGCAGTATAAGCTGTGGAGAAAATTGTCCCTCTTTTGAATTAAATGAGTTAATCTTGACCTAATGATAACCAACACAAAAGAATTGTAGAAATACAGATAGAATCACAAAGAGGTACATGTACGCGGAATTTTTTTTTTATCAACATTTACTTAGCATTGAGTTTGTAATACACATGTACATGTATATCATCTGTTATAAACATGCATCATTTTAGTCCCCTACCGGTTTCACCGGAGAGGACTATAGCTTTCCTCTGCGTCAGTCAGTCCGTCTGTCCCACTTCAGTTTTCCACACCTTTTTTCTTTATGCGTTTGAGGAATAATATGAAATTTGCTCAACAGCTTCAAAATGTCAAACTACAGATCAAGTTTACACTTTTGTAGCGTCTGGTTGACATATTTTCGAGAAAATTAATTTTTTATATTCCAATTTTTTAATGTTCGGGTTCGATATTCTGCATAACAGTTCATCGTTTTCACAATTTAAAATTACGAGATTGATTCTGAAAGGAGAAGATCGTACATTGCTTGCCAAATGAATCCCCCCGCAACTAGGATGTGTAAACGACTTATGAACACCAATTATATAAAAGAGTCTTACATTTTAAGGTGTGCATCAGTACATGTATAATATAGAATTGCAGTTTCTGACCATAACCAAACATACGTTTATACTTTTTTTCTGAGTTTCATTTCTATAATAATTTTCTTAACATTACAACGTGATCTCAAATAACCCCTGACTGTGCTAGCGCTATAATTGTTATTTGACATTATTTTTACTGGGCAAGAAAATAATATATTTTTGACTGTTGTATATAGAGGATTTACAATATTTTTCAAATTAATTCTATTATACATGTATAATTTTTTTAAAAAATGTTTTACCTAAAAGGAAGTTAACCCGCAGAAATTAACAAAAAAAATCCACTATGATTCGAACACCCTCTCAGCTGGAGGGGAATGTCAACCCTCCTGCTATTACAAAGAGCTACGTTGACAGGATTAAGTATTTCAATTAGTAGTTGAACATATAGATATTCATCATATGTTCATCACTGATTAATTCATTCCTAGTGTGATCGTATTACGGGCGGTCACGGGGTTGTAGCTGGCTGGTGGATCGGTGAATGAATGGGTGTGTTAGAATGGTTTTTCGGGTTTGTGTGAGTAAGTGAGCATTTCAACTTAACTTATAGCACGAATTGAATTAATTACTTTTACGACAACGCCCAGAAAAACTACATTAGCAAAACTCTTTTTTAAAACCATTTGTAATTTCTTTTTAGTGGCCATCTCAAAATGCAGGTACATTTACTACAGGAATATATATGTAACAGAGACAATTATTGCCTCTGTTGGGATTTTTGAACCCGGGTCCTCTGGCACGCCAGTCCAGCACTCTACCAATCGAGCTAAAGGGTTAACCCACTAGCCAGAGCTATATAGTAGGAATGCCATATACCTGACTCTACCACATTGTCCCCCTCCAAGGAAAGTGCCGTCCCTGACTCTCCTGAAGTGCCAGCACCCATGGGACGAAGTACTAGAGACAATCTCTCTCACCCGCCAGAGAATACCCAGGTCCCAACGTGGGCGCCAAATGAAGAAGCGTTACAATTGGGCGTTGTACCAAGAATAATAATACTAATGGTTCGAATTTTATATTCTGTTTTAAATCTTCACGTTCATATGCAACATTACTAAATCTTATGCATTTTTATACATTTAGAGATATATCATATATATGCACCTCCATAATATTTAGGTAACAACATATTGTAATACCTGATTGTGGATCAGGGTCCACTTCAAATAATTATTACAAATGCTGTTAATCAAATCAGGATCTGTATTAAGTCATGCCAGAAGTCGTATTGAGTTGTATATCTCAGACATATAATGTCCACCTCTCCTGAGCTCGACAAAAACTACCCCTCACCAGAAAACTACCTGCCATGCACCGCGCGAAAATTCTCCCAGCCAATCAACAACCAGAATTAAATATAGAACTGGTCATTTGCTATTTTTATTCTAAGGGATAACACATATTACACAACTTTTTAAAATGAATTATTTTATTACTGTAATGATAAACGTAAATTTGTATAGCTGAAATAAAAAAGGCATAAAATAATAATATGTACAAAATTCAACACTATCACATATAGGATATTGTCATTGTCCGCTCTTCGAAGCAAATTATAGCGATTTTCTTCAAATTGTAATTTGTGATTGGTAATATTATTTTCTACATTATATGTAAGAAATGCTTAATTCTATCGTCTGGTTTTTAGCGGGGATTATCTCAAAATATCGAAATGCACCAAATGTTGACATATTCTTGGGGTATTACAAAAGGAGATAGGTACAGTTACTATGGATTTATTAAAAAAATTCGTAAAGTAAGAGTAGCATTATTCTTTGTATGAAATTTCAAAGGCGTGCGATTTTATAATTAGGTTTTTAAAGTTTCGCGTTTATTCGCGAAAAAATATTTTTTTTACCTACGAAAATGATCTCAACTGGCTTTCGTAGTATCCCTTTCCATCGTATTGTTTTGTTTAATAAAGCAATTGCGTGGCCTGAATATGTCTTCTGTTGAGATTTCCACCAATTTCATGTGTATTTACTGCGCCGTCTTGACGCCAAATTTCAATATACCGTCTTTTTCAGATTTCTATTACTTGGTAGATATATCTATACCATATCCGTATTTTAAATCGAACACTAGGGAAATAAATAGCAAAATGAACATAAATAATTTGATTTCTTTATCATAAACTGTAAGTCTTAGGACACTTAGAAAGTAGATACTAACGTTTTTTAATCTCCGAGTTTATGCATGCGCCGGGTACCCTGACCACAGACATGTTTATATACCGTCGTAAACAAAATATTAAATATTTTTTATATCAGTTTTTTAAATTATCTGTTAGGATTTCTTAAATGTTTATGCCAATTCGGAATAAATAAGGAGATACCGGTATGCTGTTCTTTGAATGAAATATCCGTAAATGGGTCGTCTGATATTAACTATTTCCAAAAATCTGAGAAACTTTAAAATTCTAAAAGACAAATTGTAATGATCTGCAAATCTGGAGGACAGCTATTTTTATTTCCATACTTTCCTGAAGAAATAAATGATGATGTAAAATAGGTTCCTTTAGTGATTGGTTTTCTGCATTCTCTCAACACCCCTTCCTTGTCACTAAAGAAGAATGACATAGTTCTGGATAACCTGGTACAAATTATGAGTCAATGAAATAGCACTTACAGCTTACAACTTCCTTTACTTTGACTGCCGTCTAAAAATCCTGACACATGTGTACTAAATACATAGAAACTGCCATTACCGTTGTAGGTAGAGATGACAAACTCGCGAACGAGAAGTACACCATTTACATGTACAAACGTTATTAAATGCATACTTATATTTGTATTCTCTGCCTGTCCGTTTAAGCAATAGTCTGGTAGCATGCTCAGTTCGTACATTTTGGTTTCTGCTCCCCTTCCCTTCCGGAATATATCTGTATAAATTGATAAACATCAATAAATATGACAACCTTTATACAACAAAATATACACCAATTTCAGTATTCATGACCATCGTTGTTATTATTCATATAAAACGTCTGCAAAACATGTAAGGACTCGATACAAGTCATAAGATTAAAACATTTCAAAATTAATCTTTCATGAAAACTAATCAAACAATATTGATAAAAACATCTGCAATGTACCTACATGCACTAGGCCCATTACTAGTATTACAAGTCCTGGCGATCGTAAACAGCGAATTTTCAAACGTGATGCTAATCGTGGTAGTTATTTCGTTGTAAATATGATGAATGTAGTAAACTGGGGCTATGGTGGAGCAACAATGTAGGCATTTGATACCAATCAGATGAAAATTTAGGCAAGATAGCAACGCGATAGTTTTTTATTTCATTTGCTACGAAGCGAATAAGTATAGACTGAAAAAGAGCGAAAAAGCGCAAAAATGCGTAAATATGCTTCCCAAAAGGTTTCAATAGCTAGCACGCCTTTCTGGATAGCGTAATAGCACTTTAATAGTGCGAAATATGCGTTACGTACAGCTCCTTCTCTACAAGTGTAGTATCGCAAATTACGAGTTGAAAAATCTTTCTTTTATTCAAATTAATCGTCTATCAAAATCCTCAAGAAAATTGCTTTTATGATATTCATTTCACAATTCAAAGTATTCATACTATTGGGAACATTTTCAATTCATTTCTGTGTAAAAGTATGCAAATTTAATCCCATATTGAGCCCCAATTGAATAGCTTGTGGGTGGAGTATCCATTGTTTAAACAGACTAGGAACTTTTAATATCAACCATTTTTAAAATGCTTTTTATCTGTAATCACATGATTTGTGTTAATTAAATTTCGAGCCCACATTTAGATTTAGAACATACAAAAAATGTACGGCTATAGCTAGGGGCTACCGTAAATCATATATAGTTGTGGGATGTTACAAGTTCTCATAATACGGGTACAAATTCAGTCCAGTAAATTGAACATCTTTGTACCACATGTGTATAATTATATAGTGTCCAATCATACTGATTTCAAAAGTTATATATATATCCTTCATAATAATCAGATGCTTTTCTCGTGTAACTATCCTATCAATAAAAAAAGCCAATATATAAATAAATTCATTTCTCTGACCGCCAGTGATTTAGACACAAATAAGCTTAACTTTTTCGAACTAACTTGCTTCAATACCAACTTCACAATTCAGATTAAAGTTTTCATTTTCTGTTTTTCAAAAAAAAAAAAGAGAAAGATTTCTACGTCAAAGCTTTGCACCACTATTTAAATTCTGATGGATTATGGTTAGGTACATGTATTACCAAAATGCTTTAACGGAAAGCGTTAGATAACGTTTTGTTATATGTCTTTTTAGACGGTGGCTATAAATAGCCACGGTCTATTGCTACGGTCCTGACCGGAAGAGTATTTCTCACGGGGACCCTAGCGGATAACGAACGATAACTCTGTTAGGTATGCAGTGTCACACGCAATGTTTTATCTATGTGTCGATTTCAGTATGATAACTAATTTTAATCTTATCAGATATTTTAAGCATTATAGCTGCTAATCATTTTGTACATATATTTAAATAATTTATGAAATTGTGTTTTATTTTAAATGAGCCGTTACCCTGTCTGCTTACGCGGTATCGATAATTTATGCACCAACTGCCAGTTGTGACGTTAAACTCTGTATCAGGACTGTATAAACTATATCACTGCGATAATTGGCTAAAAGATCTCACAATAATCGCTTCTTGTTTTTTTTATGATGTAAACAATTGTCAGAAACACACACAATTTAAAAAGGTTTGCCATTTCATATTTCAGCAAGTATGCTTCATCGATAATTTCATTCATTTTCAACGCATTAATTTTAGTTGAGGAAGAATATTTATTTTTTTGTAACTTATTCTAAAGAATTCACAACAGATACTGATAATGAATATTAGATAAATTACATTTTATTGAACTTCACCCGATCAATGGCACACTTTCTTCTACAAGTGTTCATGTGTTCTTTAAACAAACAAAAAACTTGAAATTTACGATACAAATGTGTTTAATTTTGGACTATCCTGTGATTTACCTAATTTTGTAACCCACTCAGTCTGTAGGAACATTAATATCATTACAGGCACCTCAATATTCATCAGACAATATTTACTAAGATTTACTTTACTTCCTACTGACTTTCTCTCAAACACGCTAATCGATCGACCTCGTATTGTAAAATTCACGTGCAAATCAAGTCGCCATTTTACATGTACATGTATAAACAAAAAACATTTTACGATGTTTCAAAGATTTTCAGTTCAGATTTTTTGTAAGCAAATAAGGGATTAAAGACATGCTGTAAAACGTCTTATGGATTTCACGGCGTATCAGCTCGTGTATCTCTAATTTGCAGCAAACCTAGCTTTTTTGTGAGAAAAAAAACAATCGGTTCAACTCATGCAATATTCCATATACATTTATGGTACATTGTGAACGGTAATGTAGGATATGATAATTTTGTTCACTTAACAGTTTCTGACGAATTTTTCACACTAAACTGAAATAACGCAATTTGATGAGCGAAGTACAATCTGTGACTTTAATCCATATGCACCCGTCTCTGCTATTAAAGAACCTTTCTTTGGTTTTGGGGGATTTTTTTCGCAAACATATAACATTATATTATTTACACATGTACGTAAATATCACCCCTTTTGTTCTCAAATAATTTTTATCTCGCGAGTACAACTCTATTATGAGCTTTCTTCGACATCAATTTTGTTTCCATTTACAAATAGGCGTGCCTATATATAAATGCGCCAGTTTGTTGCGACTCGCAATCGAAATAATTGCATCACTCAACGAAATGCTACATCGGCCGTAGCGTATACATCCATGCTATATTTGCGTTAAATAATGAAATATGAATGTGCTTCATAGATGACTGTAGTATTCTGCTGAGCTACAGAACTATAGCTTTCCGGAATTTCATGGATTTGCGGACCGTACATCTATTGTATAGACTATAGTACATGCAAAGAATAAAATGAAATTTATATACACAGCTGTACGGTCAGAAAAACATGCGTTTAACTTGGATTTTGCTTGTTTGATGTTTTTTTATAACTAATTTTGAATAATTAATCTATATTTCTTGTAAGTTTACTAGAAAAGTTTAATGTTGCAAGTAAATTATGCGTGTTTAAGTGTACTGAGAAGAGATAAAATATACATGTGACTTTCCCAAATTCTATCAAATGATTTGAATAAATCTATAGCTAAATATAATTAGACAAATGTACTTTAAAACGTTGATAAATGAAACTGCCGCGACTGAACATTGTATAATATTTTTTCTCAAATTTTAATTCACTTTCATTGTGAGCAAATGGAAATAATCCACTACAGTCGAAGATAAAATATTGATTGACTCTTCTGTTTCATGATGACGTGCATTCCAAAAGCAATACCAGTTTTATCAAACAGGTTCTTGTAAACCATTCCGTTTTCTGTACACCTAAATGTATAACTGACTATGAGGACAAAAGCAAGTGTGATGGTCCACAAGCAAGTGTGATGATGCAACTTTTTCCCTGTGAAGAAACTGAGGGAAAATGCTGTCGAGAGGGACAATTAACATACTACATGTATGCCCAAATAGTTAGTAAAAACCTGATAAGTATTTTATCATACTAAAGCTTTATTTGTTCTCGTTACTTTGAGAAATCTACAATATCTTTAAAGCACAAAAGTCCAATCCACACTTTTCAAAAGTTGTTCCCCTTTGCAGGGTCAACCCCAAGGTCAAAAAAGAAAAAAAACCAAAATTCCCCTTCTTTATACAATCAAATAGTTTGGCGTACTGTGATGAAATCGCTTTGGATTTGATTTATTCATTCAATATATATGTGGTGGCAACCCACATATTATCGTTTTACTAACAGCGTGCCAGTTTGCTTGTCGGGCCGTGCTAAAATTTTGTATGCCGATTATTATATTCCTCACCGATTGGTTGTTCGGTTTCATCGATGTGAATGCTAATTTGCATATCAAACACAAAATCAAGAAACGCAATGACCAATGACATTACATGATGTTTTGGTAGTAAATATCAACAAGTGGACAGTCAAAAGCTTGTTGTTAGTTCAATTTATTTCTTTACGTTTTTAACTTCGTTAATATCCGATAGTTTCCGTAATATTTGATTTACTTCAAGACTGGTTATTTCATGCAAGAGCGCTTCCGCTCCCAGTATAAATAGATTTACCGGGGAGTATTCGATTCATGCGACGGTCGTTAAACAAGTAAAAACAGTGGATGACGTTTACATTGTCCATCTTCCCCTTTCTAGCGTTTTGTTACCGATATGAAAATTGATGAAACAGAATGTAACTGTTAGTACCATATGCAGAAGACCCCGTCAAGGTGGTCCGAGTAAAATGCTGTAGGCATACTACTGGAAATCACTTATTTCTAGGCATATATATTTAATACATTTAACAAACATCAAGCTTTGGACTGTCCACGTGTTGATATTCACTACCCAAAAAATCATGTAATGTCATTGGTCAGTGCGTTTCTGGGTTCTGTGCTTGATATGCAAATAAGTATTAAATTCAATGAAATCGAACAACCAATCGATGAGTAATATGATAACCAGCGTACAAAATTTTAGCACGGCCCGACAAGCAAACTGGCACGCTGTTAGTAAAACGATAATATTTAATGAGTCATTCTGGGGCAATCAAAATACATTTGTGTAGTACATGTATTACCGAAAACGGAGTTTTAATATGAACTGATATAGATACAAACATATAGATACAAACATATAGATACAAACTTCTATACTACAAAGGCTACTGTGATAAATCCATGGATTTTCCCCAAAAGATGACGATAAAGAGACACAACATTTGTAAAGTGTGGATAGTAAACACAACTACGATTTCCACAGAATTATCCATGTAATTAATTCACGACCAGTTGTGCTAGTACATGTATGAGACGCTGGCTGTGGATTTTCGGCAACAATAATTTACATACATGTAATATGCCACTTTGAAACGGCGCCACCGTCTAACAGTACTTTCGGTACTTTGATTTAAATTGGGGTTACAACTCCTATTTTTCACGTTATGAGTTGCGACTTTTGAAAAGTGTTCACAATGACATACAAGTTAGATGAGCTCACTTTTGATCTAAGTCTCACTTTTATCAAAGGAAGATATAGTGGAAAAGTGAGACTGAGATCGAAAGTGAGCTCGTCTAACTTTTATGGCCCCCAGGCCTGATTGCCTTACGCTGCCTTTTCACGTTTGCACTTTAGAAAGGCGTTTAAAATACGTTGTTTTGGGCTACTTTAATTTTCAATAGCTGAAATTTGGAAAATTTCTATTTTTTTTTTTATACCGATTTAATATGAATATTTACAGGTGTTTTGTCAGTTTTCGTTTAAAAGAAGGATTGTGTTAGAAATATGTAATAATGTCTATTTAAAAAAGTAAATTATTCATCATACAATATTTTTTTTGAAATGATATAAAATTTGTTTTTGTGATTATCTGTTGAAATCAAACAATAATTCATCAGGAAAAATATGTTACCCTTCAATTAGCTGCAGGTCTGTAGCGCAATTTTTTGTGTGCCGAAAATTGCAGGATGTTTTTTTTTTTTACTATGGGGGGCACTGTAGCTCCCAGATCGTCCATCTGATTTTTTCAGACCGGGGGCTACAGACCTGCAGCTACCCATCAATGTGCATACTGTAATATGAGGTGGTATATCCACCGTTGAAACTGAAAAAAAAAACCATGTTTTTAAAGTCCACTAAAAATATAGTCTACTTCTTCAGCGGAATCACAAAACATAAAAAAGATTTAAAGTTTTTTCAGACACGCTTTAAATACGTATATTGGAAAACTTCTTGGTATAATGTACAAACTAGCCCCCCCCCCCCCCACCCTTCCCTATTTATATTTGAGTTTCAGGTGCAAACTGAAAGCTATGCCTATAATGACAATGACAGAAACTAATTATGACGCACAAATCTCTCTCTCTCTCTCTCTCTCTCTCTCTCTCTCTCTCTCTCTCTCTCTCTCTCTCTCTCTCAGCAAATTATTCTAATCTCGTAAAGTCTCACGCTTTGATCTTGCATTCCAATGTTGTGAATAGTTGTCCATAACACAGGTTTGCATGCAGGGGACTTGAGAATCATTAAACATCACAGAATAAAACAAGTACAACGTACATATAGCACTCTATAGAATAGCCAGGGACGGCCTCAACATTTTTTGAAAAATTGCCCTTTTTTCACTTGTTCACAGATCCAGCATCACGCTCCAGTCCCGAGCAACTGCCATAAACTATCATAGGATTGGTAGCTTAATGTATACCCATGCAAATAATCACCAATTGATGGGGGGGGGGGGGGGGGCAATCACCTTCTTTTCGAGTGACATTTTGTGTTCTGAACCCACCCTACTTACTCGGCCATTTCCGCTGGCGAAAAAATAACGTTATTTTTCGCCAGCGGAAATGGCCGAGTAGTTACGATTGATTGTAAACAAGACGGGAATGGAAAAAACGCCTCAAAATGCCGCATTTGCGGATTGTTATTATTACTGAAACGGGGAATAGTTCCCGTTTAGTGTAATCATTCCTCATTAGGGTAACTGTTCCCAACTTGTTGAAGAATAAAACTGAGGTAATATAACAATCTTTGTAGAGTGTACATGTATGTTTGTGATGAACAGGTGCTCGTGTGCATCGTTTTTCAATGGGTGGCACTGAGCTCCTAGGTCGTCCATCCGATTTTTTTTAGACAGGAAACTACAGATCTGCAGCTATCTAAATCAATGAATAGATTTACCACAGATTCGTTATGATTAAGCGATTTTCATTTAACAATTAACAATCTCATTCTTAGTGGAGGCCACCTTGTAATTTATCTTTACTTTGTTATCGATGTGACTCAGAGAGAGAGAGAGAGAGAGAGAGAGAGAGAGAGAGAGAGAGAGAGAGAGAGAGAGATTCCCTTACAATGTTTAAACCACTGACTAATGCATGCAGTATTTTGGAATGTGATTTTGAAGGTGTACTTTAAAAAAAATGCATGGCCCGGGTTTTACCTGGTGTAATATATTGGGGGTTAAATAATTTGTGGTTAAAGGGTACCCAAAAAATCAATGAAATTGAGCTATTGAGGTTTTTAATGATTTTCCAGTACCTAAATATACTAGTATATCCAAACTCTACTTTAGGATTGCAAAAAAATTAAGTGATTGAATGATTTCTGTCTACTTGTTATTCTGTTGTAAGTATATTAACTGTTGTTTCAAATGACCTGCATGAAATACCACCCATGCTATTGTTAACTGTAGAACTTTACTTCAAGAAATAATCTTTACAGATGGCATTTTCCAAATCCCAAATACCATTCACAGCCCAGCACTATTTGGTGTGTGGTACTGAAGACTGTGAGGAGAACTGTCAGTTTTACTGCAATCCTTGTCACCGACCATTGTGTGAACAATGCAGAGATGAACATCAGAAGAGCTCAGAAACAAAGAACCATGAAGTGGTCCCTTACCAACAACGCAAAAGACAACTTCCTGAAGTAAAATGCCATATCCATGTAAACAGATATGTAGACATGCTTTGTGAGCAATGTCAAGTTCCGGTATGTTCCAAATGTGCAATCAAAGACCATGGCAGACACACATTTATAGATTTAGAAACAGTGTATGCAGAAAATTGTGTCATTTGCCTGAATGAAATCAATAAAATTGAAGAATATTTCCTCCCAACTTCACAGGATTTGCTTAAATCAACAAAAACAGATTCTACAGAAATAAAGAAGATTATGGAGAGCATACGCACATCCATGAGGGCCGAAGCAGAGTCTTTGAAAGGTATGGTGGATGCCGTGACATCAGATAATATAAAACAAGTCAATGAACAAGAAAAGTCTCTTCTTCAGCTATTAAATTCTCAAGACAAAAAGTATAATGATTACATTTCTTATCTTAACGAACTTGTCAAAAAGTGCCATGGCTACCTTTCTTTTAAAAATCTTCAAATCCTTATGAACGAAATTACAAAGAATCTTAAAATAGACCTCATACCAGAGACCACCAAACCAGTCCCTCCAGTATTTACTGCTGGTCAATACAGCAAGGAGGATGTCACCAAACTACTGGGTAGAGTAATTGTTCCTGACACTAAACCAGAGATCAGAAAAATAAAACCCATGGAGAGTCTCGCTACACAATTGAAACCTGCAGAGAAACAGAGGAAACAAGACAGAGAGAAATCTGACGTGAAACAAACACTGTCTCTGTCTTCCTCTGTCACCAAGGTCAGGGAGTACACAGTACCAGGTGTTCACAATGTATATCATATATCACTGGGTAAATCAGGCAGACTCTGGATCAGTGACAATAATGGTAACCTTGTCCAAATAGATTTACAGGGGAATCAGCTACAGAAGATACAAACCAATGGTAGATATCAAGGCTACCACACAGTCACACAGGACGGGGATCTGCTCTTTACTGACAACAAGAACAAAGTCATCAATAGGATAACAGTGGATAATACAATCACTGAATTCATTAAAACAGGAGACTGGACACCATTCAGCATACACTCCTCCCACATCAACGGGGACATACTGGTGGGGATGATAAAGGGTAGAGATGCAAAAGTCACCAGGTACAACAAAACAGGGAAAGAAATACAGAACATACAGAGGGACAACAAAGGACAGGAACTGTATAAGTATCCACACTTCATCACAGAAAACATCAATGGTGATATCTGTACATCAAATTACTTAAACAAATATGATGTAGTGGTTGTGAGTAAATCAGGACAACACATGTTCTCCTACACAGGTCAGTGGTCAAAGTTTAATCCCTATGGTATCTGTACTGACCTCCTCGGTCATATCATTGTTTGTAATGGTATGGGTAGTACAGTTGACATCCTGGATCAGGGCGGTCAGTTCTTGTATCTACTACTCACTGAACAACGAGGAATGATAGGTCCTCGTAGTCTGTGTGTGGATGATGAGAACAATCTCCTTGTGGGACAATATAACACCAACACAGTGACGGTGTACAAGTATCTACAGTGATCATTATCTGGTTATAATGATGTGCTAGAATGAATTAATATTATTGTTAATAAACTGGATTTTGTTTGATAACCTATTTTAATAGTTGCAATTTATATTATAAGTTAATGTGTATTTATTTTTTTTTTATTTAATAAAAGCAGTACACATTACTGGCACTGTCAAGCTTCTGTGATGATATACTAGTAATATATAAGCTTAGAATTCTAGCTACAGGTATTGTACATGTACATTAAAAAGAAAATTAACAAAATATTCTTGGTGGGCAGGAAAAGATTTATAAAAAATTAAACAATATATTCTCCTTTTTGTGCAAACATAATATACTTTTATTAGCAGTCTTTTATATTACTGGTACTATTATACTGGTCAGATGCAAACTTGTTGAATAATAAAGGCTAATTTGACATACTCTCCAGTTACTGCAATCTTTCTATCGATAAGTAAGACAAAGGTTTTCAGATTTCCCCTTCTCACCTTCATATGTTCCTTTATTTATTTATTGATTAATCATTGTTATTAATTCTGATTATTTTTATTTATTAAAACAAAGCTAAAGGTCAAAATCTAAAGTTTGTTAAGGTGCACAGACTTTCTTATAAGAGAGGTAACCCCGTAATGACTTACTCAGTCCTTTTAATAGATTTTTTTTTTAAAAATCGTGTCAAACTTTATTCCGCTAAGTGTGATGAAGTTGTGCAAACATTTTTTGTATTTATTGTCACCCGGTAAATTCAAATTTTACAACATGACATTGTTATTGATTTCTGCAACTATTTTTTCCATTCACTCGACAAAAATGAATAAGGGATAATGAGCCTAAAGTTTTCTAACCAATCGGATCAGCCTGTCTGGCCAGTTAGAATGATCATTATTAATTACATGTACAAGAAATTTTGGGATAAACTCTTAATTCTGATTATTTAAGTCCCCAGGACAAAGGTACAAAAAATATTAAGACGTGCAAAAATTCAATCTATAGCTTAACATCAAATCTAAGGCAAACTGTTATAAATAAATTAAGACACGTTCCTTGTGTCTTAATTAATGGAGTTGGAAAGCTGAATAACGCTGGATAAACGATTTATCGATAACAAATTTTAGAATAATTAAGTTACAATTGCATGGCCAAATGTATTTCTTAACAGACAGATTCTTTAATTCATGAAAATTAAACATTAATACATGTACCATAAAAAACATTCGACAGCAGTGATGTTTATTGATTAGTCTCATTATTTTTTCTCGTGCAAATTGACAAGAGGGAAACCAATTTCCTTTATTTATTTGAAATATAAAAATGTAACAATTTTATCAATTCTGGTTACGGACTTGTAAAAAGCGGGAAAAGTGCAAAAAATGCTTACCAACAGGTTGGAATGGTCTGTTTGGAAACTTTGATCCAAATAGCTAACTTATATATAGCTTTACTACTATACATACGTGTACATGTCAGTATAAAAACAAATCGAAAAACATCGTTTTTTTATTAACTTCATAAAGTTTTGTTTTTTTTGTTGGGGGGGGGGGGGGGTATTATTATTCCGTTAATTTTATTTTTTAGTGACATGAATAGTGCATAAATAATGATTTTCGTTGGAAAACAAAATTAGTAAAAGTTGCTTTTTAAAATTTGGAAAATGTATTTCACATTTAAAGATTATTCAGAATTGTTTTTCTAAGTATTATAGCTACTAGAAGAATTTGCGTATAATATGAATGATATATATTTATTTCACTCTTTTATTAATTAGTTCGAGGTAAAACAAATGAAATTAACGAATAAATAAGGCTAAAGTTTCTATATCATGTGGTATTAATTTATTGACAATGAAAATTCGATTCCATATAAATATTTATAAAAAATCAATAATTCATCTAGGAAAAAACGTTTTACTATTGAATACGCATATCGTAGTATAAGGTGGTATATTTAGCTCTACCATTGAAAAAAGAATTAAACGTTTTTTAGTGGAAAGTGTCCATAACAGGCACTCGTTTCTGGTAAAATTTGCCCCATAGTATAGGCCTAATGTTATAAAGTTATTGTTATACTATATAGGGTAAACATTTATTACAGAAAAAAACCCCACCGGTGTTGTCTTTGTATGATGAAAACTATGGTCTACTTCTTCAGAGAAATCATAAAACATAAACGAAAAAAACATCAAATTTTTTAAAATTCCAGGGACGCCAATGTTTACTCGATGGTCCACAAAAATGTTTATGAAGTTTACATGCTCTCTCTCTCTCTCTGTCTCTGTCTCTCTCTCTGTCTCTCTCTCTCTCTCTCTCTCTCTCTCTCTCTGTTTGTGTGATGTCATGTAATCCATATCAAGGAAGTAAATTACTAATCTCGTGAAGTCTCGTTTAAATCTTGCATTCCAATGTCTTTCGTATGAACTTTGTCCATTGCACAGGTAAATAATTAGGTATTTTATAATAAGGAAAGAACAAATTACAAAACCAAATGTGTAATAAACTGTATATGGCGTTGAAGGATAAAACTAAGGTAGTATAACTATTATAAGCTAATTTTCGGAGCGACTACGATCGAAATCAACTCTTTTAGTAACAGGTGCTCGTACATGAACGTGCCCATACATGTACTCATAATTAAATATAAGGTAAACCTGTCTCTAGAAACTGCGACAGAGACGCTGTGTTTAAGTAATTTTCAATGAACATATACTGTGTAAAAAAATAAATTTTAAAAATGATTAGTAAAAATATGGAATGGGGGTGAATATGTATGTCTGTAGGTAGGTGTCCAAGTTGCGTAGTGGACAATGCACTCGCTTCCCACCGCTGCGACCCGAGTTTGATCCCCCCTGATCGACAATGGTTGTATGTGATAGGGTACCACGGTCGCCCGCTTGGACACGTGGGTACACTCCGGGTACTCCGGCTTCTTCCCACAACAATGACCCCCTCGCGCTGACATCCGTGCCAACGAGAGATATTAATATAAGTTGTAGAACTTGTTTATCAATCGTTGTAAAATAAATAAAGTTCAGTTCAATTCATGTATACCTGTGGAACAGCTCAAATGGTAAATGGTAAAATAAAAACATGTTGGGGAAAATATTATTTCAGTTTTATATAGTGTCAAGGTGTCTTTTTCTTTTTCTTTTTAAATATAAAGCAAGGTTTAAGCATGATCAATTCTTAGCAACATAAATTTTAATGTGGAAACACTATATCAGACAACTGAAATCTAGCTATGATATATATAAACAATTTTTCTCAGCTTCCATCCTCACAATGTCAGGGGTCCTGAGTCCACTCGTGGCCGTTCTCACAATGTCAGGGGTCCTGAGTCCACTCGTGGCCGTTCCACGGTCACGAGTGGACTCAGGACCCCTGACATTGTGAGGATGGTACCTATAAAAAAAACTTTTGATTTGAGCCACCAAGAATTTATAATGGTTCTTGGTACAAAAATACAATATATATATCCAAATTTTTACTCTGTTCTGGATGACTTGCACAAAATATATCAGCCATGATATTGTTAACTGAAGAACTCTATTTCAATAAACAATCTTTACAGATGGCATTTTCCAAATCCCAAATACCACTCACAGCCCAGCACTATTTGGTGTGTGGTACTGAAGACTGTGAGAAAAACTGTCAGTTTTACTGCAATCCTTGTCACCGACAAATGTGTGAACAATGCAGAGATGAACATCAGAAAAGTCCGGATACCAAGAACCATGAAGTGGTCCCTTACCAACAACGCCAAAGACCACTTCCAGAAGTTAAATGCCAAACCCATGTAAACCGATATGTAGACATGCTTTGTGAGCAATGTCAGGTTCCTGTTTGTTCCAAATGTGCGATGAAAGACCATGGCAGACACATATTTATAGATTTAGAAACAGTGTATGCAGAAAAATGTGCCATTTGCCTGAATGAAATCAATAAAATTGAAGAATATTTCCTCCCAACTTCACAGGATTTGCTTAAATCCACAAAAACAGATTCTACAGAAATAAAGAAGATTATGGAAAGCATACGCACATCCATGAGGGCCGAAGCAGAGTCTCTTAAAAGTATGGTGGATGCCGTGACATCAGATAATATAAAACAACTCAACGAACAAGAAAAATCTCTCCTTCAGCTATTAAATTCCCAAGACAAAAAGTATAATGATTACATTTCTTATCTTAATGAACTTGTAAAAAAATGCCATGGCTACCTTTCTTCTAAAAATCTTCAAATCCTGATGAGTGAAATTACAAAGAATCTTAAAATAGACCCCATACCAGAGACCACCAGACCAGTCCCTCCAGTATTTACTGCTGGTCAATACAGCAAGGAGGATGTCACCAAACTACTGGGTAGAGTAACTGTTCCCGACACTAAACCAGAGATCAGAGAAATAAAACCCATGGAGACTGTCTCTACACAATTAAAATATACAGAGAAACAGAAGAAACAAGACAGAGAGAAATCTGACATGAAACAAACACTGTCTCTGTCTTCCTCTATCACAGAGGTCAGGGAGTACACAGTACCAGGTGTTAACAATGTATATCATATATCACTGGGTAAATCAGGCAGACTCTGGGCCAGTGATCATATTGGTAACCTTGTCCAAGCAGATCTACAGGGGAATCAGCTACAGAAGATACAAACCAATGGTAGACATCAAGGCTACCACACAGTCACACAGGACGGGGATCTGATCTTTACTGACAAAAAGAAAAAAATCATCAATAGGATAACACTGGATAATATAATCACTGAATTCATTAAAACAGGAGACTGGAAACCATTCAGCATATACTCCTCTCACATCAACGGGGACATACTGGTGGGGATGATAAAGGATGAAGAGCTGGCTAAAGTCACCAGGTACAACAAGACAGGAGAAGAAATACAGAACATACAGAGAGACAACAAAGGACAGGAACTGTATGGTGATCCACACTACATCACAGAAAACATCAATAGTGATATCTGTGTATCAGACTTAAACAAAGGAGCTGTAGTGGTGGTGAATAAATCAGGACAACACAGGTTCTCCTACACAGGTCAGGGGTCAGAGTTTTATCCCTTTGGTATTTGTACTGATCTCCTCAGTCACATCATTGTTTGTGGTGGTATTGGTTGTACAGTTGATATTCTGGATCAGAACGGTCAGTTCTTGTATCTACTACTCACACAACAACAAGGAATGATAGCTATAGCTGCCCGTGGTCTGTGTGTTGATGATGAGAACAATCTCCATGTGGGACAATATACCAGAGACACAGTGTCAGTGTACAAGTATCTACAGTGATCATTATCTGGTTCTGATAATGTGCTAGAATGAATTTATTGTTAATAAACTGGATTTTGTGTGATAACTTATTTTAATAGTTGCAATTTGTATTATAAGTTATTGTGTTTTCATTTTTTTTTTTATTTCATAAAAGCAATACACATTACTGGCACTGTCAAGCTTCTGTGATGATATATTAGAAATATAAGCTTAGAATTCTAGTACATGCACATTAAAAAGAAAATTAACAAAATTTTCTTGGTAGGCAGGAAAAGATTTATAAAAAATGAAACAATATATTCTTCTTTTTGTGCAAACATTATATACTTTAGCAGTCTTTTATAGTACTGGTACTATTATACTTGCCAGATGCAAACTTATGGAATAATAAAGGCTAATTTGACATACTCTCCAGTTACTGCATTCTCTCTACCGATAAGTAAGACAAAGGTTTTCAGATTTCCCCTTCTCACCTTCATATGTTGCTTTATTTATTTATTTATTTATTTATTATTGTTATTAATTCTGATTATTTTTATTTATCAAAACAAAGCTTAAGGTCAAATTCTGAAGTTTGTTAAGGTGCACAGACTTTCTTATAAGAGAGATAACCCCGTATTACGTAATGACTTAATCATTCCATTTCATAGATTTTTTTAAAAATCGTATCAAACTTTATTCCACTATTAAGTGTGATAAAGTTGTGCAAGCATTTTAAAAGTAATTGTCATGTTGTACATTTTGTATTTATTGCCACCCGGTAATTTCAAATTTTACAACATGACATTGTTATTGATTTCTGCAACTATGATTTCCATTCACTCCACAAAAATGAATAAGGGATAATGAGCCTAAAGTTTTCTAACCAATCGGATCAGCCTGTCCGGCCAGTTTGACTGAACATTATTAATCACACGTACAAGAAATTTTGAAATATTCTCTGAATTCTGATTATTAAAGTCCACGGGACAGAGGACTACAAAAATTTAACTTATAGCTTAATATCAAATCTAAGGCAGACTGTTATAAATAAATTTTTATTTTGTTTCTTATGTCTTAATTAATGGAGTTGGAAAGCTGAATAACGCTGATTAAACGATTTATCGATAACAAAGTATTTAATAATTAAGTTAAGTTAATTAGGCCACATGTATTTCTTAACAGACAGATTCTTTAATTAATGAAAATTAAACATTACTACATGTACCATAAAAAACATTCGACAGCAGTGATGTTTATTGATTAGTCTCATTATATTTTCTCGTGGAAATTGACAAGAGGGAAACCAATTTCCTTTAATTTGTTTCTTTGCAATATAAAAAATGAAACATTTTTATCAATTCTGAATTTTTTTAACAGCCTTATAAAAACTTTCAGCAAGTATACGTATAGCATAGGGGGAGGCCTGCCCTCCCCCCCCCCCCCCACACACACACACACACACCCCATGGAGTAAGAATTTGAACATTGCCATATATACCTTTCTTGTTTAAAGTAATTCATTCGAGTTTTACATTACTGCCTCCTATACCCTTCCCCTCCCTCCCCACGGATAAGGATTTTAAGATTGGCGTAATGTTTTGCATTTTGCATGTCAAGAATTTCCGGTACGTCGATCTGCCCCCCCCCCCCCCCCCCAACTTTCAAAACGATGCTACGTGCCTTGTTCAACGTTATCATCCTGGTGTGTTTTGTTTACAGGTAGTTTCTGGACGATCCAAAGTCCCTGGTCTGGTAGATTTTTCATGTTTAGCTAACCTGGCGTATTAGAGAGGACGCTATTTTGATAATCTTTAACTTTTGTTAATAAACACACTAGTTAGAGCTAGCAAACATTATTGTAGAAATGCAAGTCGAGATTGCATGCACTTTCGGATATTTATTTGATATGATTTAGTACGATTTTATTTTTTCTGCAATTTACTCTCTTCGTGGTTTATAGAACAAAATTAAACGACAAAGTAAAACATGATAATTTCCTTTATAAGGTCATATTGGTGCGTCTGTGTGATTTAATGACGCCTTTGTCACAGTCTTAAACAGCGGAGATGTCTAGGAATAGTTGCTGAAAATACAACAGAACAAATTTAATTAAGGTGTGAAAGGATTAAAAAGGTAACTTTATTTATGTCTAAACGCCACAAAAAGTTATAGAAGCCTGGTGACAAAAACGCCACAACAAAATCGACTAACACAATACAACAAAGTCATTTAGTATTTCCTTTATTTCTTTGAAAAATAAAAAATGTAACAATTTCATCAATTCTGAAATTTTATAACAACCTTTGTAAAAACTTTCAACAGGTTTACGTAGCACCGGGGGAGGCCCAGACTTTTACCCCATTTCATTTGTAACCAGTAACAAGGCACTGATTTCTGGTGACAAAAGTAACATAACCTATGTCAAAACTATTTATTTTCTTTCCGCTGGATGGTTTAATTTCATCCAGTAATAATGATAACAGCTATATTCTCTTGATGACAAAGGGTAACAGTGGTGACAGTCATTTTCATGATTTACAGGGGTCTTTTTTTATTTGGTTACATTGGTAACACTGGTTACAATGGTTATCCTAACCCTAATCCTACATTAACTAACCGTAACACCTAATCCTAACCCTAACCGGGCTGCCAAACCTAACCCTATTTTGTAACCAATGTTACCAGTAGACACTAGTGTAACTGTCACAAGTACATCAAAGTTTGAAAATTATTCATAACCAAGCATTGTCACCGATGTAACCAATGTCACTGGTTACAGATAGAAAGAGGTAAACATATCGGGACTAATTTCTGACCATAGGGTCAATGTATATTTTGATATAAAAAATAATTTGTTGCGAACTTGTGGCAAGTGAGTAATTACAACTATTATTTTTGGATAAAGCAAAAAGAAAAACCAAAAAAAAAAAAAACACCCAAAAACTAAAAATTTAAACGGTCCCTCACGTTGCTGTTTGTCGAGTAGAAAAGTCTCGCGTACAACCTATTCATTATGAAATTGTCTGATACCGCTTCCGGTCCATAATAACCAACAAGATGAGTACGCTTACAAATCATCAAGACCCGAGGAGACCAAACAAGATAGTAAGGTAGGTGTAGAAATGCCATCATATCTGTGTTAGTTAAACCTCTTTACATAGAAACAATCTGATGTGTAAGTTTTGAATTATACTTGTGTTATGGCCCGAATACAAACGTGCATCGAGGAAATTCAAGCTTGGTGACGCTGCCTTGTTAATGTCGAAATTGTCATTATTCCTTTTCAGTGAGTATTTCATTAAAACCAAAATCATTAAATTTTGTTTCTGAACCGATTTTCAAAGAATGAATTTTTTCTAAAATAAAATATTTAAAAGAAATTCATGACTTGAACCAGAGACATAAATAATAATGACTGTTATTTAATTTATTTCTCTGCTTGAACCATCCACTACATTTACTTAATCAAAGTACTGAAGAACTGACGGGAGTTGATTTTGTCGATGTTTATTTATTTTAAAATCAATGATATGTAATTTTGCATGAAAAGTACATGTATACGTAGTTTGTAATTTGAATTACGCATATTTTTATAATATGAATTTTTTAACTTTTTCGACTAGAATGTCGAGAAACCTCCATATGAATCATGTTAAATAATATTTAAAGATAAAATTAATTCAATCAAACTATGTCTCAGTAATAGAAATATTTCTCGAAAATTGTATGGATCCAAGCAATATTGAACTCTAGTCTCGTTCAACCAAACGCTCGGCTGACACCGTAAATCTCCGACAAGGGTTTACGGAGACAACCGAGCGTCGAGTTGAACGAGACTATATTGAACTCTGGCGTAGGAATACATACGACTACAAAAAATATTTAAATTGTTCGTACCATTTAAAATCTGACTATTTTTAAGGTATTTGTAAATGAGTTTCCTTGAAAAACAATGCTTTAGCATACATTACATCGAATTCATCAATTATTTTTAAGAACTAAGTCTTGTCAGGAGCAATGATTTGTGCTGCTGTCCAAACACTGTTTCACTTTCGGTTTGTCCGAGTGACTGCATAGGAGAGTTGATTAAAAATCAACTCCCAAAAATTACTGCTGTGTAATGGTTAACAATTGGAATTTTTAAACAACAATACCAATTGTAGAATTAAAAAAATCAATAGTTTATTTTGATTAATGAAGATTTCACACCTGTATTTTATTGTGATATATATAGGTATAAACCCCCACAAGCTGGGACTCCATCAGATGATCCTACCCCAGACTACATGAATCTCCTTGGAATGATTTTCAGTATGTGTGGACTTATGATGAAGGTAAGAGAATACAAAAAAAAATCATTTTTGAGAATTTAAATTTTTTTTTAGTTATATTAAAGATCATTGAATGTATATTAAAATGAAGAATTTTATATGCAAGACTCAATTTCAAAGTAGTTTATTTATTCACTCCCAATGAAAATAATAAGAATCTCATAGTACAAGCATGGATACATATAAAACACTCAATTATCAATTGATGCTTTATAATCTACGGAGTTGGTTAATTTAGTGAATACAATTTTCTTTTAAGTTGAAATGGTGTGCCTGGGCTGCAGTGTATTGTTCCTTCATCAGTTTTGCCAACGCAAGGACTTCAGAAGACACCAAACAGATGCTAAGTAGCTTTATGTAAGTAGTTGCTGGGCTATGTTTCATAAGACAATCAAGTTTGGTTAGGAATGACTTTTGAAAATTCATTACGACAACATTTATAATACTTCACACCAAATTATTATTTCATGAAATGTTAATAATGCAAAATGAATTTTCATAATGAAAAGCCGATTGTTTATTTTTAACAAAGGATTTTTTTTCATGTTATAAAGCTTAGCTGTTATTTGCTGTTGACACTTTTGCTCTGTTCTTGGTCAGGTTTTTGTAAGACAGTTATAATGCTCCTTTCAACCTGATCCTCTACAGCAATTATTATATTCTTAAAATTCTTTGACATGAAGTTGAGCTGGAGTTTGAAAGCATTTCTGATTAATTACAAAAAATATGTAAATGGCCAGATTCATTGCTGAATTTTAGTTTACATAATTATATTACCCAGTAGTTTGAAAGATTTAGCAGACAATTAATGTTATTCGTTGATATAAAAGTCAAAAGTGAATTACATAATATAATACATGATGTTGGTAAGCTAATCTGAAAGCAAAAATATGAAATTACAGTCACCTTATAAGAAAGTTTGATTTACACTAAACTAAGTTATAATTTCAGTACTGTTAATTTCTATCTGTAGGTTGTCAATATCAGCTGTTGTGATGTCATACCTACAGAACCCCCAACCAATGACCCCACCTTGGTAATCAAAAGACAATATGTTGTAAAGAAAAGGGTCAGAGCTAGAGAGGAATGGGCTGGTGAAGACAAGTGACTGTGATTCGTAATCAGTTCAGTTGGAAACACTACTTTATATCAGGAGTTAGTTCAATCATTTGAACCTCTAGTAGGATTCTTATTGACAATTACATATTTTACTATGTCCTTATCATAATGCATTATTTTCCATGTACAAAATTGATTTTAATATGAGAGGTTTTATGAACTTTAGAATATTTGAAAGGGGTGAATGATTTTTCCCTTTGTTTTAATTATGCATTTTTGTGTGCAATACTTCAATAAAATTAATCATGATCTATATATAAAGTCTTCATTTATACCGGTATATACAGGTACATGGATGTATAAAAACTTTAAATATTTTTACATTACAAATATGAAGATATGTATACCATAAAACTCGGTTCTAGTAAAGTTACATAAATTTGTTATAACCGAGTTCGTTTTAACTGAATTTTACAAGAATTTGTCACGAATTTTGCTTGGGACTTGACCAAACTACACTATATCAGAGAATTTGCTATACCTCAATCTGTGTAATAAACACATTTTATGGTACAAGAATATCTTTTGAAGAAGAATAGATTAAAATTGCATAAAACATTGCAATAAACTCTCACTAGATCCCGTCAGAAACTTGTTTAAACAAACAAAAGATGTTGGCCATGTCGCACGCGGTTATTTCATGCTTTTATATTCGTCTCAACGATTGACAATCTGCTTTTCCAAGTACATATATAAATACGATATTTTTCTAGATCATCAAAAAAACTCTGTTGAAAGCATTTTAACACCCCGTGTACGGTATATTGACATGTACACACAAGAGAGTGTGTTTCCCTCAGGGCTTCACACCTTTATCGATATAGGCTCCACCCCAACCTGATCGTACCTGATATAAACCACCCTGTTAAAAACCTCGGCCTTTAAAATTTATATTATTTCATTTACATGTACTCCACAATTATGAAAGAATGTGGGGGAAGGAGATAGCTTTTAAAAGATTATCTTTTCTGATACATGTATTTTATATTTGTAACATCAAAATGTACAGAGCACCACCCGACGAGTGTTCCAATACGTAAGATATTAGAGTGTGTGTACCGGTATGTAATGCCAATGTATGTTGATTTCAGATTGTGTTTGTATTGTAAGAAACAGTTAATTTTAATTTTATCCTCATTTATATAGCAATGAAGCAAGTGCCTCTGCATTCTTCAGAACAAAGAAATTGGTTTATATCCATTTCTTATGATGAACTTTGAACTCTCATTGGGGTTCAATCATTGAATGGGTATATTCATACATGTGCAAATTGATTGAAACTGGTAGGTTTCTGATTCGATTTGGTCAGTGGCTGTTTAAATATATTCGGACTTCCTCAGAAGAAGGAAAAATATACATGTGTACTTAGTGGCTTTAAATTTTCCAGCATATAAAGAGACAAATCAACATCCTATTTATTTTGCAATCTAATTATAAATAAAATGACACCTGTAAATCCACTCCTCTACGATACACAATACAAGATTTATTTGTCTGTAAAATACCTAGTATTCATCAGTCACGATGGCCAGAAATCCTTTGATATTAACACAATGATTAAACCCATTTTATGCCTGGTGTCTAGCTGCAGGTCTGTAAAAATTCAGATGGATGACCTAGGATCTCCAAGATTATCCATTTGAAATTTTCAGACTTGGAGCTACAGACCTACAGCAAGACTTTTGCCATGTATAAATAAAAATTACAACACATTTCACTGTATTCAAATTAAAATCACATCAAACCAATTTATTTTTAAGTACATGTGATACAATTATGCCATTTTGTTGAAAAAGATCGTTGCATTGTATTGCCGAATGAGTTTACATATATTGAACATGTAAGTGCATATAAATTTTTTTTTTTAAATTCAACATTTTGTTGTTAAAAATTATACTTGTGGATGTATTAATAAAAAAAAATCAAATATGAAAACATATTTTAAACAACATTCTTATCATTTGTTTAGAAAAATTAACAAATACATGTAACTATAATAGATATAAATGGAATGTCAAACAATATAAAATGGAGTTCTGTTGAAAAATATAGGCATATTAATCTTGGAAACATAAAAAAGCACTTGCAAGAAAAAGTATCTAAAATAACTAATACCATTTTGTTTGTGTATTACATAAAATGTAATATTTGGGAAACATCGTTAATTTGTATATATAATCTTCAACATTGAACTTCCATTCAAAAATTCTAAGAGAAAATGTATCGAGCCCTAAAATATCAAGTTTTGCCTCCATTATAAAACTCAAATTGCTCAATGAAACACATTGGTGTAAGAGTCAAAAATTAAGATAGTAAGAATGAAGATAAGTAAAAAATGGTTCAAATGACATGAATAAAAACAATCAGACAAAAAACTCAATAATACACACTCAAAGTTTTTGTGTTCTTTAATGTACAATCTGTGCTGCACACTTGCAATAAAATCCATAATACAGTAATTAAAAGTGTATTTTCACTTAAGCAGTATATATTTGTGCATACCTGCACATCAAAAACTCCACTGGAAAATTCTGGATATGGTATTAATTATTTCCACAAAATGAGTTAAAAGAAAATAATGTTTATCAGTCAAAATTAGCGCAATTTTTTTGTCTCCACAAATTTCAAGGTTTTTTTTGGTATGTGAAACACTGTGGCTTTATAGCAAATGTTAACCCGTTTGAATTTTCCCATAGAGGTACCTCTACTAGACTGTGCAAGTATAAAATTTTGTGAAATTCAAAACTCTCCCATAACAAACTTGTAAATATAGCAAAAAATTCCTTAAATGATTGACTTGTCATCTAGAAAAAATGTAAAAAAAAAAAAAAAAAAGCATTGAACACACTGTAATACATACATTATACATGTATACTGCCTGTAGTACACCCACATAATAAGAACAGTGTATATATATATACATAATACAGATGGTAGCTAGGTTATCTAACAACAATGAAATTGAGCAATTTAATTACTTGTTATATACACAAGTGGTTGATATGTGAAAACAGCTTTAAAAAGGACAGTCTGAAAAGAAATAAAGAGTAAACCATTAACAAAAAAATATCACATCTTGTGAAAATTATACTGTAGAATCATTTAATTTCATGGGGGCTAATTTTCATGGGTTGTGAGTTAAAGCTTATTCGTGGGGATATAATTTTGTGAATGCATCGGTTTTCAGTTTCAGTAGGAAAATTTAAACTTTCATGATTATTTTTTGTTGAGGATGTAAATTCATTGATGAGGGCTAGCCATGAATACATGAAAATTGAGCCACAACAATTTTAATGATTCCACTGAAATAGAGACAGAATTAGAGACTGAAATAGAATTATAACAAATATACATGTTATATTTGTAACACGTATAATGTTGTTGTTGGTCTGTATTGTTCATGATGCAATAGCACATCAACTGTGCTGCCATATATCAGCCCTTAATGCTCACATTACACACGTGCACACATAAAGCCTAAATTCTATCTGGTACTGGCTACCAAGCAACATATTTTTTTAACTGTAGCTTATGAATAAATACAAGCAATCTTATTTTAAAATCCTTGTTTCTATCCAACTTTCTTGCTCTCTTGCAGGTTTGGTAGCTTTAATTACCAGATTAACACATTTCTTATGTCAGCTAGGGCTTTGACATAGTCCATATTTTCTACTAAGCAATTCTATGGTTCTAGGCTCATGCATGTAGATTAAATGAGCTGGATCAAATGATTAATGCTGTAAGAATTACTAACAAGTTTAAATGAGATTAAAAAAGTCAAAAATATCATAAAAGCCATCATGCAAATGGCAGAGTATTTGGATTTCTGATGTGCATATACTCTATGGGGCGCCGTTTTAATATTTTTGAGGTATTTTCTGATATCAGAAAATGATTTTTTGATATCAAGAATTCGAATTTCTGATATCAGGAAATGATTTTTTGATATCAAAAATTCGAATTCTTGATATCAGAAAATACGATCCATTTTCTGATATAAAAAAAATCGATTTTCTGATATCAAAAAAGCATTTTCTGATATCAGAAATTCGATTTTTTGATATCAGAAAATGATTTTTTGATATCATAAATTGAAACTGATTTTTTGATATCAAGTATTATATTTTCTGATATCAGAAATTCAAAGAAAATGGCGAATAAATTTCACCTATTCAATGAATACTCCCTTGACCCAAAATTAGATTGCCGAACTACAGAGTCAGATTTGCATTTAAATATTTGTTGTTTTTTATTTATTTTAATGTAAAATTTAATAAGTGTTCTTGATAATTCTGGTCTTATGTATTGAAAGCGCTAACTGTACGTCTGTATAACTCTTTATATTATGCGAGGCCATCATTTTTCAATATTCACAGCAAATCGCAAAGAAAGCAGTGTTGATCATTGTATATGTGGCAAAACTTGCCAGAATGAAACCAGGTTTAAAATAAGGCATTCATTATTATTCTTAAGAGACATCTACAGGCTTGAAACACATTTTCTTACAAATTACAAAAGTTGCAATACAGGGAGCATTCATTAAATTGATAGTAATTTTATGTAAGTCTTATTTTCTGATATCAAAAAAAAGATTTTCTGATATCAGAAAATGTAAATGATTTTTTGATATCAAAAAATGATTTTGTGACATCAAGAATTCGAATTTTTGATATCAAAAAATGATTTTCGATATCAAGAATTCAATTTTTTGATATCAAAAAATCAACTTTAATTCTTGATATCAAAAAATCTATTTTGTGATATCAGAAAATCATTTTTTGATATCAAGAATTCGAATTTGTGATATCAAAAAATGATTTTCTGATATCACAAAATAGATTTTTTGATATCAAGAATTAATTTTTGATATCAAGAATTATTTTTTGATATCAAAAATTCGAATTATTGATATCAAATATTTATTTTTTGATATCAGAAAATACCTCAAAAATATTAAAACGGCGCCTCATAATACTCCCCATGCAGTCATGTGTGATGAAACTTAAAAAAAAAAATTGTGAACATATTGCAATCTGTATTTATAAGTGAATACAAAATTCTCTTTTTAGTAACTAATTGCTGCATATCCAGCACATTCATGAATACATGTATATATATCACAGTCAATTTGAATTTCGAAGGAATAACAAGATCACAGATATTTTGTTCATAGATTGACTCATCGTCGGATAACCACGGGTGATCGCACCTTTTGTGATAAGTAAAAGACGTGATCACCCGTGGGTATCCGACGATGAGATTGACTTGATTGTTCTATTATATAGGCCTTAGAAATGTGGTACGCATGCACTGTACGGAAAGCATGCACACAGATTGCATTGCATTGCATAATGATGTCAACAAATGGAGTGTAAAAGGGACAAGAAAGATATAAAATGCATCATTAAAATATTATTCAAAAGTTTTGTTTCCTTCCTAATGAAAAAAAAGTATGAAATACTACATTTTGTAACCACAACTATGCGAAACTAAAAATACTAATAAATCCAGTTCAAACAAAATACATGTACCAGTATATAAGAATGAAGCACTAAATTGTCAACCTTGTAGACTTACATGTATACAATACTGTAAACCTATCAAAAATACATATACAATATTTATTACTGGTAATTAAAACAAAAAAACTGAAAAAAAAAAATTAATTATTCCCTTATAAAATATCATTAAGTACATATATAATCAAAAACTTTTCCAGTAATTTAGGCACAAATTTGTAAATAGTGAGTTTCAAAAAAGCACTCGAAAGATTATCTCTATACAATTTATAATAGCCTGAGAGAAAAATACCATAAGTAAACCATCTATTGTGAACTACATATGTGTCAAACTTGGTGTAAAATGTTTTAAGAATAAAAAAATTAAAAAAGGAATATATTTAAAATTTGTAAATAATTGTTGATAATTGGTTCAGAACCAGTGATTAAGGAACATGTGTACCATGTTACCTTAAAAGAAATTTCAAAAGCCATGCATGCAAGGTGACCAAATTGGATTTTCAGTTATATTGCTTTTAGAGTTAAAGGTAAAACACCTTTTTAAACCAGTTATAGGAAATCATAACCGCTGTAGTTCATTGTCACTGACAGAAAAATGTAGAAACTCAAGATATAGCAATTGCACCTAGCAATCTTAAAGATGTAAAACTGTGTCTGGCCCTTATCTTTGACCTTGAATATGGCCTTAGGAATGCTTCTATGATGAAAAGTGATTAAACCAACAGCTATAATGTTTGAACAGAAGTAAATTACAAAAGCAGAACCCTGATAAAAAAAATTATCTGTAGTACCAAGGTAGTACCTGGTAATAAAAAAAAAAAATTATCAACATGCATGATCACTATGGTAATAGAAACTAGTAATTAGTTTAGTTATAAAACTGATACAATAAACCTATTTACCAAAATAATGAGAAAAAATAAAGTACACATTAAAAAAATGAAAAATTCATAAATAAAAGGAAATATTCATTAGCAAGAGCTTGTCAATGCAGTCACATGATTGAATACTTTGCTGTTGAATTAAAATTGGTATAGGTTGTAGGTTACAACCCAGGGATTTGGAACGGTCCAATCAGGGAGACTGTCCATGAACCGCTGAAGCAGTGGTGTGATGTGCTGGTCACCATGGAGATAGTGACCACACAAGGCAATTTGTGAAACCACGTCTGTTTTCTCTGTCATCTGCAAATAATAGTAAAATATAAAGGTACTGTATTAAAATGCAAATATTTTTAAGGGGTAAAATATTGCTATTTGTGTGTAGCACACATCAGTTTTATGTGTGCTTGAAGACTGGATCTTGATGAAATAAAATTAGGTACACGTATACGCAAGCATAAAGTAAATGAACATGGAAGCATTTTACATTTCATTTACCTGTACCTTAAAATCGAGGTAGAACTGCCAGGGCTTGTCTGGTTTGATCCCATGTGAATAATACACAAAGTACAAAGTTTCGTTGGAGTCTTTTCTTTTTGACACTGAAGTGGGATGTCCTCGATCGATGGACCAATCAATGAGCTCGATGCCAGAATGGGGTACAATGTACATGGTCATGTGATCTGGTCCTGCAGACAGATAAAGTAATATGAATTTACAAGTATATAAAGAATTTTAAAAAAAATATCCAAGAATTAGGAAACTTGGATTCCCTCATTAAATGCATACATAATTCATTTGTAATACTAATTATGTTCAAACATTGTGGTTTCATTAATATATGTGGGTATCATTTTTCGTGGATTTGATGAAAATCAGTTTTAAGGATGCATAAATTTGTGGCCCATGATCCTATCAATCCAAAATGTACTTTTAATGAACATTTATTTTCATAGATTTACTTAACAAAAAAATCCAAGAAAATTGGTGTTCAACCAATATTGATGAAACCGCACTATATGTACATGTATAAACAGATATTTACCTGTAGCTTGGAATGTAAATCTCTCTACCTCAGGTAACACGAATTTTCTCCCAATCAGCTTCAAGTTGACCAAAGGGGAAACATTGGGCTCCTCATTGTTAATGTTGTATAAGGATTGTCTACAAAAATCAATTGTCTCTCTTTAGTCCCTTTATGTAGCAATGCAGCAATTTTTTTTTTACAAAGCGATCAAAGCAGTAAAAACAGCTACAAAAAGTTCTCTCTTTAGTCCCTTCATGTAGCAATGCACTAAAAACAGGTACCGTAAAACACGCTTATAACGAAGTGCCAGGGAGAGGCGATTTACCTTCATTATAAGAGTAATTCATCATGTCTGTCAAATTTACAACATGTAATAAAGTCTCGGTGAATGAAAATCGCTTTGCTGTAAGCGTCAATTCATTAAAAGCCTGTTCACTATAACCATGTTTTACTGTAGCTGCTTTTGTATTCGTTTTGTTTTTTTCAGTTTCCCTACCTATAGTCTACTGATTGTTTAATCTTACAGCGAATTACAGAATACCGGTAGAGTTTTCAATAGCTTGTTGGATTGCTCAATAGGGTATTCAATTTGATCAGCAAGGTATCACATCAGGTTTAAATCTAGGTCCTGTGGTTACTCAAGTGTAGATTGTTATTTTGCACTCAACCCATTCATTTTACACAAAGAAAACCTCTAGAACACTCTCTCCTATTTTAGCTATTCTATTCATAGACTTTTAAAAAGAATGTTCACCTGGACAGCACTGGACTCTATAGAGCATCAATTCTGCTTGGAGTAATTTGAATTTTGTTTTTCAAAAAATGTAATTCAAAAGGCAGTTCTGAAGAAACAAACAAAAGAGAAAAGCATAACTTTAAAAAGGAGATATTTTTCCCTGCAAAAAATCATTAAACATTTTGGTTCCCTGATTCCTGGTGCATCTTACAGCACTAATAGTTTTTTTTGCGCTGACTGCTTAATTAGTTCAGACTTTTATAGCAGTAATGTAGGATAACAGAGAGAAACAAAAAGGCCCAAAACGTGCAAATGTAAACCAGATTAACTCACTCTATTGCTGTCATACCTGAGTAATCACATGACCTAGATTTAAACCTAATGTGATACCTTGCTGACCAAATTGAATACCCTATTGATCAATCTAGCAAGCTATTGAAAACTCTACCGGTATTCTGTAATTCGCTGTAAACCATATATAGCTTTATAATTATTGCTCACAGTGTTGCGTAAATAAAACCATGGTAGTCATCATAGCTTCAAGTATAATACAGACCAGGAGTTGCAATCTCTATCACAAATTACAATGATACACTCGGGCCAGACTGAGGGATGTAAGATTCCTATAGTTTTTTACACTGAGGCATGGAATGGAATTTCTATTATTTGATAAAAAAACCACTATCATTGAATGTACAGCAGCAACAAATACTGCAACAACAGAATTTAAAAGGGCAACCACCTCCACTGCAATTTAAAAACATAAAACAGTTATTCCCCTCCCCAAAGTAAAAAAAATAATTACTTTAAACCTTATACAAGACAATTTTGAAGATAAGACAAGGTTAAAACCTCAGAAAAAATATTGTCAGTTAATTAAACACAGTATAAACTCATCTCTCTCTCTCTCTCTCTCTCTCTCTCTCTCTCTCTCTCTCTCTCTCTCTTTTCAATCTTTACCTAGTACAGATACTTACTTTGGATCTATCATGTGCCCAACTGGAATAAGATAGGGCAACCCACAGTTTGGTCCATCGCATTCCTTAAGGTGAGAATTTTTTATGAACTCATTATCATAAAACAAGCTATTTCCGAGGTAATCAAAGTTCAAGATCCATAGACCACTGTCTGTTTTGGTTATGTGGCCATCTTTATCACGAAATATTCTTTGCATATGCTGAAATAGAAATTAAAGTCATATTTTTATCTAACACATGTACAAACTTGTAATTTGGTGTTGTATTCAACTGGCATCTTGGATTTTATCTCATTTTTTTGTTTTTATTTATTTTGCACAGAGGAACTCATGATTTCCCTTTCCTGAGTGGAAAATGGCCCATTCATATGAATCATATTAACAAATAAAAACACAAAATGTATTAAATAAATGTACCTTACATGTTTTAATTATGCGTCAATCTTTTAATGCAAAATATAAATGATTTTGGTGTTTGTATGCTACAAATGTATTCATATGTAAGAGTACTTACAAAAGGTAGAATTCTTTTGGGTGAGGGACCATCGGGGTTACCACTAAAGGGGAACCCTAAAGGGGTAAACATCACAACAAGAAAACTAACAGCAAAACAGGAGGCTAGGAACATCAGGAAGGATTTCATATTGCTGCACAAATAGGTGGCTCCAACCTACCATGAACCAAATGTGGAAGTGAAAAAAGGCTTTGAGAAGAGTTATCTCCCTTTGACTGTGTTGCTACAATTAGCGTTTTTTGTTATAAATTGTTATTAAACTAAAAACTATAAAACTGTGATATACGAAATCACTTTTTATGTTAATTAATTCCCAAACTTGCATGTTAATATATGTAGGTCAAAGCAATTTTTACAAAGATTGATACATGTACTTCTTCCACAAATACTTTTCCTTAGTATAAATGTAACACAAAAGTTTACATTTACATTTACATAAGCACATTTTGTCTGAATATTCTTGCAGCACTGTTAAATGTTCTTACATACTATACATCATCATTTATTTGTGTTAAAAAAGAAAATTATAAAAGTTTGTCGGGTTTGTATCAACTGTATCTATATTGGTTATTTTTCAAAAAATAATTTGTTCAAGATTATCTACATGAGCTTGGTCCTGAAAATTTGTCATTTTAATACCAGCTCACAGTTAGCAAGTCACGTAATAAAAGTCATCGCAAACAAAAGTTGGTTTGTAGCATCTAACTTACCAAATACTGACTGTACAGACAGACGAACAGACAGGAGATCACGGCAATGGCCAGGTCCGGGGGTAACTCGGTCCCTGAACGACCCATGATTGGTACAATCAGGGAGAAGATCCCAAAGAAAACTTCCATCATGATCACAGCGGGAATGGCAATACTGGTGAGCATGACTAACAGGTATGTAGATAACGAGGCTGGAAAATGGGAAAAAAATCCATCAAGATTTAGCATTAATACTGTGGTTTCATCAATATACATGGGCATCAATTTCGTGGATTTCGTAAAAATGGTGGTTTCAGGGATAAGTAAATGTGTGGCCAATGATATTATCAATACATTATGTTATCAGAAATTGTATTTCAATGATTCAATATTTATAATTTCATGCATCAACTCCATGAAATCCATGAAAATTAATATTACATGAATATTGAAGAAACCACAGGTTTTAAATATGAACTGATAGCTACCATATTTATGGGAACTTTTAACAGTTTAAGCTTTATAAATCATAGATTGTAAACTATACCATCCAAATATAGGTGATTATTAATCTGCAGCTTTTGAATTTATGCCAAATCATTCAATTTTATTTTAAGTACAGGAATTACTATAGTAAGAGAAATTGTGCTTCTAAATGACAAAAGATAGGACAAAATTACATCCATGATTTTTTATAACAAAAATAATTTGCTATGCACATACATTTCCAGTCTGGGTTGATGATATTGGCGATGTATTCTCTGATGATTAGTGGTGGCAAGGTCCAGAACATTGCCATAAAGGCTGAGGCCAGTCCTGCTGTTGTCAGTATGAATGTGAACACAGACCAAATCAAGAGGGAAGCATCAAAATGAATTTCTTCTATTATACAGGGATGGATTTTCTGTCAAATATTCAAATTTTTAATTTAAAAAAAAAATCACAAATCTAGGTCATACATTTAAAAATAAAATAAAATTACGCTACTGTTTTCATAATTTTTCTGATTCAGAAGGAAAGTACCATAATGAATGACTAATCTATCATTTTAATTTTTAATTATATGCACAGAATTATTTACAGTGAAGATTACCAATAAAAAAATGTAGACAGGTAGCCTGGTAGATATGTTAATAATGCAAATTACCTTCCAAAAATAATCTTTTAAATACTGGTGTAATCTCAAAATGGCAGCCAGTGAAGGAATGATGAACACAAAGAAGATGTTGAAGGTGTGTGTGAACCAAAACATGGCTCTTCCAGAAAAGCTCATCACCAATCCAAACCCGCCCAAGAGAAAGGTGCACAGCACCCAGACCACCAGAGAAACAAGCACAGAGCACATCACCAACAGCACATAGGACTTTCCGTTCAACTCTATAAGAAAAGCAGATGCGGTCAAAGGTTAAGATTTTCCATCCACCAATCAGATGCTTTACAGGTTAACATTCAAATAAATCATTATCATTATTTTGCCTTATCTACCTTTCGGGGTGTAATTTGCTGATCTTTTATAAATGTGAAGAAAAGACAGTACAACAGCCAGATAATTCAAGATTTTTCCTATTCGGACTGGGTAATGAACCATGAAGAACCCCAGTACATCGATGAAGACCATTGAGCCGTGTCTGTCCAGACCGGGGTCGGCTAGTTTTGGATTGGTTGCCAGCTTCAGGATCAGAGCCAAGAGGTTGTCTCCTGTAAAGAAAGTTTTTCATACACTGTAAGATACCATATATATATACATATACCCGTACATTAAAGAGTAGACTTGATATATTGAGTTAATTTTTATCAGGATCGGATTAGCTGTCAATATAGATTACAATGATAAAGAACACCCACCGCATTCATCAATAGATGTCATAATTAAATCCAATGAAAATCAAAATTCAAGTTCTTTGTTATCAAAAGTTTGGTTTTAACTTTAAAATTTCAGATGTAAAACACTTGGTCAAAAATGAATATCAACCAAAACCAAAGATTTACACAAATGTACATCCTTATCTTTCCCTTATACAAAATATACACATGATTGTATGTTTTTTCTTTCCCCATACATTCATCAATCAGTAATATATATTTATTTCTAACCTGCCCTCTGCAGACAACCAGATGGAATGTACCTAGGCTGGTCGTACTTTGTGTGGTAGACATATCCATTAGCAATGTGAGCAATATCCAAGCCTAAAGAGCACAAAAAATACAACAAGCATAATGATCTGTATCTGTATCAGTATCATAACAAAATCTGTGAATTATACCGGTCAAATGTACAACATGTATTATCAGAAAACCATACTTAATTTCACTTGATCATAAATCTGAAAAGAGGAGAGAACAGCCTTGGATAATTTTGATGATGTATTATATGATTAAATGTTAATCAATTTCAGATAGAAAGATTGACAAAGAGTGCTAAAGATTCCTGAAATAATATATATGTAGATAAGGCTAATTGCCCAATTTTTACAAAAAAAAAAAAAATGGGTGTTTTTTTTTTTAAAGAGGAGTAAAGGGCTTTAATGAATACCTGGAATTTGTCCAAAGTCCCTAAAAATTCTAAAATCTGTATCTGAAGGAATCAGACCCAGTTCAAAGAATTCCTGCCCAATCACAGATCCGAATGGATGTGGAACAGACTCAGCATAGGCAGCGACTAACCATGGGTGCTCGGGACCTGTAACCATTTATTGTAATTACCAATTGTTTTATAAAATATTGGTACATGTAGAGGCAAATAAAAGTAATAATCATTTTTATTTGTTGAATGAAAAATTAATATACCGGTTCTTCTTTGATACTTTATCAATCCTTTTAAATCAACATATATAAAACTTTAAGAGGAAACTGGTGTTTGATCAAACATATCTTATCATACATTTTAGAAAAAAAAATTACCTGTTTGGAAAACCACCTCCCAGCCCCCAGCACCTGCCGAGTCCAAGTTTATCACAGTTTTTATGGACTTCACCCACTTGTGTTGTGTAATAAATCCATGACTAGCCTATCAAAGGAAAGTAATGGGTGTACATGTGTACTCCTTATATAGCAATGCAAGTTAAGGAAAGTTTATCATATTGTACCTCTTTACTTTCAAATTGTACTTTTTGGGGAAATTGATTGGTGTAAAATTTAAACTGTAATAATTTTCTAAGAAAGGACACTCTTTATATACACATTTTAATTACATATGTACTAGGTAAATATTGATAAATTAATACCACAATTTTGACAAAAACTCCTTTATTACTTTTTGGTTGTGTTAAAATGAGATGAGAGTCACATATATTTTTGCTTTACATGATAACAAATACTTACCTGTAGCATATTTTCTTCTGCTCCATTGAATAGAAAAATAACATTATGCTTGAGTTTGACTGCTGATCTAGATATGATCCTGATGATTTCCAACATCACTGAACAACTGACAGCATTGTCACCAGCCCCTGGATAACGATAATTGTAACTGACATCTTAATTTCAATATTGCATCACATACATATTGTCACTACTTCATGCTAAATACAATGTACATTTGTTATTCTATAAATACTGGTAGTAATAAATTAAAGCATAAATTCACAATAATTCAGCTTCACTTATTTTTTTTTCCGGAATTCTGAATACCTGGACTGGAGGAAACACTGTCATGATGACAGTTGATTAGAAAACTATCGTCTGATTCTTCTTCATCTGTTATTTTGACTACTATATTTTGCATATTTCTATATACACTATAAAAGTTTGTTTGTATAAAATTAACAAGGTGGAATGAGCCTGATGTTATTTGCAAGTCAATCTCCATCCTTTTGGACGGGTGATGTTGCTTTTCAATTTTTTTAATTTCTTTCATTAAATATTCTTTTGCATGAACTTCATTTGCATTGCTTCCTGCTACACGGGGACCAAAACTGGTGATGTTTTCTAAATGGTACCGTGCCCTTTCTTCGCAAAATTTATTTTCTGATGATTCTGCTTCTTTAACTGCTGATGGAAAACTGTGAAATAGGGTGTACATCAATAAATAAATTAATCCCGCTGATCCGATATATGCAGAAAACAGTGTAAAGGAATCATAATGTGTTTGAGTTCTGGTTTGTTTATTTTCATCATCACATTCGTTTCCAAGGATGTCATCTTCCACCTTGCGCACTTTTTGGTTACGCCGCCTTGTCGCTGACTCCATAATTGGTTATGCAAAAAAATATCGAATATTTTCTCTTTATTTTCTTCACGAAATCATGTTAAATTTACTTGAGCACTTGGTTCCTGCTCGCACGGTCACCTGCTCGCGTTCGCACTTGTCTATCAGCTGATCTTGTCAATGTAGATTCTGTACATATTTCTTGTCTATTTTATTAGTTATGCATAAACATATGAATGACTTTGACGGACTTTCAATTTGAAAAACAACTCATTCTTTATATATTCGTTTCAATGTAAATTGGAATAATTTAGAACCTTTTGAGTGTATTTTTGCAATTAAGTAATACTTCATACTGTAATGTATCATATATTATTTTCAATTTTTCAAATTTTCTTTATCTATGGAAAATTATTGATAGCAACGAATACTTCAAAGTAAAAGTTATAAAAGTGTGCGTTGCGTTCCTCATTGCTGCAATGTCGAGTGGCCCAGGGAGTGGAAAATTCAAGCCAAATGAGGGCGATTGGGTCTGCCCAGACCCAAAGTAAGCAAAATAAATCATTAAATGATGTGGTTTCAATGTAAATATATTATGCTGAATGTAATAGCAATTATTTTTGGAATGCCACAACAGACGAATGATCACACCCTAGAATTACCTCCCTTGTAATCCCTTTCCAGCAGCCCTAGCTATCAGCTTTTGCCAAGGCGAAAATGGGGTCGATATATAATTGTTAAAGTTCTTAGAATGCTTTTATCCTTGTGGTCTAAATAAAATGATTTTTTACACATTTTATTAAGTTATATTTTAATATTTCTCATTGCACAACAGGTGGGGACCAATCACCTAAATGGGGATATGACAGCCAGTTTGGGATATAATATCCCAAATGGGATGTAAATATAAAGTGCAAAAGATAGAAGTTTTTAATTTTGCTAAAAATATGGTAAATCCACATCAGAATAGATGAAATGTAAACCTTACTATAATATATTCTGAGATTCCTCCAACTCTAACCCCCACTTTTATATTGTGACATACGTGTGTATGTCACATTATAAAAGTATGGGTTAGAGTAGGAGGAATCTCGGATTAACTATTGTGGAGATTGATCCCTCAGTATATCCCAAACGGGCTATTATATCCCGTTTGGGTGATTGGTCCCAGCCTGCACAATGTTGCAAACCATACAGGTTAACTGATCCATGGATTTTAGTGTTTAATTATTCCTTTGCCTTTGCTTCATTTACATAGACAAATATGAAGTATGAAATACGAATATGTTGCTGTTGGATAATGCTGCATATCGACTGTCTTTTATATGCTTTCTTCACCTAGTTGGACTCTTTCAATTAAGATAATATTAATGTGTCAAGTGTATTACAATTAATTATTATTGCTTTTTTTTCTTCTTATTTTATGAAGATGTGGAAATGTAAATTTTTCAAGAAGAAATGAATGCAATCGCTGTGGTAAAGGTAAGTACAGTTGTTTGAATTTGGAAATGAATACAAATGGATTACTGTTCCAAGGTGTAATTGCAACAGTGTTTGTTTAAAAATATATAAAGATATGCACTATAAACTGCATCACAATGAATTAATTTGTAAAAAAAAAAAAAAAAAGATAATGTCTGAAATTGAACACTGTTACAATTATAAATGTTATGTAGTCAAACAAACTTCTCCTCCCGTTTTGATGATGTTTTTTTACTCTGTAAGATATATAGTGTAAATGTGTTCTAATGACTACTGGTACACTACATAACTACCGGTAATAATGGACTTAAATTAAGTACTGCCTGTTTCCATTTTGCAACTCATGAATGTAAACTTTATACTGCATAGATGTGAATGTAATATATCCTTTTAATTTTGAAACTTCATTGATAATCCCAACTGAGTTGTAATGAAGTTATTTTATTTGAATTTTACCCTTTAAGGTATGAAATACAAGTACCTGGTACATGGTAACAGGTTTATATGTTAAAATTCATTCCCAATAAGATTTTGAGGCAGATGCTTATTTACTCTTTGTACTTTAATGCCAGTTGCATGTCATGAACTGAAAAATTTGCATTCGTATAAACAGACAGGAAAGAAGGAATTGTTTACAAGAAAGGCGGGACAGATACTGGCAACCAATCAGCAGAGAAAAGTAAAGGCTTTTATAACTATTGATTACATGTTTTGTGGGTCCAAAGGTCATGGATCTTAATATAGATCACTTGGTCAATACTTGGATAAATTGTTGTGTCATTTATTTACTTGTCAACTACTTGGGATTTTTCTGTCTATATTTTTGAGATAATTGATATTGCCAGTTATACTCTTACCCATGACGAAATATTATTCAGTGTTCACGCTAATAGTTCTAAACAAATGTACTAGTATTTTCCACCTGCTCTATTTGGCAATGATAATGTGTGTCTTTACTCTTCAATATTGTTTGATTGATGTGCACAGGATGAATCTGTCATGAAACCTTTTCCATCCTTCAATCAATTTTAAACTGGGTCTTCAAAATGAAAGATTCGGCTATTGAAATAAAAATGGTGGGTGGTCGGGTGGGCGGCTGCCGAAAGGGTACCCCATTTGTACAGATAACTCCTCCTTCAGTTTTCAATATAGGAAGAGTTTTGCAGATCAATTGCACATATATCAGAGATTGTGCATTTACTTGGATTTTGATTTTTGATAGTTTATGAAAAAAAAATACCTACTGTTCAACTTTGTCATTTTTGTTTCTCCACAATATTGCATAAGGGGTACCCCTATTGTTAGGATAACTTCTCCTTCAGCTTTCAAGATAGAAGTTGTTGTTTTGTAGATCGATCATTCATATATATTAGAAATGTGCATATTACTTGGATTTTGATTTTTAATAATTTATGGAAAAATACCAGCTGTTGAACATCGTTATTTTTTTTTTGCATTATATTGCATATAGGGTACCCCTATCGTACGGATAACTCCTCGTACAGCTTTCAAGATAGCAAATCGTTGTTTTGCAGATCAATCATACGTATATATTAGAGATGTGCGTACTACTTGGATATTGATTATTTTTGTAAAAATACCTGCTGTTGAACTTCATCATTTTTTTTTAAAAATATTGCATTAGAGTACCCCATAGTTTGGGTTGACAAATGGATTATGGATACTTTTCACACAAAAGAGAACACAAGTTTGATGTCACATTGACAGCTTTTCTCTTGATATGATATAGATTGTTTAAATATTAAGAGATTCTGGTTGTTTATATAATTTATGTTTGAATTTTTTTTTTAATTTCACTTCACTTCAACATTGTCCAAGTATGCTATGATATATCAACTAAATGATTTTCATTCTTGCAAACAGAAAGGAAAGATGGAACTGTATTCAAGAAGGGTGGTACAGAAATCGGCAAACAGTTAGCAGAGAAAAGTAAAGGGTTGTTCAGTGCCGATGACTGGCAGTGTAAGAGGTAAGAGTGTATGACCAAATCATAACCGATATGTGTACTCTATAAACAGATATCAGGGTCTTAGAAATTAAAAAAAAAAAATGCTGTTTTTGACTCAATGACTGTGTAATTTTGTTGTCTATCATTATTGTGCAACAAATTAAAAAGTACTTTTATAAGGGCGCGTTTTAAATATTATACTGTTTATAAAAAGGTATGGTTGCCATATAAAAATATGTCTTAAGTGTTTCAGAAAGTCTTGTTTTTCTTGATTTTTATTGTATTCATGCAAATTTATTAGTTTTTGCACAGAGAGGAATTATCACAATTATTTACAATCTTTTAACAGCTGTGCTAATGTCAACTGGGCAAGACGAATGACATGCAATGTTTGCAATGCACCTAAATATGGAAAACAGGAGCAAAGAACTGGTGAGTATTGAACCAAGCAACAAAAGTGATTATTGCTAATTTATGATATAGAGTATTTTCCATAATGAAAGAAAGTTCTTGTTGAGCATGCAGCATACATGTTAACGCTGCTTCATGCAGAAGTCTGCCACTATTTTACATGCTCTCCCACCTCCTGCCTCTGTTCAAAAAGCTTATTGCTTTCCCACAAAATCTGTTTTGTTTTGTTAGATAACCATTTTGGAAATCCTTTTAATGAAAAAACTTCTTGGTCTTGAACTGAGCTCATTTAAAATTTAAATCTGGAGCACACAATTCTTTGATACTGATAACAATGAGAAAATTTCAAGCCTGCTTTGACTAGACAGGCAAAAAACATTTTCTTTATTGATTAATTAAGTTGCTAAACATCCTCACTAAGGAATATAAAGAGATATAACCGGTATTCAAGCTTTATTAGGGTGAAATATACCTTAATAATGACTGGATGACAATATTTCCCTTGTCCATGAAAGAAATAGGGAATCAATATCATCATTCTGTTTTTTTGCAACTCCTCATAGTTTGACTCTCTCTCCTTTCACCACAAGCAATTATCATGTCTGATTTGAGTGAATTGTATTTATTTCACAAAATTAACAAATATGTTGGGAAATGGGTTATGTATTTTTTCAAATTATGAAATGAGATTCCGTTTTAGAACAAGTTTTCATCTATTAAAGGATTTGGCGGTGGTTTTATGGAACGGGATGAAATTGTAGAGTACAAGGAGAGAATTGAAGAAGATGACGATGAATATGATGAGGTTGGAAAAATTGTTTTTATTGACGTAACTGGTAATCATTCTGATTTGGAAATAAAAGTAGCCAAATGTATCAGTCTGATGCATTTAATTCGTGTAATGAATCAAAATATACCTACTAATAGGAGAAGTCTGATGAATTAGGTTAGTGTAATGAAGCCAAAGTTTGTCACTAAGAATTTTCAGTTCATTGTAACTTTTAGTCAAAGAAGACGAATTAAGGTCTGGATATTTGTCTTGTTAGTTTGGAAGGAAGAGGAAGAAATTCAGAGGGTCCACGGAGGAGAAAGCTGCGCCCCAAGGCCCACCAAACCCCCCACCCCCAGCACCACCAGGGCAGGATGTATGTAACCCCTATAAACCTTATTTTAGTAAGATGGGTATATTAATATGCATCTGTAGACAAGACCAAGTCTAGAGTATTTTTATACACATATTTACGTGTATATTGAGTAGTTGAACACAATATCTTATAGTTTATATCAAGGATGAATGTACAGTTACTTATTATTTACTTAGATTTAGGTGGATCTTTTACAAGATTCTTTTGGTCCTTCTGTTTTTAATTAAAAGATATGAAATTTTGGATTTGGAATTTGCAATCTTCTCCAACAGTTCTATAAAAAAAGACCAAATTCTTGGAGATGTAGATAACAGGTATGTGAAATGTAATACATGAAGTATCTTCAAAAATAAGAAATTATTACTCAGGATGATGATGATGAAGATGAAGAGGAGGATGATGATGAAGATGGCGACTTAGGTGCATATGATCTTGGTGCAAGTGATGATGATGACGAAAACACTAAAACCTCTGCCAAATCCAGATCCAGAAGTTCTTCGTCTGGCTCGTCTGGCTCCTCCTCCTCCAGATCCTCTAGGTCATCCAGATCTCAATCCCGTTCAAGCTCCAGATCCCGGTCTAGATCCCATAGTGACAAGAGAAGACGGTCTAGGTCAAGGTAACGGGTGACACAGGGTATCACCTTGGTATGGGTCAAGAAAAGGTCGTTATCATTTTTTTGGTCATTTTTCAGTATGATGTATGGGTAATTGAATTTTTTTATTTTACACAGTTTTTCAACAAAAGAGTTTATAACAGCATTGGTGTTTTTTACACAATACATGTTATGCTATGTCCTGAGTATTTGCTTCCACCACTTTTTGCTTGATATTTCAATAACAGTAAATACCTTTGTGCTCAGACTACGTTCATCCACTAATATAAAAAATGTCCAGATTATCTGTTTTGAAACGCCCCCTCTACCACTTCAGGTTTCAATACACATTCCGAAATTGAAAGTCTACGGAGATTTTGCATTGCAACAGCCATTAATAAGCCCGGATGATAACGTTAAAAAATTGCGCGATGTATTCCGAGTATATTCCGAATAGAGAAAAGATGTAAACATTCCCCATTATAAATCTCTGTAAGGAATCTGTTTTCGTTCCTCTGAATTTTTCTGAGTGGAAAGGGATAATTGTTCAATGAAGATATCTTGGATATATTCCCTTTTAACGATTTCAACTGTATTTCTTTCAAAGGTATGTGTAATTTTATTAAAAATCATCAAAAAGCGATGGAAGCAGTAACTTGGGACAGACTATAGTTAGTTAAAGTTAGTGGAGACTTGGATGATCTGTTTTCAAACAGATATTTTCAAATTTTAAGTGAACATTCCAGCTTTTACTCTTTTAGTTTTTCACCAATGGTGAAATGTAGGTGAACAAAAGGATAGGAGGATTATGAATTTATGTCTTTTCTTTTTATATGAAATAAAAAATACATGACTCTGAATTACCGTATTTTTCGGGGCATAGGCCGGTATTTTTTTTCTCCAATGCGCGCACCCCGGCTTATCCCCCGGGATCGGCTATTCGTAGGCTCAAAGTTGAAATAATTAAACATTCAAATTTAAAATCCACTGTTTTTAGCAGTTTATCATCAGGGTTGTTTTTTTTCCGTCCGTTTGAACTATTGTTCGATAGTTGCAGATACATAGATATAACAGAGCCCGTTAGTATATACGTCTCTGATAGTTGTCCCGTTGATGATTTTTTTAATGACATTGCGAGTAATGAAATGTACAGTACTGTACGAGGTATTTCTTTACAACCCCAATCAAAAGAATTTTTCCCCCACATTCACGTATGAACCCTGGAAACTATTAATGTGTAGTAAAAAAAAAAAACAAAACCGGGTAGAATGAAATATGACGGAACTTTTGTGAATTTCTGCATGTCTGCGTTTGTGGGAATCACTGGTCTTGGGTGCAGAATAAATCAATGCTTTGTGTTTTTACAGTTAATTTTCTGTTGGATGAAATAACAGTATTCTGGTGTCGTGTGTATATACAAAGGTGTGAAATCTGTGACTAAAACACAGCTAGCACAGCCTGGGGGCACGTAGTGTACACCCTTACACCTCACCGCATTAATTGTGTTTTTAACATTACAACTTCTCTGCATAACGACAAGTCACTATAAATAATTTAATTTATTAATGAAAAGAACACAAATTAAATATTTTATTTGTGGTATTTCGTTTTCTCATTCATGCAATTACGGGGGATAACTCTATTTGAATATGAAACCACGTGTTGAGCTATACTGCCATACCCCGATCTACAAGTAGCTTTCAAAGTATTACATGATTAAATGAAATTGAGCAGTAAGGTTTTAATAAAATGTAAAAGGTTTGGTAAAATATTATACTTAGTTCTATCAGACAGTACCACAGAGGTTGGTGTTGCAATTAAATTTACACTATGTAAAATTACGATACCTAACGATATATACCGACGAATACGGAAGAGACCAAACAGCCACAAAACACAATTATATTTTTTTAAAATGTTTAAAATATATATGTTAAGCAAATTTAACAACTTTAATTACTCTTTTGACTTTCTACATCGATATTCTGAAAGTATATACTTAATACGACAACTTCCTTAATCATGCAGTGGTCATACTTTTACCATAGTAATCATCGATTGAAAATCGGCCTATCCCCTTATTCGGCTAGTCTATGGATTTTTCCTGAATTTTGTCTGAAAATGAGCAATTCGGCCTATGCCCCACATCGGCATATGCCCCGAAAAATACGGTATTGATACGATGTCATTTTATGTTTTATTTAATTATACACTGGTGTCTACAATTCTCAAGTAAGAGCACCCTATCATCAAGTACTGTTTTACCTTATTTTAGATCTAGGTCACCTGTAAGGAGAAGGTCAAGGAGCAGGTCAAGGTCACGAGACAGGCGAAGATCACGGCGGTCAAGGTTTGATATAAAAGAGAGGAATTCAACCTCCAGCATGTGGGAAATGCAGATTAATGGATGTAACACATGCATGTTACATTCAAGAGAAATTTGAGTTTAAATTTATATTGGAATAGATGAATGTGTTTTAGACATGTTCATATCTGGTTGTTAAACTATCAAATAATGCCTTATTACCGGCACACAACTTTTAAATATTCAGAGCTGTCAATCTTTGAAATTGAATTTGGTGTTTAATTAGTTATGAAATGTTTGGAAAGGGTAAAATGATGCAGAGTTGATTTTGTTAGTGAAAAATTGATTAAATTTGGACTCTTTTTTCTTTCACAGGTCTTGAAATCCAGAAACCAAACCTTTAATACCCTGACCAGATGAGCTGAAATAATTATTCAAGTTATCATGATGCAGCAAGATTTGAAAAAATGATCAACACATTTGAAAATTTGATATCTTGAAGTTTCCCATTATAATAGCTTAGAAGATTTCATTTTCAAAAAAATGATTGTTATATACATTCAGAAATTTTATAATAATAACTAGATAAACCTTATCTTAATATGTTAGTAAGGCATTGGAATTGGTAGTTTCACTGGTTGTTTACTGATTCAAATATAACACAAACATAGGAATGTGTGAATGAAGTAGGGCAATGTTGTTTGTGAATTCATGCATGGAGTAGAAAGGGTTATGAGGTGGGTATAGCTTCCATAAATTCACAAATATAAAATATAATACAAAAAATGCATTTTGATGTCCTTGACCTTTTAGAAGTACTTGTAAAATGTTTCTTTGGTAACTGTTCTTCTGGCCATTTAAACTACAGTAAAATTCTAGTTGCATCTCTTAAACATCTTCAATACAAACCTTGTGAGTTTTGACTGTAATACAAACCATGATATTCCAGATCATGTGTAAATTTGCATCATTTATATAATTATATGCAACTTTTGGTTAATTATTTGTTTTTTGTGGATTTTAAAAATGTGGTGTTATCTTGATTTAAATATCAAGTGTCAAGGTCATTGGTGGGAAAGCATCACTAGGATTGGTATGGGTTAAAAAAAGTAATTTTAAAATGTCAAAAGTTGTTTAAAATTTCACGTTCAACTGGCTTTTAGTGTCTGGAGTATCATAGTATTCCAAGTGAAAATTCTTGACATTATACACGAGGTAGTGTTCTGCTGACTTAAACTTGCATGCTCTTTTGCACCATCATAGGTTTTTCATGTCACATATAAACACATTTATTTCAGAAAAAGGGCTTATCTTCAGATTTTAGCATATCCCCAAATGTAAAAAATAAAAAAGGAGGAACATTTAGTGTACAGTTGGCCAGTTTGGTGTACAATGTGTTTCTAAATTTTACCCCACATTATGTATATTATGTACTCCTAGAGTTACATATTAGAATTGTTTGTTTTTATGCAAGACTTGAGATTAATTCCTTCTCTAGAAATTAATTAACTTCTAAGAATAAAATATGAATTTATTTTAATGCATTTCATTGTTTGTGTCAAACACATGTAGTCGATCATGGTTTGTGGTATAAACATTTTTAATAGGGACTTGTATTGCCGTTTCATGACAAAAAACCGGTTTCTAGCAGAATGTTCTGAGATGTTTATATGCATCTCTATTTACTTGTAGCTTGTCATTTTAATTATTTATGTTACTTTTCCTTGATTGTAGCCCGTTTGTGTTTTGTGGTTACTATATTGATGACAATAAAAGAATTTCTTGCTGCTGCTGATCTTTGTCAATATAGAATACTTTTATGGAGAAAAGAACTTTGGCAAATGAGGCTTGTATCATAATCCAGTGATCATTTAAAGCGGCTGAAATATTTTTAAAATAGCAAGTGGTCATCTTGGATGATCAAAAGCAATCATAATTTCCTATAAACTTTGAAACAAGTTGTCCAATTCCTAGCCCTTTTTATTTCATAGTGTTGTAGACATATCAATGATGTCCAGTCTATTATATTTATCAAAAGAATATTAACTTTGGTATGAAGGCACTTCATCGAGGAGTTAACATTGTAGTGGAAAAATGTTCCAAAGCAGTCGCCATTTTACCTTGTAACTTTATTTCATGGATATACTGCATGCAAGAACAACCTCTGTTTAACAACATTATTCCTGTTCAGCTTTAAAATACCTATACTGTATATGGGAAAAAAGGGTTCAATGCTGCAATGATAACTGGAATTGACTGAAGGAATACTGTATCCATCCACCAGGCATTAAAAAATATTCAAGTCTAATGTGTTTTATTGTCCAGTGGAGGTAATGAGAGCAAGCTAACAAATGATATCCCTTGCTAAGAAAATATAATAACTCAAAGTATTTCTCTGTTTGAAAGTAATGGATGCACTATTTTCTCATAGTGACCTTGAACTTGCGCAAATGAACAAAACTCAAAGTCAGGGCATATTTTCAGTATTTAACATGAAAGTATAATAATAGGCATTACTCCTTATTCTGACAACTGTTTTGTAGTATCAAGGATTAAGGTTTGTATAAGTTCATTATTGCATCCATATTATTATCTTGTTCAGTCAGTGTGGGAATTTTGACACAAGGTGCTGTCACTTTCTTCAGATGATGAATTCGATGAAGCACCAGTCTGTATTGTGGAACAAATGACACTTTGCTCACATTCTGTATGCTGATTCGGCTTTTGATTCGTTTCTTTATTGCATCTACAAAGTAAAAAGTAAACATGTATTATTTATGAAATAGAGGCTAAAACGTAGCTTTCTACGATTTTAGGTTATCCCCCCCTCTCCCCCTTAAAAAATAATATAAATAGGATTGTGAGTGGGCTATATATTTTTGATAATATTGCAGCTATATCCTATGAAAATTAAGATTGTTAAATTTTTCTATTTTGTGATACATGTACTACTACGTATAGTTTAAAAACATACAAAACTTTGACGTTTTGTGTTCATCCTTGTCATGTGTCCGAGTTGCCAATTCCATCCACTTGCAGACTACATGGGAGGCCCATCCTTCATTTTTTATAGACACTAAGCCCTCTCCCTTCTCTGGAAGGACTTTCCAATCATTGGATATTTCTTTAACCTGAAAAAGATTAAAATTCAATTCATTTCTTTATAGTACTTTCATTCAGGTAAATATCTCCAAAGCGGATGGCCACCATTTGCTTCCATTTGGTTGACTTTTCTTATTTCAATATACTTTCAATTAGCTACCTTGTGGATATATTGCAATTATACCATTAAAATTTATACAGGTACAAGGTTAAATATGATATCAAAAATCCTTAACTTTATTTTGGAGTTCACATGAAAATAGCGGAAGCTTACACAGATGAAACAACAATTGATATTCTGTTAACACTTGCTGCAAACATTGCAGTTCTTAATGAATTTATTTCTATTTGATAAGTTCTGGAAAAAAAATTTGGTACAAGAATATACCTTAACACTGGTTCCAGTAATATCTACTTTTTGTAAATCTTTGAAGCACTGTAGCATTTTGATTCCTCTATTTGATATGCATCCATTTTCTGTTTTATAAGAAAGAAATGAAAATGCAACGCTAAACGCACTTGGATTATTGAAACACAATGAAATTTACTGCAGTTTTTACTTTTACCTATTAAATACTACATTTACTGAAACTAGTCATCATCGATTTTAATATTAAGGAATAAGGATTATCATTCTTGGAGTATGAGGTATTCAAATACAGTCGGGATTGATCAAATCGAATCAAGCTTGACGGGCTTTATGATAGATTTGATGATTCCCGACTGATTTGACCTCATGACCTTATGATATTCAAAGAATGATTTCTTTTCACTTACCAGTATATTTATATAATTTTCAGCAATAGTATGATTAAATATTAAAATAGTCATAGATGAAATGTATTGGACTATACATTACAAAGTTAATTTGTAGTGTTATCACAGAAAAAGACACTGGAAAATGTAAGTATATGGTTACCACATCTCAATAGACTATGTTTTAATAAAGAACATTTGGTTGAAAAGCAATCAATTTAGAGGATCTTGCTTTGGCCTTAACCTCTGACATTAAAATAAATTTAAATTGAAAATTTCCTTTATTCAACAAGTACACTATGAATGTAGTGCAAGACAGATAAGGCCATTGGAAGAAATAATAAGGTCAAAATAGGAAAACCTAATTGAAGGTTACTGCCAGTTTTTACTCTTTAGGTAAAGACTGGGCATAATTTGGCCAACTAGAGATAAGGAATAAGGAATCATTCTTTGAGTATTATGAGGTGAAAATTTTGGTCGGGGCGTGATCAAATCCAATAAAGCCCGAAGGGCTTTATGATAGATTTGATCACGCCCCGACCGAAATTATCACCTCATAATATTCAAAGAATGATTCCTTATTACTTATATAATTTTAAGCCATCATACAATTAAATCTTTAACTATAAATAAGCAAACCCCGCCGGCGCCTCAATTTGGCGTCATTTGTATTATGGGTTATATAGTACAAAATCGATACGTAGTGTTATCACAGACAAAGACACTGGATGATGTAAATATAGAAGAATATTGTCCAGACAATGAATTTTGGCAAATATCTGTTATGACCTTGACTTATAGTTTGGTCACTTCACATTCCTTACCTACAGGCAATCTTTTGTAAAGTATGGGCAAGATTTTGCCAAGAGGAGAGAAATTTTGGTCAAGATGTTGATTTTAAGAACATCTGTTATGACCTTTACCTTTGACCTACAAACTTAATTTAAGGTCATTTCATATTCTTTACTCACAAGCATTCTTTTATGTGGAGTAAAGGCCATGCAGATAAAGGGAGAAAATATATAATGCAAATGGTATAAACACGAATTTTTCAAAGATGGCTAAAATGAACTTATTGTTTTACTTGGAAACTTTATTCAAGGACACTGCTGCCTGCATATTCTTTAGACAAAAGCATTCTGTGAATGTAGTGAATGGAATATATTTTCAAAAAAAATTTCCTCAAAGGTTTGCAGCAACCTCAGCCTTTGACCACGAACTTGGTTCAAGCCACTGCATATACTCTTTACTGCAAGCACTCTGGTTGAAATGATTGCAGACAAACAGAGCCCCCCCCCCCCCCCCCCCCCCCAAGTCTGGACCCTTATAATCATTTAGTGTTGTTTCAAGAGAAACTGAAAAATGATCCTAAGACTTGTAGACATGCATCGAATAGAGCCTGAGATTGGTTATGTATTTTAAGATGACTTACAAATATTTGGAAACATGGCCTAACATGGGTATTTTAACATATTTCAGTACAATGTAATACCTGACACATCTAGAACTGTTAAATGTTCTGGTCCTCTTCTAAATAGTTTAAATGGTGCACAAATTCTAGAAACCCCTTTATCCGTCAGACAGTTTTTCCTTAGGTTTAAGCTTTTTAAGCTGCAATAAAAAGAAGATCAATCAAAACATGAAAAAACAAAATATTTTCTACATTTATAGCTTAATACTATTTCCTTATTTTACCAAAATTGCTGTCATTAGTTTAACATTTCACAGATACGGATATCAAAATAGAACTATTACACCATTCATACACGCTTTCAGTAGCAAATTCTGCTATAAGCTCCTTACAGTTTTAAATGTGCAATATGGGATAAGATTTCATGCTCCTCTCCAAGGAAACAATCTGACAAATCTAGTGATTGTAGTCCAGAGAAAACCAGGAAGTGTTCCAGCCAGTAGTTCAAGGCGCGGCAGGAGGTCGATAGATTTAGGCTGGACAGCACGCTGTCTGGATAAATTTCACAAAACAATAGAAGGTTTTTGAGAGAATCGTTTTCTGCTGAAGTGATTTCAAATTTCTTGCACTTCTCTGCTTCCTGAAAAATATCAGCTGCCACCAAGTCAGGAAATCCATAAAAACTGTCCACCATATGTAGATTTTGAGCAATATATTGAATGCATCGATGATACAGAGATACTGGTGCTCTAACCTCCCAGCTGTGTTCATCTGTGTTCTTTGTTTTTCTGATCTTTGTTGGTCTTTCCATACTAATTAATTGAAATCAATCGATGACATCCTCAGTGTTATCCACCCTTATAAAGACAATTAATTAGATTAAGTAATTGTTACTGAATCATTGAACATTGTAAAATAAAATATCATCAATAAGGTTACTGGTAAAGTGATGGATTGGTTTTTTACTGTTACTTGTAGTGGGGTGTTTTGCTTCAATTGATATATATTTATGCATCAACTATATATTTGATATACATAAACATTTTAAAACATTAATAATCTTATTCAGACAAATCATATTTAACTGTTTAAAGAGAAATGGGGGTATGTGATCATTGCATGCTTTCCTTTTCTACAAGAAATTTCAAAATAAGTCCGGGGTTATGGGGTATGTACCGGTAATCAAATACTTTTTTAATTCACCTCTAACCTGAGTTACTATGAATGACATTTTTGGCTTTGAATACTGCGAATCTGTGTTATTTATGTCTCTCAGTCTGCATCCACACAACGACAAGATTGTTACGATGAGGAACACATAATGAGATATTGTGATTGAAACGAAACATAAATTAAAAAATCGAAAGCCAATCTCGCTATTATTTCAATAATTCGCAGTGTTTACCTAAAAGGGCATCTGAACCACTGATCTGAGATCGCTACAAACAATCAACACTCAGTAGATTGAAATATGGCGCCAAATGGTTTTATAAAAAATAAACTTTGCGATAGAATATTATATATCCGGAATGTCATACACAGTAAGTCGAAAATTTAATTGTTAAAGTAATTTTTGTTAAATATATTGAAAATAGAAATAATGTAATATTTGTGAAAAATAAATATTAAATAGATGATGTGGATTTAATTTTATATCATATAATTTATAACGGAAAAAAACTTACGTTTTTTGTTTCTACTATTCATAATATTTTAAGCGTCCAAATAACGTTGATTAAATATTTTGTTGCCATCAACGCCAAGAATTTCTTCAAAAATGTTTGATGTTGCTCTGAAAAGCGCCGGTGCTCAGGTTGTCCTTGCTACTTCTAGTGATGGTAATCATCCACCTGAAAATATCATTGATGGGTATGGTTTTAAAATAAACATATTGTTTCTTATTCAGTATATCAATGGAATAACGTTTAATGTATAACAAATATTTCAACTTTTGGTGCAAAGAATACAATTATACACAATATTTCATTTAAACCAAGTTTTTCTTTACTGAATGGCGTATTCAAACTCATCGCCTTGATTGACGTTTTCGACTAATTACAAACTATTGTATTTTAAAAGAAGATGAGTTTGTGTAAGTCTTGCATGGGCATACAGAACGTTTAAATTTTGTGAGGGTCAATCTTCAAAGTTTACTGAATATAGTTTATAGCATTTGTTTGTTAAATTAAGAAAATAGATAACAATTTCGAATCTTTGATTTTGATATGATAATGGCCAGGATATTTTGATCAGTGTGTGGCAGTTGGCCTGGGTACATTTGTTTACTAGTGATATATATTTCTTTTACCATGCATGTATGCAGTTGTCATGCAAATGATTTGATAGAACACATGTCTAAAGTTTAAGTGTTTTTGTCTTTTTCTCCTTACTATTGCATTTGGAATGATAAACAGTCTTTAGATCTGTTACTTAAAAGGTTAAAATTTATGCAAGACCATTCAAGTCATGTAATTGAATGTTAGGGACAATGGAATAACAGGAGCTTTAAAGTGGCTATCAAGCAGGTTTGTTTGTTGGTGAAAATATACTGGAGATTCCTTATTAAATGCAAGGAATTAATAATTAAGTACTCACATAAAATAATGAATTTACAGTAGTTTAGATGTCTCAGTTGGTAGAGTACCTGTCTCAAATGGTGAGGCACCTGTCTAGAGTTAATACATAGGGGGCATACTAGCTAAAGTTTGAATCATGGTATCATTCCTTGCATTTTATAACTTTCTACCATTGATTTGAATCTTTGTGACAAAAGATTATGTGGCAGCCCGGTGGATTTAATTAAGATTTTGGAGTTTATGGTAGCATTACCATTATGTTGTAGCTCACTGATTGTAATTTGGTACTTGGAACAAGTAATCCCACACACATACCCTGTTCTTTATATAATGATGGTAATCTAATAGTTTTTATATCTTTTTTTGTGTGAAACATAACAAGTTGCTTTTATTTCTAGGGATCAGGAGACATTTTGGGCATCAACTGGTCTATTTCCACAAGAATTCATTGTTACATTTTCCTCCATGATGAGTATACAGCGAATTGAAATTGCATGTTTTAATGGTATGTACATGCAGGCTAATTTGTAGATAATGTACTTCCTCAATATTGAATCTTTTACTGGTTTATAAATTCACATCATGTTTCACTAATCTTTGATGTTCCTTTCATAAGAATTGCAATAAAGACATTTGAAGAAATAAATACTATTTTGTATATAAATGTTTTAACTGACAATAATCACCTCCCTTGTGCAGGTCAACAAACTGATCGAGCTATTAATTAAGTAATTGACTAATTTAAATATGAAATTAAAATACTGGCCAGTGTAATATAGAAAACTCTGATATATGCATATGCATGTACATATAATTATGTCAAAGCCTCTCAATTTTTAATTTTATTGTGTAAAGATATTTTATTTTATCAGATATGTTCTAGTCCCAGATGCACATGTTTAAATTCAATGTTATAGAATGGACCTTCAACACAGCAGTAATTGAGAATTACATGTACTCAGACTACAAAACTTTTCATCTGTTTTAAATATATGGGGGTTTTTTTTTCAGTGAAGAAATTGTCGTTTCAAACTAGCAAAGAAAATGAGCCATTAAATTTTGAAGATCTGTTAGACAAAGGTTGGTACATTAAAATATTTTGAAAATTTAATAGTGTTACCATATAGTTTTGAGTGCATTGTCCATAAAATGACTACGTTAGGACTTAATTCCGATATGTTAAACATTTAAAACTGTTTAAAAATACCCCACAAGAGATTTTCATCAAGATAAAATAGCACTATATAAAACATTGTTTTATTTAACATGTCATAATCAATTTTGACTGAAATGAAGGATCTTTTTTTTCAGTTGGTACACTGCAATGAATCTGCTTTTAAATTTTAAATTTCCTTATCTTTAAAATGTTTAATAAAACTAATCACAGAGTCCTTACTAAATAAATAAAAGCAATCCATCATGCTACTTAGATGTGCAAGCAACAATCACACACAATTTCATAATGGACATTTCACTTATTAGGTAGCAAAAACTTCAGAATTAAAAGAGGTACAGCTCTTTTAGGAGGGCAAAATGGTTCTGGCCATTTGTAGGCTAAATCAACCTCCAATAGACAAAGAGCTTTGTATAATGATATCGAAAAATGTTCAAATTTCAAAGCCAAAATATTTGAATTTTTCTTTCCTTAATAATAATTTACAGCCAAAAAAAATATCATATTTTTATAAAAGTTGAAGACATGTCTGATGCGTAGATTTTAACCACCCGGCCCCTTAAGGTTTTGGAAAATTCCATACTTTAGTAATTTTGTAAAGAGTTTTTGGATATTTTTTTTTTCATTTTTAGAATTTGATGCTACAGACAATAATCTCCAACAAGAAGAATTTCCATTAAATAATAAAAGAGCCAACCACCTGAGAGTTATCATTGAAAGCGGCTACGACCATTTTGTGTCAGTGCATAGACTCAGTATTAATGGAAATGCTATTCATGGATAGGTGATAGCTTCTAGATTTTCTTACCGTTTTGATGGTGGAGAAATTGATCCTGTACGTGATAAAAGGTTTTTCATTTTCACACAAAGTACATGTATAATTTGTCATTGCTCTAAAAATCCGTGAGAATTTTATCCCATGATTTGGTCAATATATATATTTTTAATATCTAAAGACTTATTGTAATGTGTGAAAAAATGAAATGATATGTAACACCAGTCCACCTACCATCATTGAACAATCGTTTCGTGTTTTGTAAAGCAAACGTGTATTTTCAGATATAAGAGAAATATGAGACAAATTTGTTGAAAGTTCAATTATAAGTTATTTTTACATTTTTAGGGAAGAAGTCATTTTTTTCACGTTGTATAATTCTACAATCAATAAAAACACATCAATTTTGGATTTTGTCTTTTATTAAAAAGCGAATGCAGAAAATAGATGTTAAATTCGTGTGTATCAATATAATAAAGATCAGAAACATTTTCATGTGTGTTGTTTCAAAACATTATGGAGTTGACGTCACTCAAACGTTAGTTTTGAAATACTTGGACTTCTTAATGTCTTTACTGGAGATTTCCCCGGCTATGCAAACGCCATGTTGGCGGTGAAGATTTTGTAGTTGAATTTTAGTTTTACAA